>NC_069795.1:94541179-94867528 GCF_027406575.1 Nycticebus coucang
ATAGTTGTCTTTATAGAGATCTTTCACGTTTTTTGTTAGATAAATTCCCAAATATTTCATCTTCTTTGGCACTACTGTGAATGGAATAGAGTCCTTAACTGTTTTTTCAACTTGACTATTGTTGGTATATATAATGGCTACCAATATGACAATGTTGATTTTGTAACCTGAGATGCTGCTTTATTCCTTGATCACTTCTAAGAGTTTTATAATAGAATCTCTAGTGTTTTCCAGATACACAATCATGTCATCTGTGAAGAGTGAGTTTGATCTCTTCTGACCCTATATAGATACCCTTGATCACCTTTTATTCCCTAATTGTAGTGGCTAAAACTTCCATTACAATGTTGAAGGGCAATGGAGACAATGGGCAGCCTTGTCTGGTTCCTATCTGAATGGAAATGATTTCGATTTAACTCCATTCAATATGATGTTGGCTGTGGGTTTGCCGTAGATGGCCTCTATTAGTTTGATAAATGTCCCTTCTATACCAATTTTCTTAAGTGTTCTGATCATGATGGGATGTTGGATATTATCCAAAGTTTTTTCTGCATCGATTGAGAGAATCATATGGTCTTTGTTTTTTAATTTGTTAATGTGCTGAATTATACTTATAGATTTATGGATATTGAACCAGCCTTGAGTCCCTGGGATAAAACTGACTTGGTCATGATGTATAATTTGTTTGATGTGTTGCTAGATTCTGTTTGTTAGGATCTTTTTGAATATTTTTTCATCTATATTCATTAGCGATATTGGTCTGTAATTTTGTTTTTTTGTTGGGTCTTTTCCTGGTTTGGGGATCAGGGTGATGTTTGCTTCATAGAACGTGTTGGGTAGACTTCCTTCTTTTTCTACCTTTTAAAACAGGTTGAGTAATATAGGTACTAATTCCTCTTTAAATGTTGGGTAGAATTCTGATGTGAAACCATGTGGTCCCAGGCTTTTCTTTTTGGGGAGGTTTTGTATGGTTGATGCTATTTCAGAACTTGATATGGGCCTGTTCATCATTTCCACTTGATTCTGGCTAAGTCTTGGAAGGTTACGTTTTTCCAAGTAGTGGTCAATTTCCTTCACATTTTCATATTTCTGAGAGTAAAGTTTCTTGTAGCATTCATTGAGGATTTTTTGAATTTCTGAGGGGTCTGTTGTTATTTCGTCTTTGTCATTTCTGATTGATGAGATTTGAGATTTTACTCTTTTTTTCCTGGTTAGGTTGGCCAATGGTTTATCTATTTTATTGACCTTTTCAAAAAACCAACTTTTTGATTTATTGATCTGTTGTATAACTTTTTTGTTTTCAGTTTCATTTAATTCTGGTCTAATTTTGGTTATTTCTTTTCTTCTACTTGGTTTGGGGTTGGAATGTTCTTTTTTTTCCAGTTGTTTGAGATGTCCCATTAAATTATTAACATCCTCTCTTTCTGATCTCTTGAGGAAGGCATGCAGTGCTATAAATTTCCCTCTTAGGACTGCCTTTGCAGTATCCCAGAGGTTCTTGTAGTTCGTGTCTACGTTGTCATTTTGTTCCAAAAATTTAGCAATTTCCTTCTTGATATCATCTCTGACCCAGCTATCATTCAACATAAGTTTATTTAACTTCCATGTTTTTGTGTGAGTTTGAAGATTCCTGTTGTTACTGAGCTCAACTTTTATTCCATGGTCATCCAAGAAGATGCAAGGAATGATTTCTATTCCTTTAAATTTACTGAGGTTACACTTGTTACCTAGGATGTGTTTGATTTTGGAGTATGTTCCGTTGGCTGATAAGAAGTATGTGTACTCAGTTTTGTTGGGATGAATTGTTCTGTAGATGTCTGCTAAATCCAAATGTTGGATGGTTAGTTTTTTTTTTCTTTTTTCGATGGTTAGTTTTAAATCTAAGATTTCCTTGCTCAGCTTCTTATTGGAGGATCGATCCCACACTGCCAAAGGAATGTTGAAATCTCCAACTATTATGGAGCTGGAGGAAATCAAGTTGCTTGTGTCTGTTAGAGTTTCTCTTATAAATTGAGGTGCATTCTGGTTGGGTGCATAAATATTAATAATTAAGATCTCATCGTATTCAGTATTACCCTTAACAAATATGAAGTGACCATTCTTGTCCTTCCTTACTTTTGTTGGTTTAAAGCCTATTGTACCTGCAAATAAAATTGCAACACCTGCTTTTTTCTGATTACCGTTTGCCTGAAATATGGATGACCATCCTTTCACCCTGAGTCTGTATTGTCTTTTAAGTTAAGATGTGACTCTTGTATGCAACAAATATCTGGCCTGAGTTTTTGTATCCAGTCAGCTAACCTATGTCTCTTTAGAGGACAGTTTAAGCCATTCACATTAATAGACAATATTGATAAGTCTGGTGAAGTTTTGGGTATCGAGTTTTTCAAAAGTCCAGTGGGCATTTTTAATCCTTTTGCCAGTATGGAAATTGGAGTTTGATCCGAAGTTTCTGAGTGAGTTTACTTTTGTGGTATAGGATTGGGTTGGTCATTATGGAGGATAGGTCTGAGAATATCCTGAAGATGTGGTTTGGTTATGGCAAATTTCTTCAACATATGAATGTCATTAAAGTATTTAATTTTTCCATCATAAATGAAACTCAGTTTAGTTGGATACAAGATCCGGGATTGAAATTTATTTTGGTTTAGGAGATTAAAAGTTGGTGACCACCCTCTTCTGGCTTGAAAAGTTTCAGCAGAGAGATCTGCAGTCATTCTAATATTCTTCCCTTTGAAGGTAGTGGTTGTCTTTCTCCTGGCAGCTTTGAGGATTTTCTCCTTCATATTAACTTTAGTGAAGTTAATTATGATATGCCTGGGGGATGTCTTATTGGGGTTGAGTCGTGCTGGGGTTCTGAAGTTGTCTGCGATATGAATTTCAGAATCTCTAGGCATGTGTGGAAAATTCTCTTTCATAATTTCATGCAGAAGGGCCTCTGTGCCCAGCGAGGCCACTTCATCAGTTTCAGGAAGTCCAATGATTCAGAAATTGACCTTCTTCGAATTATCCCAGAGCTCTTGGAGAAAATGATCCATTTTTGTTCTCCATTTCTCTTCCTCTTTGAGAGTTTGGGAGTGTTCAAAGGCTTTATCTTCAATGTCAGAAATCCTTTCCTCTGCTGGCTCCATTCTGTTGCTGAGGGATTCTACTGTATTTTTCATATCTTTGAGGGCTGCAAATTCTTGCTTCCGTATGTCTAAGTCTTTGGTGGTTTTGTCTTTAAATTCGTTAAATTCTTGAGACAACTTTTGAATTTCTCCTCGTTTTCCTATTTCCACTTTATTAATCTTGTCTGCAATCCAAATTCTGAATTCGATTTCTGACATCTCAGCCAGTTGTTTATGAATGGTATCTTCAATTACATCTGCCATATCTTTCCTTGAGTGGTTGATCTATTCTGGTTATTCATGTTACCAGATTTTTATCGCTGATTCCACCCCATGTTTGTTTTACTCCCTTTGATTTTTTCCCCTAGGGGTTTGTTGAGGGCCTGTACAATGTTGTGGCCTGAGAAACTGGGGCCCTCTCTGGTGTGGTGGGGCTAAGAACAGATACTCTGGATTGAAGTCTCAGCTATGGAGAAATACCAGCAATTAATTCACCCTGCCCCCCACAGGCAAACAATTGGAAAAGGAAAATCAAACCTTCCTACCACTGTGCACCCATGGCACCACCTGATTTGCCCTTAGGCAATTGGTTGAATTCAAAACGTCCAAATCAATTGTCTCAGTCTGTACCTGTCTCAGGTTAGAGTGTTTAAGAGGTCTCTGGGAACTGGATCACAGGGGTCTGGTGACTACTCTGGTGTGGCTTGCTCCAGTGCTGCGTGGAGTTATAGGAGCCACCCAGCCAATAGATCAGTCTGGGAAGGTTGATGCCTTCTTCCCCACCTTGCACCACTGTCACACCCAGTCACTGATAGCCCTGCAGTTGGCTGACCCAGTTGCCTGTAGTGAATTGATACTCCAGTAGTTTGCACCTGCCTTAATCACAAGGAATTCTGCCAGTCCGCTGCACTCTTCCTCTCTCTAGCAGGTGGATTTGAGGCCTTACAACCTCAGTTGCTTGATGAAGGTTGGGGGTTGTCACTCAGGTCCAGTCTCACTCCTGATTAATGTTACTGACAGAACAAAACAGAACAACTTTGTGGTTCCCCTGCAGAAGAGAATCTGAATTGAGTTCCAAATCAGCTTGTCTTTGTTCTTATATTGTCCGTAGGCTGATGATCCCCTGAGGGCCAGGTGCGTCTTAGGCTCAGTAAAGCAGACCTCTGCATCAGCCCCGCCCTGGAAGTTTCCCCTGTTTGCAAGTTGGTGTTGCCTCAGGCAAATCCTTTACTCACGGTCTCTTGTTGCCCAAGGAGACAGGGGGTGTGGCTTCAGAATATCCAGTAGTGAGCTATATTGCTGCCCAAAGAGGACTGTTGTTTTATGTCTCAGGGAACCATGGCTCCCTCCCAGCCAACCTTCCTCTCTCCACTCCCGTGCCCCCAAGTATGCACTGACCGGCTGCAGCCCTGGCACTGTGCACACCCTTTGAGCGATTACCCAAGAGTCTGGACTCCTGGGGGATAGGCCTCCAGATCTCAGAGTGAGAGCAGAGGGGAGGGCTGGGAGCCCAGAGTTGCAGGCAGAGAATACACACAGTTCCACACAGTTTTATGCCTGGCCCTATTGTCAGCAAAGAAGGCTGCCACACTGTGCCTCAGGGAACCTCATCTCAGACGTGACTCCCTCTCAGCCAACTATCCTCTCCTCACTCCCGCGCCCCAGAGCTGGCACTTATTGGCAGCAGCCCAGGCACTGTCCGCCCCCCCCCCCGAAGAAATCACCCAGGAGTCTATAATCCTGGGAGACAGACCTCCAGACCTTAGGCTGAGAGCTGAGGGGAGCACTGGGATCCCAGGGTTGTGGGCAGAGAACACACACTGTTCTATACAGTTTTATGCCTGGCCGTATTGTCACCAAAAGACTGCTGCTGCACTGTGCCTCAGGGAACCGCTGTTCCAGTGTGGTCCCCTCTCAGCCGACAGTCCTCTCCTCGGTCCCGCACCCCAGAGCTGGTGCCGACCAGCTGCAGTCCAGGCACCGTCCACACCACTCAAGAAATCACCCAAGACTCTGAACTCCTGGGGTACTAGCCTCCTGACCTCAGTGTGAGTGAAGGGGAATGCTGGGAGCTCAGAATTCCAGATGGAGACTATATACAGTTTTATGCCTGGCAGGAGAACGCCGCGGCACCCTAGTAGGGGAGGTAGGTCCAGCTTTTAGAGCGTCTCTCCCGTGGAGTGCCGTGGGAGGACCTTTGAACTCTGCCCAATTGTTTGTGGGACACTCTGAGTCGTTCTCATGGGGGAGGGGACTCCCATCCACTTGGTGATGGATTTTGTACCTTTTGTTTGTATCCTTGTGGTCGAAGCACACCTCAGTGGGTTTGACGTGCGTTCTTCAACCTTCTCTCTTGGTACAGCTCAAATCCACCAGGTTACTTGCTAAATTTCTGTCCTTTAACTCTCCTTCTGGATGGGAGCCTGTGTGGAAAGCTGGCTTCAGTCAGCCATCTTGTCTCCTCCCCCCCAGGAGACATCTTATTCGGGTTCAGTTGTGCTGGAGTTCTGAAACTTTCTGCTATCTGAATTTCAGAATCTCTTGGCATGTCTTGAACGTTCTCCTGCATAGTCTCGTAGAGAAGAGTCTCTGTACCTTGTGATGCAACTTTGTTAACTTCAAGGATTCTTATAAGGTGAATATTAGTTTTCTTCAAATTATTCCAGAGCTCTCTGAGAGAATGATACATTTTTTGCTCTCCAATTCTCTTCCTATTTGAGTGCTTGGTAGCATTCAAAAACTTTATCTTCAGTGTCAGAAATCCTTTCTTCTGTTTGCTCCATTCTATTACTGAGGGATTCTACTGTATTTCTCAGATGTTTGAGGGCTGCAAATTCTTGTCTCAATGTGTCCAAATCTTTGGTGATTTTGTCTTTGTATTCATTGAGTTCTGGAGAAAACTTTTGAAATGTTCCTTGAATTTCTAAGTCCAACTGTATCTCCATTCTATTCTTATTTCCAATCCAATTTCTGAATTTCATTTCTGATATCTCAGCCACTTGTTTATGAATGAGATCTTCTTGTGTGTCCGCCATATCATTCCTTGGAGAAGTTGATCTACTGTGGTTATTTATGTTACTGGAGTTTTTCTGTTGATTCCACCCCCATGATTATTTTACACCATTTGGCTTGGTGAGCAGATAAGGTGACGTTGGGTTTGGAGACTACTGGAGTAGTGATTAACCAGGCCTCTGCCTCATAACTGTGACTGGTTGGTGTCTGTATGTTTTTCCCTGGAGCTTTGTAAAGGACCCGGACAGTGCTTCAGCCTGAGACACTGGGGACTTACTTGGTGTGGTTGAGCTGAGTGGCTCTGTCTTGTTTTCATGTGGTCTCTGTCTGATCCTGGTGAATCAGTTACTCTGGGTTGAAGTCTCAGCTGTGAAGCAATTAAGTCACCCCATCCCCCACAGGCAACAACTGGAAAAGGCAAATCAAACCTTTCCATAATCACACACCCAGGGTACTGCTTTGAATAGTCCTCACATGATTGGCCCAATTGAAGAGGTCCAAATCAATTGTCCTAGTCAGCACTGGTCTCAGGTGGGACACTACAAAAGGTCTCTGGCAACTAGATAGCAGGGGTCCACTGGCAGCTCAAGTATCAAGATTTTTCATTGTTATTTGAATATTCCCTGTTCCTAATGTTCTGTTTCCTTTTTCAATCATAGTTGACACTAACAAGCTGATTTCGTGGTTGTGTCCTTTGTCTTTTCTTACTTTGTCTTTGTCTCCTTTCCTCTGAGATAGAAAAATTTCTTGAATTTAGTCTTAACTTTAATTTTGAATTTTTTGCAATATCAAATACTTTATTCATGACCTTAGTTCATAATGATTAATTTACTCCTTGCATATCTCTACTATGTTTGGGTTGTTCATTAATATCCACAGGAAAATCAGGGTCTCCAAATTTCATTTCAGTATCTCTATGTTATTTCTCAAAGCCCCTTCAGATTGTCGTTTTGAGTTATGGGATATCAGGGATGGGGGACATACCTTTTAGGATTTATTTAGCTTGTATCCTAAACACACCACATCCTCTCAATGGAAAGTCCTGTGTGTGTCTCTGTACCTTATCCATCAGTTCTGTTCCTATGTATCCAGTAGAAATTCCTCCAGCTTTTATCATATAGGCAGCTTTCTTTTTTTTTTTTTTTTGTAGAGACAGAGTCTCACTTTATGGCCCTCGGTAGAGTGCCGTGGCCTCACACAGCTCACAGCAACCTCCAATTCCTGGGCTTAAGGCGATTCTCTTGCCTCAGCCTCCCAAGTAGCTGGGACTACAGGCACCGCCACAACGCCCGGCTATTTATATAGGCAGCTTTCTTACAAAGTTGATGCACAGTTTGTATATTTCATTGTTCATTTCAGTGTAAAGTGGCTTGGATAAAAACACAAATTCCTTAGTAATACTGCCATCAATACATCATGTGTTGCAATTTCTTTGGCTCTTTAGTAAAGGAATCATTTCATCTGCTATGATTTGAAAAAGTAAAAAACAAAAAAAGAAAACTTCTTTATATTGATAATATGGTTCTATTATGCTAACCTCTTAAGAAATTAAATATATTGGCTAATTATTGTCATAACAAAGCAAGCAAGCTTTAACTGTATTTAAAAGTGAAATCAGGCACCATCCCACCTTCCAAAGAGCTGCTCCAGGAAATGCGATCATTACCATCCCACCTCTAGAAGAGCTGCACTGGGACCCATGATCGGCAATTCCCGGACCTCCAGGAGAGGAACCTCCCGGTCCCTCCAGAAGACCTGAGCTGGGACCCGCAATCGGCACCCTCCCTCCTCTGGAAGAACTGCGCCAGGACCTGAAAATGGCACCCTCCAACCTCCAGAAGAGCTGCACCGTGACCCGCTATCACCAACCTCCTTGATTTCTGGAAGAGCTGTGCTGCGATCTGCGATCAGCACCCTCCTGGACCTCCAAAAGAGCTGCACTGCAACCTGCAAACAGCACCCTCCCAGAAGAGCTACCCTGTGACCCACAATCATCACCTTCCTGGAAGAGCTGCGCTGCAACCCACGATCGGCACTCTCCTGGACCTCTGGAAAAGCTGCGCCTGCCTGTACCCCAGTAAGATCTGTGCTGGGACAAACTACCAGCCCGCTGCTCTTCTCCATGAGCTGCAGTACCGTGTCATCCCTCCCATCCCCTCCCAGCCTCCACACCTTCCTGCTCGTCTGGCCAGGGACTCTGGTAGCCACCTGCCCTCTGGAACCCTCCCTGCATCTGTGTGCAGCCCTTCTCCTGGCCAGAGAATGCTGGAGCCTAGGGCCCTCTGTTCCAAAGTCATTGGGTGCCAGGCACTCCCAGAACTATGTGCACCACCCCACACCCTGTTGCTTTAACTGGGTGAGTCACACTCTGGAGCTGCTCCCACAACCAGAACTCCCTGGCTGTGGCAGCCCCAGAAAAACTACACAGGGCCATTCCCTACAAAGATCCAGCAACAATACAGGGATCGTACTGGGGTCTAATCTTGGAGAGAAACCTCCCCAACTCTGAGGATGGCCAGAGGCAATGGTGAAAAATAACCATGGGGTGAAATAAACAGAAAAATTCAGGCAATATGAATAATAAGAGTAGATCAACTCCCCCAAGGAGAGGGACACAGCACAAGACCCCATGCACAAACAAATAGCTGAGATGTCAGAAATCGAATTCAGACTCTGGATAGCAAATAAGATCGGATTAGAATTCCAAGAAATAATCCAAAAGATATATCAAGCATTCAACAAATTCAAAGACAAAATGACCAAAGATTTTGACACATTGAGACAAGAAGTTGCAGCCCTTAAAGATCTGAGAAACACAGTAGAATCCCTCAGTAACAGAATGGAACAAACAGAAGAAAGGATTTCTGACATTGAAGACAAAGCTTTCAAATGCTTCCAAACTCTCAAAGAGGAAGAGAAATGGAGGGCAAAAACAGATCATTCTCTCAGAGAGCTCTGGGATAATTTGAAGAACACCAATATTCGTCTTATAGGGATCCCCGAAAGTGATGAAGTGGCTTCACAAGGCACAGAGTCTCTTCTCCATGAGATTATGAAAGAGAACTTTCCAGAGATGCCAAGAGATTCTGAAATTCAGATAGGAGACAGTTTCAGAACCCCAGCATGAATTAACCCAAATAAGACATTCCCAGAGAAATCATAATAAATTTCACTAAAAATAATATGAAGGTGAAAATTCTGAAAGCAGCCAGACGAAAGAAAACCATTACCTACAAAGGGAAGAATATTAGAATAATTGCAGATCTCTCTGCTGAAACCTTTCAAGCTAGAAGAGAATGGTCATTGACTTTTAATCTCCTAAAACAAAATAACTTTCAACCCAGGATTCTGTACCCAGCTAAACTGAGTTTCATTTATGATGGAGAAATTAAATACTTTAATGACATTCACACGTTGAAGAAATTTGCCACAACTAAACAAGCCCTCCGGGATATTCTCAGACCTATCCTGTATAAAGACCAGCATAATCCTTCACCACAAACATAAAAACACCCAGAAAATTTTGATCAAATTCAAACTTTCACAGTCGCAAAAGGATTAAAAATGTCCACCAGACTCTTGAAAGGCTTATCAATATTCTCAATTAATGTGAATGGTTTAAATTGTCCTCTAAAGAGACACAGGTTGGCTGACTGGATACAAAAACTCAAGCCAGATATCTGCTGCATACAAGAGTCTCATCTTACATTAAAAGACAAATATAGTTTCATGTCTTAAGTTTAAATCTTTAATATAGTGAGAGTCTATTTAGTTAATGGTGAAAGGTGTGTGTCCACTTTCAGTCTTCTACAGGTTGCCAGCCAGTTCACCCAGCACCATTTGTTAAATAGGGAATCTTTCCCCCACTGAATGTTTTTAATGTTTTTAATGTTTTGTCAAAGATTAAATAATGGTACGTAGCTGGATTCCTCTCTTGGTTCTCTATTCTGTTCCAGACATCTACTTCTCTGTTTTTGTGCTAATACCATGCTGTTTTGATCACTATTGATTTGTAGTATAGTCTGAGGTCTGGTAGCATAATTCCTCCTGCTTTGTTTTTATTTCTGAGTAATGTCTTGGCTATTTCAGGTTTTTTCTGATTCCATATAAAACGAAGTATTGTTTTTTCAAGGTCTTTAAAGTATGACAGTGGAGCTTTAATAGGGATTGCATTGAAAGATATTTGTATCAGAATGTTCATTGCAGCCCAATTCATAATTGCTAAGTCATGGAAAAAGCCCAAGTGCCCATCGATCCACGAAAGGATTAATAAATTGTGATATATGTACACCATGGAATATGATGCAGCCTTAAAGAAAGATGGAGAATTTACCTCTTTCATGTTTACATGGATGGAGCTGGCAAAGTATCTTCTTAGCAAAGTATCTCAAGAATGGAAGAAAAAGTACCCAATGTACTCAGCCCTACTATGAAACTAATTCAGGGTTTTCACATGAAAGGTATAATCCAGTTACAACCTGAGAATAGGGGGAAGAGGGAAAGGGAGGGAAGGGAGGAGAAAGGTGGTAGAGGGAAGGGGATTGGTGGGATTACACCAGCGGTGCATCTTACAAGGGTATATGTGAAACTTGGTAAATGTGGAATGTAAGTGTCTTGGCTCAGTAACTGAGAGAATGCCAGGAAGGCTATGTTAACCAATGTGACGAAAGTGTGTCAAACAGTCTGTGAAGCTAGTGAATGATGCCCCATGAACATATCAATGTACACAGCTATGATTTAATTATAATAATAAAAAGACAAATATAGACTCAAGGTGAAGGGATGGTCATCTATACTCCATGCAAATGGAAAACAGAAAAAATCAGGTGTTGCAACGCTATTTGCAGATGCAATAGGCTTTAAACCACCCAAAATAAGGAAGGATAAGGATAGACACTTCATATTTGTTGAAGGTAGTGCTCAATTTGATGAGATTTCAATTGTTAAAATTTATGCACCCAACCAGAATGCACATCACTTTATAAGAGGAAAACTAACAGACATGAGCAACTTCATTTCCTCCACTTCCTTAATAGTTGGAGATTTTAACACCCTTTTAGCACTACTAATAGATCCTCCAAAAAGTAGCTAAGCAAAGAAATCTTCGGTTTGAACCTAACCATTCAACATCTGGACGTATCAGACATCTACAGAACATTTCATCCCAACAAAACTGAATACACGTTCTTTTCATCGGCCCATGGAACATACTCCAAAATCAACCACATCCTAGGCCACAAATCTAACATAATCAAATTTAAAAAAATTTTTTTTCTTGCATCTTCTCAGACAATCATTGAATAAAAGTTGAACTCAATAACAACAGGAATCTGCATACCCCTACAAAAGCATGGAAGCAAATAACCTCATGCTGAAGGATAGATGGGTTATAGATGAGATTAAGAAGGAAATCACCAAATTTGGGGACCAAAACAACAATTAAGACATGAATTATCAGAACCTAATAGGCAGTCCTAAGAGGGAAATTCATAGTACTGCAAGCCTTACTCAAGATAACGGAAAGAGAAGAACTTAATTACTTAATGGGACATCTCAACCAACTGGACAAGGAAGAACATTCCAACCACAAACCCAGCAGAAGAGAAGTAACCAAAATCAGAACAGAATTAAATGAAATTGAAAACAAAAGAATTATACAACAGATCAATAAATCCAAAAGTTGGGTTTATGCAAAGATCAATAAAATAGATAAACCTATGGCCAATTCAAACCAGGAAAATAAGAGTAAAATCTCTAATTTCATCAATCAGAAATGGTAAAGATGAAATAACAACAGACACCTCAGAAATTCAAAAAATCCTTAATGAATATTACAAGAAACTGTACTCTGAGAAATATGAAAATCTGAAGGAAATCGACCAATACTTGGAAGTATGGCACCTACCAAGGCTTAGCCAGAATTAAGTGGAAATGTTGAACAGGCCTATATCAAGTTCTGAAATAGCATCAACTACACAAAATCTCCCTAAAAAGAAAATCCCAGGACCAGATGGCTTTATGTCAGAATTCTACCAAACCTTTAAAGAAGAACTAGTATCTATATTACTAAACCTCTTTCAAAATATAGAAAAAAAAGAAATACTACCCAACTCATTCTACGAAGCAAACATCACCTGGATCCCTAAACCAGGGAAAGACCCAACAACGAAAGTATATTATAGACCAATATCACTAATGAATATTGATGGAAAAATTCTCCATAAGATCCTAACAAACAGAATCCAACAACACATCAAAAAAATTATACACCATGACCAAGTGGGATTTATCCCAGGCTCTCAAGGCTAGTTCAATATACATAAATCTATAAATGTAATTTACCACATAAACAAACTAAAAAATAAAGACCATATGATTCTCTCAATTGATGCAGAAAAAGCTTTTGATAATATCCAGCATCCCTTCATGATCAGAACACTTAAGAAAACTGGTATAGAAGGGACATTTCTTAAACTAATGGTGGCCATCTACAGCAATCCCAAAGCCAATATCATATGGAATGGAGTTAAATTGAAATCATTTCCACTCACATCAGGAACCAGGAAAGGTTGCCCATTGTCTCCATTGCTCTTTAACATTGTAATGGAAGTTTTAGCCATTGCAATTAGGGAAGAAAAGGCAATCAAGGGTATCCACACAGGGTCAGAAGAGATCAAACTTTCACTCTTCACAGATGACATGATCGTATTTCTGGAAAACTCTAGGGATTCTACTACAAAACTTTTAGAAATGATCAAGGAATATAGCAATGTCTTAGGCTATGAAATCAACACCCATAAATCTGTAGCCTTTATATATACCAACAATAGCCAAGCCAAAATATCAGTCAAGGACTCTATTCCTTTCACAGTAGTGCCAAAGAAGATGAAATATTTCAGAGTTTATCTAACAAAGGACGTGAAAGATCTCTATAAAGAGAACTATGAAACTTAAAGAAAAGAAATAGCTGAAGATGTTCACAAATGGAAAAGCATACCATGCTCATGGCTGGGAAGAATCAACACCATTAAAATGTCTATATTACCCAAAGCAATATATAATTTTAATGAAATTCCTATCAAAGCTCCATTGTCATATTTTAAAGATCTTGAAAAAATAATTCTTCACTTTACATGGAATCAGAAAAAACCTCGAATAGCCAAAACATTACTCAGAAATAAAAACAAAGCAGAAGGAATCACGCTACCAGACCTCAGACTGTACTATAAATTGATAGTGATGAAAACAGCATGGTACTGGCACAAAAACAGAGAAGTAGATGTCTGGAACAGAATGGAGAACCAAGAGATGAATCCAGCTATTTACCATTATTTGATCTTTGACAAGCCAATTAAAAACATTCAGTGGGGAAAAGATTCCCTATTTAACAATGCTGGGTAAACTGGCTGGCAACCTGTAGAAGATTGAAACTGGACACACACCTTTCACCATTAACTAAGATAGACTCTCACTGGATAAAAGATTTAAACTTAAGACAGAAAGAATAAAAATACTTGAAGAAAGTGCAGGGGAAACTCTTGAAGGAATTGGCCTGGGTGAATATTTTATGAGGCGGTCTCCCCAGGCAATTGAAGCAGTATCAAAAATACATTACTGGGACCTGATCAAACTAAAAAGCTTCTGCACAGCCAAGAGCATAGTAAGTAAAGCAAGCAGACAGCCTCCAGAATGGGAGAAAATATTTGCAGGTTATACCTCTGATAAAGGTTTAATAACCAGAATCCACAGAGAACTCAAACATATTAGCAAGAAAAGAACAACTGATCCCATCTCAGGGTGGGCAAAGGACTTGAAGTGAAACTTCTCTAAAGAGGACAGATGCACAATCTATAGACACATGAAAAAAAGCTCATCATTTTTATTCAGAGAAATGCAAATCAAAACTACTTTGAGATATCACCTAACCCCAGTAAAAGTAGTCCACATAACAAAATCCCAAAACCAGAGATGTTGGCGTGGATTTGGAGAAAAGGGCACACTTCTACACTGCTGGTGGGAATGCACACTAATACGTTACTTTTGGAAGGATGTTTGGAGAATTTTTAGAGATCTAAAAATAGACCTGCCACTCAATCCTGTAATTCCTTTACTAGGTATATACCCAGAAGACCAAAAATCACAATATAACAAATACATCTGTACCAGAATGTTCATTGCAGCCCAATTCATAATAGCTATGTCACGGAAGAAGCCCAAGTGCCATTGACCCACAAATGGACTAGCAAGTTGTGGTACATGTATACCATGGAATATTATGCTTCCCTAAAGAAATATGGAGACTTTACATCTTTCCTGCTTATATGGATTGAGCTGGAACATATTCTTCTTAGCAAAGTATCTCAAGAATGGAATAAAAAGTATCCAATGTACTCAGCCCTACCATGAAGCTAATTTATAGCTTTTAAATGAAGGCTATAACCCAACTATTGCTCAAGAATATGGGGAAAAGGCCAAGGAAGGGGAAGGGAGGGGGGAGGTTATGGAGGGAGAGTAATGGGTGGGGCCGCAACTATGGTGCATCTTAGAATGGGTACAGGCAAAACCTACTAAGTGCACAATACAAATGTCTACATACAATAAGAAAATGCCATGAAGGCTATGTTAAACATTTTTATGAGAATATTTCAGATTGTATATGAAACCAGCACATCATACCCCTTGATTGCACAAATGTACACAGCTATGATTTAACAATAAAAAAGTGGAATCATTGATTTTTGTCACATATTTTCTCACTTCTAAATGGGCAATCCAAAAAAAACCAAAAAAGAAAACCCCAACCAGCACATTCCATTATGAAGCTACTTGAGAATACTTTTTCTTCTTAACTTATCCTTGTAGGCCCACCAGAAATAAAATGGTTTTTTAAATTTCCTTTTAATGGGTGGGGAAATAAAATGCTCTTTGGTAACAAATACAATCTAATAGATTGCTTTTGATTACAAGTAATAGAAAATATAACTTAGTACAACTTGTTAAGTAAGGTAATATACCAGCTAATGAAGCTCAAAAGTCTAATTTGGTTTGATCCAGGGGCCCATGATGTCATCAGTTCTCCAGATCTAGTCTCTATAACTATTTTGAGTCTATCTTCCTCTTGTGTGAGTTTTACCCTCAGGTGTGTTCTTTCATAATTGTGAGAATGGACATCAGGCTTTCAAGTATCATAGTCACACTCTACAGCTTTAGAAGTGATTTTTAACACTTAGAGATCTAAAAATAGATCTGCCATTCATTCCTATAATTACTCTACTAGGCATATACACAGAAGACCAAAAATCTCACCATAACAAAGATATTTGTACCAGAATGTTTATTGCAGCCCTATTCATAATTGATAAATCATGGAAAAAACCCAAGTGCCTATCGATCCACGAATGGATTAATAAATTGTGGTATATGTTCACCATGGAATATTATGCAGTCTTAAAGAAAGATGGAGACTTTACCTCTTTCATGTTTACGTGGATGGAGCTGGAACATGTTCTTCTTAGTAAAGTATCTCAAGAATGGAAGAAAACGTATCCAATGTACTCAGCCCTACTATGAAACTAATGTATGGCTTTCACATGAAAGCTATAACCCAATTGCAACCTAAGAATAGGGGGAAGAGGGAAAGGGAGGGGAGGGAAGGAGGAGGTGGGCAGAGGGAATGGGATTAGTGGGATTACACCTGCGGGGCATCTTACAAGGGTATATGTGAAACTTAGTAAATGTGAAATGTAAATGTCTTAGCACAATAACTAAGAAAATGCCAGGTAGGCTATGTTAACCAGAGTGATGAAAATGTGTCAAACGGTCTATGAAACTGGTGTATGAGCCCCATGATCACATTAATGTACACAACTATGATTTAATAAAAAAAAAAAAGAAGAGTCCATCAACATAAAAACAAACTTTTTATTGTAACACTATTCACGATAGCCAAGGTATGGAATCAATGTAAGTGTCCCTCAGTGGGTGAATGGATAAAGAAACTGTGGTAGATATACCTAATGGAATATTTTATAGTCACAAAGGAATAAAATCCTGCCTTTTGAAATGATGTGGATGGAACTGGAGAACATTTTGCTAAGGGCAATAAACCAAGCACAGGAAGACGGATCTCTTATGTTTTCTCACTCATATGTGGGAACTAAGTAACAATTAATCTCATGGAGACAGAGAGTAGAACTTTGGTTACAAAAGTCTGGGAAGGGTAATGGGGAGCGGGGATAATGTGGGGATGCTTAATGGGTGCAAAAATATAGTTAGATAGAATGAACAAGATTTGTTAACACAGCCAAGTACTATAATCAATAAGTTAGGATACACTTTAAAATAATGAGAAGAATGGAATTGGAATGTTCCTAACACAAAGAAATGATAAATGCTTGAGGTGTTGGACACCTCCATTATTCTGATTTGATTAATTCACATTCCTTATCGAAATATCCATGTACCCTGTGAAGATGTACAACTATTATGTACCCACGATAAATAAAAATTAAAATATTAATAAAAGAGCAACCTCCCTCCCCCCAAAAATAAATAAAAATAAATAAATAAAAAGCACATTAGTTCCAGAAGTGCAAGCAAAATTTTGAGGCTCCCTCTAATTGGACTGAATTGAGTCACATGCTTGCTCCTAATCAATGACTGTGGCCAGGCAAATGAATGCTAATTGGCCAGCATGAGTCACATGGGCTTTAAGTGGCCAAATGAGGATTCTTGGACATACACAGATATCCACAACTATTGGGAAAGGAAGAGTGAATGTCCACTACTCATTCCAAAATGGTTTCTTCATATGTAGTACAAAACTTGGAGATTTTAGTCAGATCCTTATGATAGCTGCCTAGGAAGCTTCAAAACATATTTCTTAAAAGGATGTTATTAATGCTTACTGAAATTACTTCTAAAGTCAGGGTATGCTCATGTTGAGCTTACTTGCCATAAGTTGTGTCCATAAATTTCTGTGATACACTTGTTCTCTAAAATATCTGGGACCCTATTAAGGGCTTAAACCGTAAGAGAAACTGATTAAGGCACTAATACAGGAATGTAGCTATGAATTGTCAAAACCAATTTGTGAATAATGTCTTAAAGAAACTTTTTAGTGAACAAACTAGTTCTAGATTTTCTACTTTCTCTATATTAAAGGTGGATAATCAGAAAGCAAGATGGCAGAATGCTATTATGCCAACAGTCTAGAGAAATAATTTCATAGGATAAAAATTTAGTGTTAAGTATGCTTTTAATTTTATAGGTCACTTGGTAGACAAAAGCAAGTATTACTTTGCCTAGTATTTCTTATATGACACAAATCCTTCCTTAATGTTAGTGCCAAAGAAATTTTATCCCTGAAAAATGTTATGTTTCTTATATCAAATTTTAAAAATATAGAAAAGAAATGAAGATCTGAATGCTGTCATGTATTTTAGAGTGTCCCCCTTTCATGTTAGCTGCCAGGAAATCCAGAGCAAATATAGTGCCCCTCCTTTATGTGACTAATGCTTCCCTGCCACTCTCTTACATAGTATCGACTTGTCTGGGTTCTAATTGCATATTTGTGACCTTTCTCAAGTCCTTTTTGAAAACAAGGAGAATAGAAAGAAGTCTTCCATGTGCATATACAGGGAAAACAGTGTGCTTCTTTTTAGATTGAAGTTGTTTTTTACTTTAAATTACTTCAAGAACTTGTTGATGGATTATAAGGCTCCAGTAGGTATTCCTTCCATGCTGTTTTTTGTTTTGCTTTGTTTTGTTTTATTTTTAACTGTACAGTCAGCAAAGCCCAGATTTGTAGTAATCAAATAAATTAGGTTACAGACACATAATGCACAGCACCTACTCAAACTCAAACTTCAGAGCAGGGCAGATTGCGCTAATGCTAAAAACTGACACTGCAAGTTCACTAAAGCTTGTGAATCTGGAGCAGTCTTTGTTCCTTGATTAACATCCCTGTGCTGAGAAAAAGTAAATGAGTCAAAATGTTTCCATGTTCTTAGACTGTATGCGGTTTAAAGAAATGTATTTTCCTGGTAACTTGATTTTGCCTGCAGAGAAACTAACAGATTCAATGCTGGGTCATTCCTGGCACCATTCTTATCTAGTAGACACCAGCAGTGAGAAGCTTGACAAGGTGTGTGAGCAGGTGAGGAAGCTCTGTCTCTAATCACTAAATCACTTGAAAGTAGTTTTCCCATTATAATGCCAGTGACATGAGAAAGGAATCCTGAGAACCCTGAGAAGTTCAGCCCCATCAATACCATAAGATCTAGCACTTTTTTAGGACCCCACAGGGCACCTTCTGGAAGTATGTTTATAAATATTCTTCAGATCTTTCTTCCCTCTTTGTAAATTTTTTATCTGTTCCTCCCCAACGTCTTATTGTTTCATACATGTCCTTTTGAATCCATCCACCGTTTACACATTCTTTTTCTTCTAACTCTGACACTTTTTCTTCCAATACCACGGATTTTTCTGATTCTCCTTCTGATTGGTATTGTCCATTTGACACAACTGATGTAATAAGTACTTTGGTAGAAGTAGGAAGGAATTGCTACATAGAATGGGAGAATCATTGATTCCATAAATGAAGGGAGGGATTCTAAAAGATTCCTAGATAAGTTAGTAGTGAGAAATATTGAGGAGTGTGCACAGCATAGATTGAGCAGGGCATGTGGGAACTGCATGCACAAGGGGTTGGGGGAACTGGGTAATAGCTTCATGTGGCTATACAGTAAGGTTGGAGTTCAGGGCATGGGCCTTGAACCCATGCTAAAGATCATGAACTTCATGACAATAGTGCCTGGCAAGCAAGTGCTGACTGGTAAAATAAATGCACCAGAAATAAAATCCTGGCAGAAAGAAAGAGGAGTGGGTGGGAGAAGAAGGACTGCAGTCAGAGAGGCTAGAGAGGAGGTCTTCTTTCTTCAGAGCAGTGAGCCTGCCTATCTTCCTCTCCGCCTGCTCCCCCCATGTGCTGAAAAGCAGTTCTGGTCTCCAGAAACAGGGTAAGAGGGGATGAAGTATGTCCATGGTTCTAAATATGTACCATGAATAGGGCTCTGGCAGTAGCATGGCTCCACTTGGAGGATGTACATTTGCAGCTCTTTTGCTAGTACTGTCCTGGCATATCATGGGATCTCAGAAATATTTGTAGAACAAATGATTGAATGGAAAAAACTCTTTCCAGGCACTATCTCACTACAATGTTAGGAGTCCCCCTTTACACACCCTGTGGAATAAAAACAAAGATTCTTTTCAAACCTAGTTCAAGTATATTTTTCCCCTCAGTCACATTTCCTTGAAAATTGGTTCTGCACCATTCCAGTGAAGTCACCTGGGGGTAAGAAACAGCATGGGCTTCAGAGAGAGGCCACCTGAAGTTCACATTTTCTCTTAGGAATTGTGCAAAGTTGAATAATTACATAACTTTCTGAACCACCACTTCCTCATCTCTACCTCATCAGTGAGGAAAGCCTGGCAGTGAGGAAAGAGATAATGTCTATAAAATGCTTATGCCAAAATGTGGCTACAGTCCAGATAGGTGCACACAAAATGTGCAGGAGCTCTAGGATGCAACTGGAGAGAGAGCAGAAGAATCACAGCAAGGTTGTGTCTCACCTGTCACTCCCCTCACCTCCACTGCTCTGCTCTAGTCTTGGGTCACCCCCACGTAGGCTCTTATCTGAGGCCAATGCATGTATTAAATCAGAATCAGACAGTGTTCATCACAGGTAGCAGGCACAAATCTCAGTCCAAAACTGCAAGTTTTATGAAAAATGTTAACTTTATTGTCTATAGGAATTAAATTTTTCAATCCAAGACTTGATTCAATGGAAAAGTGCAAACAATTTTAGTCAGTGTGACATTCCCCCTCACCAGTGCCTTTTTCTGGGGCTGGATGTATGTTCCTGCAACTTGCATATTGCTGAATCACTGGAAGAGCACATCTGGCTTCACATAGTGTCAGTTGCCCACATCACTCTTTGATGGAATGACTTATTTCCCTTTGGTCTTATGGCAGCTGCTGGGTCTTTCCTTATTCCCACCCCTAAGGCGATGGTTGTTTGGGCCATTTTTGCACTGCTCTGGGAACAGAGTAAACAGCCTGTGTCACAGGGATCTCAAGGAGACTTTTGGAGACCACCTCCCTGCCTACTCCACACTGCCCACTCTTCTGCTTGCACACCAGGAGGGCTGTGGGGAAGCCTAGTGTTTTTCAGTTTTTCTAGACTTTTCCATAATTGGGCCACAGACTCACCTAAACTTGGCTGTACCCAGGTGCTTAGGCAGGGTCTCTTTCCCCGATCTCTCTAATTCTAGGTATCTTTATTATTCTCCAGCTAATTTTTAAATCTTTTTGCTTTACAAATTTTCCTATGGGTCATTTCCTCATAATAATCCCTTCTTTTTGTCCTTTGATTTCAAAGTTTTAAAATTTAAAATCCAAAAATAATGCTATTTTTGCCTCCTTTTTCTTCTTAAGACAATGTATACTTTTGCTGATGAATCAGGGGTTTGGTGGTAGGGAGTTAAGAAATATGTATAATACAGAGAAGGAAATACATTAATAGTTCATTTAGTCTTAGCCACTTCATTTTTAAAAATTTTCTCTGGTAAACCATACCACTTCATTTTTCCATACCCCACCTTCTTTTGCCCTTTGGTATTATATACAGTGTCTAAAACATTTTTCTCTTCATTGCCAAGGGCATCTTTCTGAAGTTGACCATAGGAAAGTAAGAAATAGGAATATAATCTATTGTTCAGTATATCATGAAAATAGTTTAGGATTAAATTGATCAGTCATTTAAAATTAATGTACATATACTATGTATACATCTGTATGGCCTATATTTTAAAAAAACATAAAAGAATATAAGGACACTTACTCTATAATTATTAGATTTGGGGCATTGCTAAGATAAGAATTTAGGCGCTTTCTTTCAGTACAGTTGCCAAATTATAAAATTATATTTCTTTGTCTAAATCTAAGTCAAATTAGAAAAACTAGAAAAATTCCAGTACTTTTTCAAATTTTTGTTTCCCACCATAAAACAGAATTTATTAGCAATTTGTTTCTTTTTATAACATTAATATTATTTGTAAAAACTTCTATAAATTATTTCATAAAATTTTTTGACAATTTAGCTTGTTGGGAAAAGGTCAGACAGTAGTAATAAAACCTGGTTTCTCAAAGGAATAATTTAAGTAAAATGGGAAATAGGAAAAGAGCTTGAGAAAGGAACTAAGGAAAGATTTTATTAGACCCTCATAATCAGATAGTTATTTTATAAGAGTGAAACGTCTATGTCTGAAATAAATATGAGCCTTCATTAGAATAAAAATTGAATATATGATCACTTGCAATGTAAATCTTTTGTATTTATGGGACTAGTCAGTTAAAAGTTCTTTCAATTTGATGTTCAAATTGATTAATAACATCACACATGATTGTGATCAGTCATGCTAGAAGGCAGTAATGTTGTTGAACTTAAATTTGATATTTTGGCCTATGATCACAGATAAGTTATTTTTTTTCCTAATACATAATTTATACTAAAGACTTACTACAGTCAGAAATTCCTATATATCCCAACAATTCCACCTCTTTTTTGCGAAGAACCTAAGCTAAACAGGTTAGAAAGGCAAATTATAAGACTCTCTTAATCAGATGAATAAGCCTATAAAATAACTTCGTGAATATAGCCTATAACTTCATATTTTTAAAACACACCTTTAAAACCATTATGTTGATTCAATGATTGCTCTAAGAGGACACATAAACCTTCCCTTAGCTACCCCTCCTCCACACTAAGACAACCTATTAATGGCTGATAGTCAGAAAATATTGGAAATGGAAAAGGCCTTAAACATAAGTTAGTCTAACTGCCTTCTTTTACAGGCACAGAAATTAGGGGGTAAGCAGTTTAACAGAAGACACACAGTGTGATGAACCTGACTTTGCCAGGCTGGGGTTCTGGGCTTCCTGAGTCCTACCTTTTGACTTAATTTTCATTCACTGTTTCTTGCAGAATTTGGACAGTTCAATCATCTCATTCATAAAATGTAAAGAAGGAAAGGCTGTGAAATTGTTTTGCCTTTTAATTTTACTTCAGTTAACAATTTTTTATGCTTATGATCAAAACACTGTTTTTAATATTCTAAACACTTCTAATTATAGAGCAAAATGCCAGCTCACTATTTGTTATTCTTTTTCTCCATGCTTTATTTATGTTTTCTTTCTATATTTTTCCTATTAGCAGCAAGCCATTTGAGATCAGCTGTCATGTTTTATTCAGGCATTTCATTCCTAAATCCCTAGAACAGTTCATGGCATCATACATTTTCAGTGTATAGATGCTCAAGTCTCATTTTCTTGGAGGTAGCAACCTTGTTTCAATGTATATCCTTTGTTCACATTAGGCACTCACTATGTCTTTAATGAATAATGAAATAAATAAGTGAATAGACATTAATAGAGGGACTTTCTTAACTAGAAAACAATGGTGAGCATCACATAAATAAGTCAGGAAGCTATCAGTGGCCTAGCAAGAAAAAAGTTGATGCAAACTTAGCAGGAAATGACAATTTAATTGTTTTAATGGGCTTATGCTATAAGAGTTTGAAAGCCTTTTAAATACTTATCATTATACATAAACCCTAAATCTCTGTCATTTTCATGGAAAAGAAAAATGGGTTTAAGTGGAGAAGCAACTTGGTGGCGCCTGTGGCTCAGTGAGTAGGGCGCCGGCCCCATATGCTGAGGGTGGTGGGTTCAAACCCAGCCCCGGCTGAACTGCAACCAAAAAATAGCCAGGCGTTGTGGCAGGCGCCTGTAGTCCCAGCTGCTCAGGAGGCTGAGGCAGGAGAATGACAGAAGCCCAAGAGCTAGAGGTTGCTGTGAGTCCTGTGACATCATGGCACTCTACCAAAGGCGGTAAAGCGAGACTCTGTCTCTACAAAAAAATAAAAAATAAAATATCCAAATAAGTTATTTAATGATATGTTTGGAATGAAATTTACACTGACAGCTTCCTAGCCAATTGCAGTAAAAACTGAGTTACCAGGGACAAGAACTCTCAACTGATGTGGGATAGGCACCTAGGTGGCTGTGGGAATGGAATTTAGAGGCATCTACAAAGTAAAGCCTATATAAATGACCCAAAAGAAAGAATCTAGAATTTTAATTTTATTTTTCTTCAAGTTTGCTACCTGGGACAAATATCCTTATGAGAAGAGAAAGAGGCACCAGAGCATCCTTTCTTGGCCATGAGAGGACCGGAGAGAAGCCTGGAAGTAAGCCTGCCATGGGGACAACCAACATCCCTAGAAGAACTTCTCCACAAATACATCAAGGAGCAAATATCTCAAGTGATCAAGACCTGAGAGGCTTGGAGTCCAGAGAGAAGGGTAGGTGGAATATTTATTTCTCTGTCCCCCACATCTCTGGCTATCAGTGGACTCCTACACTGCTAGAGAGCTCTTCTACCCACACAAGTCCCCAAAATGCTGCCAACAGTGAACTGGGAGCTTCTTGAGAGCAAAGAAAGCACCAGCCTCCCCCCACCCCTTGGGGCATTCCCATCATCTCAGACCTGAGCTGAGAAGGCAGGCACCAAGGTGCTTCTCCACTTACCATGTACCATTGTCCTCCCCAAGGGTCTTTAGCCCCTCTGTTTTCATCTCTCTCATTCCTACATAAATATTTCCCAATTCTACCCCAGACTACAGGAGGCACAGGGGACTGTTGGGTCTGGGGGGATCTGCATGACTCCAGGGCCTGGACATTCTAGGTGGTTGCCATCTCAAGAATGGGACAGAGGGGACCAGAGTGCTAACTTTCCTCCACTGAGAATCTTTTCCTCCCATTCCCCTGCCCTGCCCATGGCTGCTGAGAAACTATTGAACTGCTTTTCCTCTCTATTGAGCATCCGCCATGCCAGGGCTTCCTCAGAGGGAGGGGCTCAGACCTCTCCTCTGGAGGTGAGGCTATAGACTGAGGGATATTCAGACTATGGACCCCCTACCTGCCAGCTCTCCCTGGTGCTGCCTGCCTGGTGACTTCATTAGAGTAGGGGATGCCCTGTGCAAGCCCTGAAGTGGAGGGATGTTAAACCAGGTTGGGTACCCTGTGGGAACTTGGGACCAGTGTGAAATCAAGTGCTTCGCCTGAGGGACTACAGCAAGTTATAGGACCCAAAACAACATGGAAACTTGTTACTTCCATCAAGGACCACATACTGACAAGATGGTCAATCTGCACGCCATTTACAGCATTACTGACTCAATCATACAGGATGGTTGAGTCTCATTGATAAGCACCACCTACTATCTCAGAGATTAAATTAAGTGTGCCATTATCTAAATAAAAGAAAATACAAAAATAAGAAGCTAAAGCTGCTTCAGAAGAGAAGGAGTTAGGGAAATATCTCCATATACCTGAAAAGTCAGAGTGAAAGGACATCCCCAAAAGAAAACAATAACTTCATACCAATGGAAACCAATCAAAATGAGAATATTGAAAGGACTGATGTAGAATTTTAAATATGGACTGTAAGGAAGTTCAACCAAATGCAAGAGGAAATAGAAACCTAATACAAAGAAAGCACAATAATAATGCAGAAAATGAATCAAATATTCACTAAAGAAATCAAATTTGGCCAAACATGGTGGCTTATGTCTATAATCCTAGCACTCTGGGAGGCTGAGGCAAGTGGATTGTTCAGATAGAAGTTTGCTCTAGTTTGAGCTAGAGCAAGATCCTGTCTTTATTAAAAATAGAAAAACTGGCTGAGACTTGTGGCAGGCACCTGTAGTCTTTGCTACTTGAGAGGCTGAGGCAAGAGGATCACTTGAGCCCAAGAGTTTGAGGTTGCTGTAAACTATGACACCATGGCACTTTACCTGGGGTGACAGAGTGAAACTCTGTCTCAAAAAATATATATAAGGGACGAAAGAAATCAAATTATTAAAAATCAAGCAGAGCAAAAACATATCAAGCTGAGCTTCTGGAAATAAAAATTTATTCAAGGAAATACAAAACACAGTAGAAAGCCTTAAGAATAGGCTACATCATGTAGAAGAAAGAATCTCAGAGCTAGAAGACTATACCTTTAAACTAAACAAGCCAATTGAAGAGAAAGAACAGAGAAATAAGAGGAATAAACAAAGCCTACAAGAAATTTGAGATTATGTAAAGAGATCTGGCATAAGAATCATAGGCAGCATCCCTAAGGATGAAGAAGAAAATACCATATCTTAGTAGAAATCTGGATATTCAGTTATTAGAAGTTCAAAGGACTCCTGGGAGATTTATTGCCAAGAGGCAATCACTATAAGACATAGTCATTAGACTGTCCAAAATTAACACAAAAGAGGAACTCCTATGAACCATAAGGTGAAAGCATTGGGTAATTTACAAAGAAAAACTCATGAGACTAACTGTGGCCTTCTCAATTAAGACTTTACAAGCCAAAAGGGATTGTGGGGTCCATTCCCCATCTTCTGAACAGAATAATGGCTAGAATTTTGTATACTGCAAAATTAAATTTATTATATGAGGGAGAAATAAAGACTTTCCCAGACAAGCAGGGAATTTGTCAAGATCAGATCTTCCCTTCAGGAAGTACTCAGTACTGCATTATACACAGGTCAGCATAATAAATACACACCAGCATAAAAACAACCAAAAGCTAAAGATCAGGGCCCAGATACCAAAATAGCTCAAAAGGTAAAAACAAGTCATAAAGATCTACTGAAAAGGATAAACAGAAATCCACCCTATTTATCAATTGTTTCAAAAATGTGAATGGCTTGAATTCCCACTCAAGAGACATAAGCCATCTTAATCAATAAAAATATGTAAGCAAGTATCTGTTGTCTCCAGGAAATACATCTAACCCAGAAAGACTCATTCAGATCAAGGTGAAGGAATGGAAAACAATAGTCCATGCAAATAAAAAACAATAATCCATGCAAATGCAAAACAAAAGAAAACAAAATCTATATAGCAGATACCATAGATTTCAAATCTGTAAGAGTAAAGAAAGACAAAGATAGTTACTATATAATAGTGAAGGGAACAATTCAACAGGAGGACATAATAATCCTAAATATTTATAGACCTAAAACGTGTGTGACCAGCTTCATAAAGCAAACCCTACTTGTTCTAAACAAAGTGATAAGCAATAGCATTGTAATAGATGAGGACTTCAATAACCCATGACAGAATAGGACAGATCCTCCAAGCAGAAAATAAACAGAGAACAATGCACTTAAACAGAATTCTAGATAGAACAAATGGGTCCAAAAGACATTTACAGAACATTCTACTCTAAAACTACTGAATATACATTCTTCTCATCAGGTCATGGAACATTTTCTAAGATTGATCACAACGTAGGCCACAAAACAACTCTCAACAAATTCAAAAACATAGAAATTATACCATGTATACTCTCAGACCACAGTGGAATAAAACTGGAAATCAATTCCAACAGGAATGCTTATTTCCACACAAAGTTATGGAAATAAAACACTCTACTGCTCAGTGATAGTTGGAGCAAGGAGAAAATTAAGATGGAAATGAAAGGATCCTCTGAATTAAATGACAAAGGAGGCATAAGTTAACAAAATCTGTGGGACTCAGAAAAGCAATCATAAGAGGAAACTTCATTGCCATGAATGTTTACATCCAAAAGGCATAAAGATTACAAATCAACAGTCTAGTAAATTATCTATCTCAAGGAATTGTAAAAAGAAGAGCAAACCAATCCCAAACTGAGGAGAAAACAAGAAATAACCAAGGTTAGAGAAGAATTAAATGAACTCAATAACAAAATAATTATACAGAAGATTAATGAAACAAAAAGTTAATTCTTTAAGATGAAAAAATGACGGACTCCTAGCTAGATTAACGAGAAACAGGAAAGAAAACATTTTAATAAGATGAATTAAAAATGATAGAAAGAAATTACAACTGATACTTCTGAAATACAAAATATCTCTGAATACTGTAAAAATCTCTATGCACATAATCTTAAAAATGTGAAGGAAATAGATAAATTCTTAGGAACACAGAACTTTCCTAGGGTCAATCATGAAGAAATAGAATTCTTGAACAGACCAATACCAAGTAATGAAATTGAAACAGTGATAAGAAACCTCCCAACAAAAAAGTCCCACATCAGAATTTAGCCAGATTCTCAAAGAAGAACCAGTACCTATACTGCAGAAATTATTTCATAACATAGAGAAGGAAGCAATCTTCCTCAATGTTTTCTATGAAGCCAATATCATCTTTACACAAAAGCCAAGAAAGGACATAACCAAAAAAGAAAACTATACACCAGTATCATTTATAAATATAGACGCAAAAATTCTCAATAAAATACTAGCAAACCAAGTTCAGTTGCACATCAAAAAAGTAATTGACCACTATCAAGTGGACTTCATCCCAGACAGGCAAGAATGGCTCAACATACACAAATCTGTAAATGTAATTCACCACATAAATAGAAGCAAAACCAATGACTATATGATCCTCGTGATAGAAGCAGAAAAACAATGGTGTTGATAAAATTTAACACCATTTTATGACAAGAACTCTCAACAAAATAAGCATACATAGAAATTATCTCAACATTATAAAGCCATATATGAAAAACCCACAGCCAACATCATACTGAATGGGGAAAAATTGAAAGCATTCCTACTTAGACCTGTAATCAACAAGGTTGCCCACTGTCACTGCTTCTGTTCAACATATTGCTGAAAGTCCTAGCCAGAGCAATTAGGAAAGAGAAGGAAATCTAGGGTATCCAAATAGGAAAAGAAGTCAAATTATCACCTTTGCTGATGATCTTTTATCTAGAAAAATCTCAAAGATTCTGTCAAGAGACTCCTGGAATTAATAAATAAATTTAGCAGAGTCTCATGGTAAAAAATCAATGCACACAAATCAGTAACATTCCTACACATTAAAAACAATCAAGCCGAGCATTAAATCAAAAACACGATACATTTCACAATAGCAACAAAGAAAATAAAATACCTAGCCATGTATTTAACCAAGAAGGTGAAAGAACTCTGCAAGGATAACTACAAAACACTATGGAAGGAAGTTACAGAAGATACAAATGGAAAAACGTATTGTGCTCATGGATGAGCAGAATTAACATTAATAAAATGTCTGTACTGCCCAAAGTGATTTACATTTAGTGCAATACCCATTAAAATACTAACATCACTTTTTGCAGATTTAGAAAAAAATAATTCTATGCTTGGTATGGAGCCAGAAAAGACTCCAAATAGCCAAAACAACCTTAAGCAAAAAGAAATCAGGAGGCATCACTTCACCAGACTTCAAGGTGCGCTACAAGGCTATGGGATACCATATAGCATGGTACTAGCAAAAGAACAGAAACACCAAGCAGTGGATCAGAACAGAGAAACCAGGTATAAAACCATCCTCATGTTGTGATCTTTGACAAAGTAGATAAAACATACAATGGGGAAAACTGCTATTCAATAATTGGTGCTGGGAAAACTGGATAGCCTCATGTAGAAGATTGAAATAGAATCCCTACCTCTCACCATTCACAAAAAATAATTCACAATGGATAACAGACTTAAACCTAAGGCATGAAATGGTAAGAATTCTAGAAAAAGAGGTTCATATGGTCCTTTTGTAGTTCATAAGCCTGATGATTGGGTTTTCATGCTTATGCGTGAGATGTGTCTCCTACAAATCTTGTTAAGACATCAGCACATTACCCTTCTGACATGAAAAAAAAAGAAGAGGTTGATAAAGCTCTTATAGGTATTGGCTTAGGCAAAGAATTTATGAAGACCCCAAAGGCAATCACAGCAATAACAAAAATAAATAAATGTGAACAAGCTTCTGCACAGCTAAGGAAAAAAACAACAGAGTGAATAGACAACTTACAGGATGAGAGAACATATTTTCATGCTACACACACAATAAAGGGCTAATAACCAGAGTCTACACAGGATTCATGCAAATCATCAAGAAGATATCAAACAACCTTATTAAAAAGCAGACAAAAGATATAAACAGAAGCTTTTCAAAAGGAGATAGACGAATGGCCAAAAAACATATGAAAAAACATTCAGTGTCTCTAATCATCAGGGAAATGCAAATTAAAATCACAGTGGAATACCAGATAACACCAGTGAAATGGCTTTCATACAAAAGTCCCAAAACAACAATGCTGGCATAGATGTGGGAAAAAAAAATGTGTCCAACAACATGCATACTTTGTTGGTAGGTCTGCAAACTAGTAGACCCTCCATGGAAAGTAGAATCAACATACCTCAAAGAACTAAAAGCAGATCTACCATTTTATCCACCAATCCCAGTACTGGATATTTACCCAAAGGAAAAAAAGACATTCTATAAAAAAGACACTTGCACCTGAATATTTATAGCAATTCACAATTGCAAAGATGAAGAAACAACCGAAGTGCCCATCAATACATGTGATGGGTTAATAAAGTGTGGTATATGTATACCATGGAATATTACTGAGCCATAAAAAATGTGAACTAATATGTTTTATAACAATCTGGAAAGAACTGCAGATCATCCCTTTAAGTGAAGTATCATAGGAATGAAAAAACAAACGCTATATCTGCTTTTAAATTGGAACTAAATATGTATGATAGTAAAATTGAATAGAAATCATGCAGGTGAGAGAGGGATGGGTAAATTCACACGTACTGGGTACAATACACTCTGTCTGGGGGATGGACACAGTTATAACCTTGATTCAAACTGTACAACAGTAATGCATGTAACTAAAACGTTTGTATTCCTATAACATTCTGAAATAAAATTTACAAAAAGAAAAAATGGTGATCTTTTAAAGAAGTAAATTGCAAAGTTCTTATTGGTTAAAGCTCATGTGACACCTTATGTATATATAAAAATTTTTTGCCCTTAAAATGATATAACTAAGGTAAGATTGAAATGTGACCTAGTTGTTTGGAATCAGGCCTGAATATCTCAGAAAAAAAATGTAACAATTTCATTTAACTACAAAGGTCACTGGACCAAGTTATGGTTTCATTTGATCAGTAGTGTACTTGACTAGAATACTGAATTTTAGCACCAAAACTTTTTTTTTGTGGTGAATTAAAATCAATAACTAAAGACAGAAGAATAAATGGGGGTATGACAATGAAGCCAGGGTAGATGAGGACACAATTTTAAACAGAAATAGAGGAGCCTTTTCAAGATTTAGTAATCTCTCATTTATTACCCATCTACTTGTTCTCCTTCTGTCAAGTTTACATATATAGAAAATGCAAAAAAAAAAAAAGTGAGTGCTTTGTCTTTAAAAAATAAAATTGAGCTTTATCTAGTTTTTCACTTAGAGAGCCTTTTGTTGAGAAAAAGATCCAGAAGGTTTTAAGTACAGCTTTTGTTAGTTAATAGGAAGCAATGTGGCTGAATAGATGAGGATTTTAATTAAAAGCTTTAGATTTGAAGCCTAAACTTATATTACAGAAGCCATATTATTGTCACGACTCTGTTAAAAGATTAGTGATTGGTCCTCACCTGGGAAGGGAAGGGAAGGGAGGAGAGAACGAGGTCATTGCCATGTCTGTGCCTCTGCTTCACCATGTTCTGTTACCTAATTCTTACACATGCCCCGAGGTAGATGCTATTATCTTTAATAAAGAGGCTCTGTTCAGTAAAATTATTTGTTAAAGGTCATCCATCACATGGCTGCTTTTCTACCATTCTCCACCTCACCAGCTCTACTTGGTGGCCAACATCTTTGCTCTCCCTGCACATCCCAGGCGACGTCCTCTCTGTGGCATTTGCTATTTCTTCTGCTCAGGGTGATCTACCCCCAGATGTTAATATGTTTAGATCCCTCTCTTCATTCAGATCTCTGATGATATGTCCTTGCAGAAAGGCCTTCTCCAATGACCCTATACATAACATCTTATTTCATATGTGCTGTGGTGTGAACGCTCTGTCCCCCCACATTCATATGTTGAAATCTTAACCCTTACTGGGATGGTACTAGGAGATGGGGCCTTTGGGAAGTGATTAAGTCATGAGGGTGAAGCCTTGATGAATGGGATTGGAACCCTTACAAAAGAGACCAAAGAGAGACCACTCACTCCATCCACCATGTAAAGGTAGAGTGAAAAGACACTGTCTATGGAACAGGAAGCTGGCGCTCACCAGACCGTGAACTCGCTGGTGCCTTCTCCTTGGATCCCTTAGGTCCAGAACTGTGAGGAATAAATTCTGTTGTGTATAAGCCACTTAGTTTATGGCCTTTTGTTATAGTAACCCAAACAACCTACAACAATATGGCATTTTAGTCACAGTAAGATGCTCTATTATTTTGGGTGTTACTAAGATGGCAAAATACTGCCCACTAATCAGTGGCTTGATAATTTTGTAAGCTGCATCCTAATTTCAGGGTTATTAAAATGTGGGAGAAGACAGTTCTTAGAACTGATGATAGAGGACAGCTTCTTCACTCTCTCCAGCCTCCCCTGCCCTGATGCGTCTCTGCACGCTCATCACTGTCTTATATGCCGCTGTACATTCTCTCACTGTCTTCTCTCTCCACCCTGGAGTGTAAGCTACAGGCAGGGGCTCAGTCTCATTCATGGCTGGTTGCAGACATTGGCTAGAAGCTCCTCACATCCATCTCCTTTTCTTCCTGGGAGCCCTGGATGACATTTTCAGCGTCCCTGTCAGTTAGGTAAAGTCACGTGAGAAACTTTTGGAAAATTCTCCTTAATCGCTCTCTTTCCTCATCTTCCAGCCATAGGGAATGTCTAAGGCACAGACACTAAAGGCAAGATGCTCATGTCTCTGAACTACAGTAACAAATAAAGCCCCATCTAGCTACACTGACCTTCATTTAAGTGTAATGTGAGAAATAAACATTTGTTAAAGCCACTGAAATTTGGACTTTTTTGTGATATAAGCTAGCTTACTCTAAAAACACTATTCTATCTGCATTGCCGAGAACTGTGCCTGGCACATACTAAGGTCTTAATGATTTATAAGAATAGGCGAAATACCAGGAATAGCAGGATAGAAATAGCTACAGAAAATAGCTGTGGAGAAAGATGATTAGTTGTGGTTCAGCATTTTCCTGGGAGGGTGGCAGCAACATCTTGTACCTTCTTCCCTCAGGTGGCATTTCTCCTCCCAAACAGTGAACAACCAGGCGCTCTATTCAAAGTTCTGCCTGCTGGGATTTCTCTTTACCATTGTGTTTTCTAGGGAACTTACATCCCCAGAAAGGGACTTTAATGCTGCAACTGAGAGTGATTTCACATTGTACCTGCGTGTCACATGGGACCATCCCTAAACCAGGCAGCATCTTCTTTTCCCCAGGCAGTTCATCACAGGGACTTCCCAGGAGACAGCTTACTTGTGCCCAGAGCTTGCTCTGGCCCTGTCGTGTTTATGCCACTTTCATCTGATGATGGAGTGTTAATGTACATGCTCAGCTTTGTGGCCTGATAGGTCCGATAACACCCAGCAAATGACCAGCAGCTCAGGTCGCACAGTAACTTGGTGGCCCATGGGTAAGCATTCAGTTTCTGCTAAGGCCCAATAGCAGGCCAAGAGGAGTTTCTCAAAAGAAGAGGAGTTATCTGTAGTTGACAGCAGGGCATTTACCACAGTCTAGCAACATTAGAAACAACGAGTTAATCTCGTTGTATCATTTCTTTTCCAAACACGTTCAAAAGTGAAATACACACTGTCACCCATCTCCTTGCTTCTTGATTAGGGATATCTCACGGAAATATTTTGCATATCTTCAGTGCCAGATCACACCAGAGACAATCAGTGCTCTCATTATTACTGGAGAGAGTCATTAGTGTCTTTAATCAGGTGAGAAAACCAATTTCAGAAATTCTAAAACCAACTCAGAACACTTTCAGGATTCAGAAAACTTATCCTCAAATTCCATTCCTTTGGAACCACTCTTGGTATCAAGATCTGTATTCATCTGAGTTCTTTAGAGAAAGAGAACCAATAGGATGTACATGTGTGTCTGTGTATACAGTAGTCACACCTTATCTGAGGTTTTTGTTTGTTTTTGCTTTTTGTTTAGGTATTTATGATTTCAGTTATCTGCAGTGAACTGTGGGCTGAAATACTAAATGGAAAATTTCATAAATATCAATCATAAGCTTTAAGTTGTGTCCCATTCTGAGTAGTGTGATGAAATCTTATGTCTTGCTCTGTACAGTATAAATGTACAGAAAAAACACAGTATATATAGGGTTTGGTACTGTCCTCAGTTTTAAGCATCATTGAGGGTCTCTCAGAATTTAATTCTTGTGGATGAAGGTAAAACCCATGGATGTGTAATCTTACCTTAGTTATATCATTTCCAGAGAGAGAAAGAGGAAAGAGGAGGAGAGAGAGAGGCTGACTGTATTGTGAGGAAGCGGCTCACAGAGTTATAATTATGGAGGCTGAGAAGTCCAAGGATCTATAAACAGCAGCGACAGACCCAGGAGAAACATGGAAAAGGGCCAGTCCAAGTCCGAAAGCCTGACAGCCAGGAGAGCTCGTGGTGTAGGTTCCAGTCCAAATCCATGTCTGAAAGCCAGGGAATACTCATGTCCTAGCTTAAGGACAGTGAGGCTCAGGGATTGAATTCTCCCTTTCTGAGTCTTTTGTTCTATTCAAGCCTTCAACAGATTGGATGAGGGCCACCCACATCAGGGAGGGCAATCTGCTTTCCTCAGTCTGCCACACAAATATTAATCTCATCCAAAAACACCCCCTCTACACACCCAGTATAATGTTTAACCAAATATCTGGGCACCCAGTCAAGTTGACACATAAATTAACCGTTACAGTCTGTATTTATGAGATCAGTGACTCATTTGCATAATTCTCTCCCAGAACCTACTGGTCAATTTGAATTTCAATTTCTCCTCTGGAGATTAGCTTTTTTAATTTCTAAGCATTTGACTATTACAAAGGCTGTGTGTTGTATATGTATGGTGTGTGTGTATGCAGATGTGTGTATGTGAGTCTATGTGTGTATATGTTCATGTGTATGCTGTGTGTGTACATTCTAGTCCAAAGCTCCTCTATAGGTAGGTATAATCTGCTCCAGAAAACTGTTCAAGAAACTTCCAACCTTCTCCCCTAATTTGTCTTTGTTTCTTTGTTTCTTTCTTTCTTTTTTTTTTTTTTTTTGAGACAGAGTCTCACTATGTTGCCCTGGGTAGAGTGCCATGGCGTCACAGCTCATAGCAACCTCAAATTCTTGGGTTCTAGGGATTCTTTTGCCCCAGTCTCCCAAGCAGCTGGGACTACAGGCACCCACCACAACGCCCAGCTATTTTTTGTCATTGTTGTTTGGCAGGCCCTGGGCTGGGTTCAAGCCCACCAGCCCCAGTGTACGTGGCCGGCGCCTTAACCACTGAGCATAGGTGCCAAGCCTTTGTTTCTTTCTTTTTCCTATTTTTTAGAGCTGATAAGGATGATGTTGGAAAGAAAAGAAGAAATGTTTTATTTATCCTTTTCATCTCCATGTTAATGTCTGGAAAATGCTGTCAAGACTGTGAAATCTCAAAAGATCTAAGAGTAGGATTAATTTCTTTACTGTTCATCTTTCATAACTTAGTTTGGATGTTATCTCCCCTAAGAAAAATGGGTTAAAGTCCCAAGGCTGGATTGTGCCTGCTCAGGTGATCCTCCCAGCATTCTGTGCTTCCCCCACACCCACACTCCTGAAAACTGCACGCGCCCATGGGCAGAGTCTGCACCCGCTTATCACTGTGTCTCTATAGCCCCACCCAGGAATAGATAAAATGTTCAATAAATATTTATTTGAACAAAAATACTCTTTTTGAACAAAAGAGTAAATGAGACTCCCTTGTTTGGACATCAGCATCATCATGGGAGGCAATAATCAATTCATGTCAGGGCTTGCAAATAGAGGTTCCAACATACTTTTAAAAAGAAGACTAAAAAAGCAAACTACTCTGGGCTGAACATTTATTTCAAGTCAAATATTTCTTTCCTTATTTTTCTTCTTTTTCCCCAACCTACTCAGCATGAGCTTATTGGAAAAGGCTCCCTTCTAATTTGTAACACATACTAACTAGACATTTGGCACAACTTCATAGTAATCCATTTTATCTGCTAAATTTGCAGATTTTATCTTCCTTGGCTCTTCTCAGTTTTCAGTTTAGTGCCATAAGCTTTAGGCCATTAAAAGTTTCAATTTAAGGTGAAAGTTTGAGTTGATTGCCATCCTAAGATAAAACTAACTGCATTGATTTGGTTTTTTTTAAAAGCTGTTAAATGGAACCTATACATAGAACTTGGTTAAGTTGCAGCCCCAGTACTCTTGATCTTTCCTGAGGCTGAGTGACAGGACCCTGCCTGGAGCCTTTGAACCCAGCTGGCAGGAATCTGTCTATGGTCCTGGATGTGCAGGGATGGAGCACAGGGAAAATGGGGGGCAAAGGGAGGAGGGAAACAGAGGGTGGACTAGAATGTTGGGCACTAGGACAAGATAGAGGAAGAGAGAGAAATATTAATAAAAGGAGCAACAACAACCGAATTAACAGCTGCTGCTGTGTTCTTATGAATAAGATCTATAAACAAACAAAACCCCACAGTTATACCTATCACCACATCTAGAGTATTTGCAGAGAGAAGGAGCTGTCCACAGAAGTTATTTCAGTAACAATATAGAAAGAGATGATGAGTCTGGCATGAACAATGATGTACCTAAAGAAACTCAGGAAAGCTCATGCAGGGTGACTCAGAGGACAGCACAGTGCCTGAACCACGTTGACTGTTCAGAAAGTACTGGTTAAGTAGCTTTGAATTTTGAATAAGATGCACTTGAAACCCAGACCTGGATACAGAAATAATCATATCAGTACCCTAGAAATGAAGGAAGGGTGGTGAATTAAGAATTGAATAACTCTAAATCATATTTAATAATAACAAATTGATATTTTAAATTCAATTTATAATTATGTTTACAATGTTATGTTTTATTTTTTCTTTCCCTTAAAGGAATTTTTTTTTTTTTTATTGTTGGGGATTCACTGAGGGTACAATAAGCCAGTTATACTGATTGCAATTGTTAGGTAAAGTCCCTCTTGCAATCATATCTTGCCCCCATAAAGTGTGACACACACTAAGGCCCCACCACCCTCCCTCTATCCCTCTTTCTGCTTCCCCCCCATAACCTTAATTGTCATTAATTGTCCTCATATCAAGACTGAGTACATAGGATTCATGCTTCTCCATTCTTGTGATGCTTTACTAAGAATAATGTCTTCCACTTCCATCCAGGTTAATACGAAGGATGTAAAGTCTCCATTTTTTTTAATGGCTGAATACTATTCCATGGTATACATATACCACAGCTTGTTAATCCATTCCTGGGTTGGTGGGCATTTAGGCTGTTTCCACATCTTGGCGATTGTAAATTGAGCTGCAATAAACAGTCTAGTACAAGTGTCCTTATGATAAAAGGATTTTTTTCCTTCTGGGTAGATGCCCAGTAATGGGATTGCAGGATCGAATGGGAGGTCGGGGTTGAGTGCTTTGAGGTTTCTCCATACTTCCTTCCAGAAAGGTTGTACTAGTTTGCAGTCCCACCAGCAGTGTAAAAGTGTTCCCTTCTCTCCACATCCATGCCAGCATCTGCAGTTTTGAGATTTTGTGATGTGGGCCATTCTCACTGGGGTTAGATGATATCTCAGGGATGTTTTGATTTGCATTTCTCTAATATATAGAGATGATGAACATTTTTTCATGTGTTTGTTAGCCATTCGTCTGTCATCTTTAGAGAAAGTTCTATTCATGTCTCTTGCCCATTGATATAAGGGATTGTTGGCTTTTTTCATGTGGATTAATTTGAGTTCTCTATAGATCCTGGTTATCAAGCTTTTGTCTGATTGAAAATATGCAAATATCCTTTCCCATTGTGTGGGTTGTCTCTTTGCTTTGGTTATTGTGTCCTTAGCTGTACAGAAGCTTTTCATTTGTTCATTTTTGTTGTTGTTGCAATTGCCGTGGCAGTCTTCTTCATGAAGTCTTCCCCCAGGCCAATATCTTCCAGTGTTTTTCCCATGCTTTCTTTGAGGATTTTTATTGTTTCATGCCTTAAATTTAAGTCCTTTATCCATCTTGAATCAATTTCTGTGAGTGGGGAAAGGTGTGGGTCCAGTTTCAGTCTTTTACATGTAGACATCCAATTCTCCCAACACCATTTATTGAATAGGGAGTCTTTCCTCCAAGGTAAGTTCTTGTTTGGTTTATCGAAGATTACATGGTTGTAAGATGTTAGTTTCATTTCTTGGTGTTCAATTCGATTCCAAGTGTCTATGTCTCTGTTTTTGTGCCAGTACCATGCTGTCTTGAGCACTATGGCTTTGTAGTACAGACTAAAATCTGGTATGCTGATGCCCCCAGCTTTATTTTTGTTACAGAGAACTGCCTTAGCTATACAGGGTTTTTTCCGGTTCCATACAAAACGCAGAATCATTTTTTCCAAATCTTGAAAGTACGATGTAGGTACTTTGATAGGAATGGCATTGAATAGGTAGATTGCTTTGGGAAGTATAGACATTTTAACAATGTTGATTCTTCCCATCCATGAGCATGGTATGTTCTTCCATTTGTTAATATCCTCTGCTATTTCCTTTCTGAGGATTTCATAGTTTTCTTTATAGAGGTCCTTCACCTCCTTCGTTAGGTATATTCCTAGGTATTTCATTTTCTTTGAAACTATGGTGAAGGGAGTTGTGTCCTTAATTAGCTTCTCATCTTGACTGTTATTGGTGTATACAAAGGCTACTGACTTGTGGACATTGATTTTATATCCTGAAACTTTACTGTATTTTTTGATGACTTCTAGGAGTCTTGTGGTTGAGTCTTTGGGGTTCTCTAAGTATAAGATCATGTCGTCAGCAAAGGGAGAGTTTGACCTCCTCTGCTCCGATTTGGATTCCCTTTATTTCCTTTTCTTGCCTAATTGTATTGGCTAGAACTTCCAGCACTATGTTGATAGTAAAGGTGACAGAGGACAACCTTGTCTGGTTCCAGTTCTAAGAGGAAAAGCTTTCAGTTTGACTCCATTCAGTAAAATATTGGCTGTGGGTTTGTCATAGATAGCTTCAATCAGTTTTAGAAATGTGCCACCTATGCCTATACTCTTCAGTGTTCTAATTAGAAAAGGATGCTGGATTTTATCAAATGCTTTTTCTGCATCTATTGAGAGGATCATGTGATCTTTATTTTTGCCTCTGTTAATATGGTGGATAACGTTTATGGACTTGCGTATGTTAAACCAGCCTTGCATCCCTGGGATGAAGCCTACTTGATCATGATGAATGACTTTTTTGATGATAAGCTGTAATCTATTGGCTAGGATTTTGTTGAGAATTTTTCCATCTATATTCATGAGTGAGATTGGTCTGAAATTCTCCTTTTTGTTTGGGTCTTTTCCTGGTTTTGGTATCAGGGTGATGTTTGCTTCATAGAATGTGTTGGGGAAGATTCCTTCTTCCTCAATTTTTTGGAATAATTTCTGCAGTACAGGAATAAGCTCTTCCTGGAAGGTTTGATAGAATTCTGGAGTAAAGTCATCTGGATCAGGGCATTTTTTAGTTGGAAGCTTTTTTATTGTTTCTTTGATCTCAGTGCTTGAAATTGGTCTGTTCAGGAGGTCTATTTCTTCATGCCTAAGTCTAGGGAGAGGGTGTGATTCCAAATATTGATCCATTTCCTTCACATTGTCAAATTTCTGGGCATAGAGTTTCTGGTAGTATTCAGAGATGATCTCTTGTATCTCTGTGGGATCGGTTGTTATTTCCCCTTTATCGTTTCTGATTGAGGTTACTAGAGATTTTGCTTTTCTATTTCTAGTTAGTCTGGCTAATGGTTTATCTATTTTATCCATTTTTTCAAAAAACCAACTCCTTGTTTCATTAATTTTCTGAATGATTCTTTTGTTTTCAATTTCATTGATCTCTGATTTGATTTTGGATATTTCTTTTCTTCTACTGAGTTTAGGCTTAGATTGTTCTTCTTTTTCCAATTCCATAAGATCTCTTGTGAGATTGTTGATGTGCTCTCTTTCTGTTTTTCGAATGTAGGCATCTAAAGCGATGAATTTTCCTCTCAAAACTGCTTTTGCTGTATCCCACAGGTTTTGGTAGCTTGTGTCTTCATTGTTGTTATGCTCAAGGAAGTTAATGATTTCCTGTTTTATTTCTTCCTGCACCCATCTGTTATTCAACAGAAGATTGTTTAATTTCCATGCCTTTGGGTGGGGTCGAGCATTTTTGTTAGAGTTGAGTTCCACCTTTAGTGCCTTATGGTCTGAAAAGATAGAAGGTAAAATTTCAATTCTTTTGATTCTGTTGATATTTGTTTTGTGTCCCAGGATATGATCAATTTTGGAGAATGTTCCATGGGGTGATGAGAAGAATGTATGTTCTTTATCTTTGGGGTGGAGTGTTCTATATGCGTCTATCAAGCATAGTTGTTCTAGGGTCTCATTTAAATCTCTTATATCTTTGTTTAATTTCTGTTTAGAGGATCTGTCCAGCTCTGTAAGAGGTGTGTTAAAGTCCCCTGTTATGATGGTATTATCAGATATCATATTGCTCAGACTGAGTAAGGTCTGCTTCAAGAATCTGGGAGCATTTAAATTGGGTGCATAAATATTTAGAATTGAAATGTCTTCTTGTTGTAGTTTTCCCTTGACCAATATAAAGTGACCATCTTTGTCTTTTTTGACTTTAGTTGCTTTAAATCCACATGTATCTGAAAATAAGATTGCAACTCCTCTTTTCTTCTGAATTCCATTTGCCTGAAAAATTGTCTTCCAACCCTTGACTCGGAGCTTTAATTTATCTTTTGAAGCCAGGTGTGTTTCTTGCAGACAGCAAATGGATGGCTTGTGTTTTTTAATCCAGTCAGCCAATCTATGTCTCTTCAGTGGGGAATTCAAGCCATTAACATTTATGGAGATAATTGATAAGTGTGGTAGTATTCTATTCGTCTTATTTGGTGAGAGTCCATTGCTTAGTTTTATCTTTTGCATCAGTGTGGAGGTTAGGTTCTGTCCTTTGATTTCTGAGTTCTTACTTTGCTGCTGATCCATTGTGGTGGTCAGTGTGCAGAACAGGTTGAAGTATTTCCTGTAGAGCTGGTCTTGTTGTGGCGAATTTCCTCAATGTTTGTATATCCGTAAATGATTTGATTTCTCCGTCAATTTTGAAGCTTAGCTTAGCAGGGTACAGAATTCTGGGCTGAAAATTGTTCTGTTTAAGTAGATTAAAGGTAGATGACCATTGTCTTCTTGCTTGGAAAGTTTCATTAGAGAAGTCTGCGGTCACTCTGATGGATTTGCCCCTGTAGGTCAACTGGCGCTTACTCCTGGCCGCTTGCAGAATCTTTTCTTTTGTCTTGACTTTGGACAGGTTCATCACAATGTGTCTGGGAGAAGCTTGGTTAGAGTTGAGGCGACCTGGGGTCCAATATCCCTCCGAAAGCAGTGTGTCAGAATCTTTGGTGATGTTTGTGAAATTTTCTTTTATAATATTCTCTAGTATGGCTTCCATTCCTCTGGGGCATTCTTCTTCCCCTTCTGGGATTCCTATAACTCGTATGTTGGAACACTTCATAAAGTCCCATAATTCTGACAGTGACCGTTCTGCTTTCTCTCTCTTCTTTTCTGCCTCTTTTACTATCTCAGTTATCTCAAAAACTCTGTCTTCTACCTCTGAAATTCTTTCTTTTGCATGGTCTAACCTGTTACTGATACTTTCCATTGCATCTTTAAGTTCCCTGATTGACTGTTTCATTTCCTTCAGCTCTGCTATATCCTTTTTATATTCTTCATATCGTTCATCTGTGATTTGATTCTGTTTTTGGATTTCCTTTTGGTTATTTTCCACTTTATTAGCAGTTTCCTTCATTGTTTCCATCATTTCTTTCATTGTTTTCAACATGTGTATTCTAAATTCCCTTTCTGTCATTCCTAACATTTCTGTATTGGTGGAATCCTCTGCAGTAGCTACCTCATGGTCCCTTGGCGGCATTGTTCTGGACTGGTTCTTCATGTTGCCTGGAGTTTTCTGCTGATTCTTCCTCATGAGTGATTTCTTTTATCTGTTTCCTTGCCCTAATTTTCCTTTCACTTCCTCTTGCTCTTTAAGTTCTTGTGCCTGTGGACTAAGGGTTACAGGACCAGAAGGGTGAGAAGGTTGAGGAGCAAAAAAGGGATGAAAGAAAGGAGGACCGAGTGATAAGAAAAAAAAGAAAGATAGAGAAAGGAGAGGGGGTCGGGATAAGGAATATTGACAAAAAGAAGAGAGGCACAGAAAGAGGGAGACAGGGCAATATAGGTGTACAGTAGGGTACTTTGACACAACCTTAAAAACCCCACCTTCGGGTGGCACCTGTGGCTCGGTCGGTGGGGCACCGGCCCCATATACCGAGGGTGGCGGGTTCGGCCCCGGCCCCGGCCAAACTGCAAACGGAGGATGGCCGGGCATTGTGGCGGGCGCCTGTGGTCCCGGCTGCTCGGGAGGCTGAGGCAAGAGAATCGCTTGGGCCCAGGAGTTGGAGGTTGCTGTGAGCTGTGTGAGGCCACAGCACTCTGTCGAGGGCCATGGAGTGAGACTCTGTCTCTACAAAAAAAAAAAAAGAAAAGAAAAAAAAACCCACCTTCTGGGGGTGCCCAGTTGGGTGGTTCCCTTGAGGTCAGCAGCTCTTTGCTAACCTGATCAGACACAGTACCCCACCTCCACCAAGTAGAGAGGAAAGACAATAATGCTATAAATCAAACCAAAACAAGCAAACAGAAAACTTTATGGGGATAAAATTGGGTGAAAAACCAAATGATAGCGGTAGAAACACTAGCAAAAATGAAGTTGTAGTTATTAAAAAAGGCAGCAATGGGAAATTATAATTAAACTAGAAAAATTGAGAAAGAAAAAGGGATCTGTATGTAAAAGATGGAAATTAAAAAACAAAAGAACATCAACAACGTCAAAATAAACAAACAAACAAAAAAAACAACCAAACAAAAAAGAAAAAAATACACAACCAAAAACAAAGCAGTTTGTATATGTTATTGAATATTGTCTGGGCAACACGTGGTCTTCTGGGGTATGAGATGTTAGTCACAGTTCTGATACGACTGGAGCCTGCTGATTTCTCAAACCCCAGCAGGTAGACACCCTAAATCTCTCTTCAGCCCACTTAAAAGGCACTTTGAACTTGTAAACTTGCTGAGCAGAAGCTTTCCCAGCTTTCTCGCTGGAATCGCTGCTGAAGTGGCTATCCACTTACCCAGTGTGCCAAAACTGGTCTCACTCTGCCCCTGAGGGTTAGGGCTGCAAGGCGGCTCAGACCCCACACTTAGGCTACTTGGTTGCTGGGTTACCAGCTCCCACCCGTTTCTAGCTCTGCGACCCTGAGGGCGGAGTTTGCCGGGGCAGATCACTGACAATGGATCCGTGTGACCCACCGCCAAACACTATTAGCTCCGTCTGGCTCAGCGGCTCAGACTGGGGACCTAGACAACAGCCAAAGTTCTCCGCACTCCCGCTCAGGCCTTCCCCAAGGCAGTTCAACTCAGTGCCAAGTCCAAGGACATCAAAACAGTTCACAGGTAAGGCCTTTCTGGTTTGCAGTCTCGCTGCTACTGAACTTACAGTTGTGGGCGGGTTTAGACGGATTGAACACATGCGACCACTTGCCGGTTTTCCATTGTTTTAGTCCTCCTCTTGGGGTCCAGAAGTCTCTCGCTGACTCCCTGTATCCTCATAGGAGTGATGCTAGGCAGTTCCCACCAGCCAGAGATGCCTGGAGTCCTATCTCCCCAGACTCACGGTGCCCCGATGCAAGGAAGCTGTTACTCGGCTGCCATCTTGCTCCGCCTCCCGTTATGTTTTATTTTTTCTTGATTAATTCCTTTTTGCTATATTCATCTAAAGTCTCAAGTTAAATAATTTCTTCAGGGATCGTTAAAAAGAGAGTTAGATTATATACACTGCAGTGAATGGACTAAATTCACAATCTCCCGGTGTCTCCCTGGGGATTGGCCCTGACTAGTAATCAGGACCTGCAGTCTCCATCCCCTGACAGTCAGTAAATAGTCACTCCTTGAACTGTCTGTATCAGCCAGTTAGTGACCTCTCACATGAGCATCACATATACCCACTAATAGAAGTGCATACTTTTCTTTTATGGTTTTGTATTGAATTTTTTACTTTAAGAAAGAATTTTTTTTCTTAAAAATGCCAACATTATAAGATACATCTTAATTCTTGGTTTTATTTTTTCCTAGCTAAAATTATCTGTGTTTAGAGGCACAGATAAGTCATTCAAGTATTTACCTGGTTATAAAGATTTTATCTTTTTAACACCTGGAAAGCTGTCACACAAAATTTTTAACTGAAAGTGCCAGAAAACTATAACTACTGCCAATTCAGTAGTGTTGCCCCCAATATTTCTCCCTGAATAGAAATTCCTGAATCATCATTTAAAAAAATACATTATCTTTTAGAATTTGCCTAGGATTTGTTTTTATTAACAGGAAGATAATTCCTTAGTTATCTCACCTTTTCCTACCTATATTGCTCAAACTTATATTGCAAATAACATGCACAATGTTATAAACCAAGACAGATCACGGAATAAGTGACGGTATTTCACAACTTAGCAAACTGTGGATATCAAATGACACTTTTTTGACTCTTCTGTTTCTAGGCTTCTCTTAAACTGAATTCTACAAAGAATTCTAATGTAGATGAAATTCTTCACACTCATTGACTGGGGACTATTCAGGAAATATAATTAGCTTTAAATCAGTTTATCTAGAAATCACTTTTACATTTCTGGTTCCTTCTAGAAAATAATAAATTGTTATTTATTAATAGCTCTAGGTCATTTATAAAAAAAATTCTTTCTTTTGTCTGAAAGCTTCAATTAATGAATCCCTAGCACTGAACCTTTTTTGTCAGAATATGTTTTTAATTAACTGCAATGAAATTAGAAAAAGTAAATTGAAAAGAAAACGTTGACATGACCCTTCTCTCCTTTTATTATAAAGAGCAGAGACAACTGAATAAAAGTACCTAAAACGAAGTGGAGAAATGGGTAAGAGCAAATGGATTTAGTAGAAAAAAATGTATCTTTCAAAAGCCATTAATATATTTAGATGCAGAGAGTTTCTCTTTAAATTGCTCACCCTTTCATCACTGTATGTTTCTGCAAACGCTGAACTACTAATTCTTACATCTTACTTTTGAGGCAGAAAGGAAAATATTACCATTTAACTTCTGTTAGCTGTGTAACACTTAACATGCCCCACAGTTTTATAGTTGGGAAAGCTAATAATTAGCCTAAAAGCTCCCAAGGGTGGTGAAATTAAGGAATAGGTCCAAAATCATAATGAATGTCAGGGTACTTATCTTTGTATTCTCAAGTTCTGGGCTCCTAAATGCAAAAATTATCTCCACATATATTTGTCTCAAATTTCCCTTGTCTTAATTCTATTTGCCATTCTCCATGCTATCTAATTTTCCTCAATTTTTCATTCTAATTTACAGACCAAACTATCTCTTATTTTACAACTCAAAATATATTGCCTTGAGAGAACTTTTCTGTTTAAATACAATTAAAGACACCTTAGGCAAAGATGACATAGATGACTTTTTATTAACATGAAGACAATCTCTTAATTCTTTCATCTTTTCCTGACAAACTCATCCATTGCTTCACCCACTTTCTCTTTTTTCCTTCATGCCTTAGGGGAGAGATATTCACACAAAAGCTTAATTCCCCCACCTCTGCTTCTCACCTAATTCTAGCTTCTCAATTCTTTTTTTTTTTATTAAATCATAGCTGTGTACATTAATGCAATCATTGGGGTACAATGTGCTGGTTTTATATACAATTTGAAATATTTTCATCAAACTAGTTAACATAGCCTTCAAGGCATTGTCTTCATTATTGTGTTAAGACATTTATATTCTATACCTAGTATAGTTCACATGTACCCTTGTAAGATGCACTGTAGGTATGGTCCCACCACCAAATTGCCTTCTTCACTGGTTCCTTTCTTTTTGCTTACAAATGTGCCCAAGTATTTTTCATCCTATGAACAATGGCAAGACACATTTCAATGCTGTTTTGCCCTTAAGCTGTTATACTTTATGTCATAACAATTTTTCCTTCACCACTGGGAGCTGGAAAGTCATCGAAACTCATTGTCTTCTTGACCTTCCCTGCACATTTGCTCTTCAACTCGTTGAAATCTGGTCTATATTTGGGTCATCAGACTGAAATTTCTCTGATAGAAATTAACAAAGACATAGTTATTTAATCCAACAATGGCTTCAGATTTCTCCTTCTCTTTAGCTTTTCTGCAGCATTCAGCATTGTTTATCACATCTTCCTTTATTAAAACTTTCCTCATCTGGCTTCACATGTAACTGTATTTTTCTTTGGTTCTTTCCTTAAAGGATAATTCTCCCCACCTCTTTTCTTTCATTATTTCTCGTCTAATAGCACCTTAAATGTCTCCCATTTAACTTTGCATCACCATAGAATATAATTTCTCCTGACAGATTCTTGCCCCAACTTCTCTAATGAGTTTATCTCTATTCTTAACTGTTTCCCATTTCCTCTTCAATGTCCTTAGCAATCTCCAACTTTTACCTATCCATGATATAACTCATTATCCTCATCCTGAAATGTGCTTTTCTTCTTAGATTTACTATCTCAATTAATGGTCATCAAACTGAAATCTAGGAAAAATACTAGCTTTGGAGTCAAAAGTCCTTGGGCCAAATCTTGATTCAAAATCAAATTAGTTTTAAGATTTTGTGTGATTATTTTTACCCATGCCTCCATTTTCTCACATGTAAAGTAGTAATGAGATTCCACAGAGTTTAAAAAAAATAAATAAATGGAAAGAAGGATGGAGAATCCTCAAAGAACTAAAAGTAGGCCTGTTTGATCCTGCAATTCCATTACTAGGCATCTACCCAGAAGAAAAAAAAAAAATCATTCAACCATAAGGAGATTTGCAGTAGAATGTTTATTGCAGCTCAATTCACAATTCCCAAGATGTGGAATCAACCCAAGTGCCCATTAACACATGAATGGATTAATAAACTGTAGTATATGTATATGTATACCATCTTTACATCTTTTGTATTAACCTGGATGGAGTTAGAGAACATTAGAAAATGTTCTTCTTAGTAAAGTATCACACGAATGGAAAAGCAAGTATCTCAATAATATGAAACCAATAGACAAGCAAATATAAACCTACATGAGGGAAAATCACAAAGTCAAGTGGGGAGGGGAGAGAGGAAAAGAAGGGAGGCAGATTGGTGTGCTCTCACCTAACAGGCACAATGCAGAGGTATAAGGCACACCTCCTGGGTGAAGGGCTGAACTACAGCTTGGACTCTACCTAACAAACACAATGTAACCTAATCTGAAACAAATAAAGAAATAAAAATTAAAATGAAAGCATCTTGAAAAATGCCTAACTTACAGTCATACCCAGCAAATGTTTGACATCTTTTGTTTCTTTTGTTTGAAATCCGGTCTATATTTCCTTTGTTTTCTACATTTCCTTCTTGCTTTTGAAGGAAGAGATTAATCAACAATAACAAACATTTGGTGAATTTATTACTTTCCTAATCAGGGAGAGTGATGCTAGCAAGGAAGCTTCTTTCCCTTAGCAAAGCAGACATTTGAACAAGCCATGGGGAAACTTCTGGGGAGGCATGGCCTCCAGAGTTTGAAAGACTTTCAGGAGTGGGAGTGGTTGAAGTTAGCTGTAGTAGTATAGTTAATCATGTTGGACAGATTGGGTGACTTTCAGCAGATTATTCCCAGAGGGAAGGTGTCATCAACTGATCAATATTTTTAACTCCCCTTGAAGTGATTACTTGCTATCTTAGCTTCAGAACAACCAGCCCTATCCCATGAGTGAGGGATCTTTGTTTTTGTTTATCATTGACTTTTCTCTCTACCCCACCTCTCACCAAGTTAGTGACACTCTTGTTAATTCCACTGCCAAATGTCTTCCCAAACTGCCCTCCCCATATCCATTTCTGGCGCCTAATTTATGTTCTTATCTTTTCGGATTCAAGGTTTGCATAATCATGGCCTCTGTAGATAATGGCCTCTGGATATCCTAACTTAATCTCCCAACCACCAGCCTTCAATTCTAATCCATTCTCCATAGGATACCACAGTTAGTCACCTAAAACATGGGTATGATAATATTATTAATTTTCATTTAAAATTTTGGTGATTTGGGGTGAAAATGCTGAGTTTACAGCATTTTTCCCCAATCAACACCACCTGGGTGGGAATCTAAGCTCTCCCAGGTTGTTATGATTTGCACTGAAGATTGAGAAACATTCAGGTGTATATCCTGTCGGTTACAATTCAAATCTCCTAGCAGCAGCAACCCCAGTGAACCAGCTTTCCAGCTTTATATTTTAACACTGTCCATGTGCCTGTATTGTGGTCACACAGGGCTATTCAGCATTCCTCAAACACACACAGAAAATTCTCTTCTGTTGTCTCTGTGCTCCCTGGTTGTTTAGCCTGAAGTATTAATTCACCTCATAAACACTTGCTAATCTTTAAAAGCTGACATCTTCCAGAAACCTGCCTTTTCCTGAGAGAACCATGACCTCACACATGCTCCTATGCCTTCTTGTATGGTTTGTGATTGCAACGTGTGGCACTAACTGCCTCCTCACCTCTCTAGGGGACTGAGCGTCTTAGGGTAAATGTCAAGTCTTATCCATATGTATGTGACCAATGCCTAGCACGCTGCCAATCATATAACACATATGGACTGCATATTTGCTGAATTAAATTTTTTATGGAACCCTGAGAGGATCACAGAATACCAGAGGAAGAAAATATCTGTCTAGTCCACTTGTGATACAGCTAAAGCTCAGTAGTATTCATTCATGACAAACTAAGTTGACTTTGGCACTAACTTCGTTGGAAATAAATGAAACCTAGGTACTCTTAACAGAAAGTTGTTTGTATTCTAGATTGTTGGTTAGATTGAAAGTTTTAGGATTGTTTCAGAAGATTCATAATAGTCTTTTTAACCCATGTTAATCTGGTCTATATAGACTCCAGAATAATGCCTGCTCTCATGATTTTTTTTATTTGATTATTTTTCTTTTATAAAAATAATACATGCTAATTTCATAGAGGGAAACAATCCAAGATATAAAAGTAAAAAATAGTAATCTGCCCCCCAGACCTTCTAGCTCCTACCTTCATCAATCTTTTTATTCCTATGTAGTAGCCAATGTTTATAGTCTGGTTTGTGTTTCTCCAACTCTTCTCTATGCTCACACAAAGACACACAAGACTGGGTTTAAAAAATAGCTTTCCTTGTTGTTCCTGGAATTGTATCATAAAGACCTTAAATCTGATTTTTTTCACTAAATGTTATATTGTGAATATTCCACCAATCAGCACAGATCTAACTTGTTCATTTTAGGAACAAAATAATATGTCATAGTATGGATATACTACCATTTATTCAGCCATTCTCCGGTTGTTAAACTGTCATGTTCTCACCATTCACAATACTTCAATTAACATCCTGGCCTATTATTCATATTTATATAGAAGAGATTGCAAAGAGTTAAATAAGTTGATTATAGGGTATGCATATTTTTTGTTTTAATAACCAAATTATGTGACAAAATGTTAAGCATCTTAACTTTATCATGTACTTGGGTTTTCTTCTTTTTCCCATTGATTTATAAATCATTTTTGGAAGGTCTTTAATATTAACAAATAAATTTTTTGGAAGGTCTTTTATATTAACCTTTTTTTTTTAATTTGGATTTTATTTATTTATTTATTATTAAATCATAGCTGTGTACATTATGCAGTCATGGGGCACCATACACTGGTTTTATATACCATTTGACACATTTTCATCACATTGGTTAACATAGCCTTCCTGGCATTTTCTTAGTTATTGAGTTAAGACATTTATATTCTACATTTAGTAAGTTTCAAATGTACCCATGTAAGATGCACATAGGTGTGATCCACCAATAACCCTCCCTTCGCCCATCCTCCCCTCTCCTCTCACTTCCTTCTCCCCCTTCCCCATATTCTCCCCCTATAACTGGGTTATAGCTTTAATATGAAAGCCATACATTAGTTTCATAGTAGGGCTGAGTACATTGGACACATTTTCTTCCATTCTTGAGATACTTTACTAAGAAGAATATGTTCCAGCTCCATCTATGTAAACATGAAAGAGGTAAAGTCTCCATCTTTCTTTAAGGCTGCATAATATTCCATGGTGTACATATACCACAATTTATTAATCCATTCGTGGATTGATGGGCACTTGGGCTTTTTCCATGACTTAGCAATTATGAATTGGGCTGTAATACACATTCTGGTACAAATATCTTTGTTATAATGTGATTTTTGGTCTTCTGGGTATGTACCTAGTAGAGGAATTATAGGATCAAATGGCAGATCTGTTTTTAGATCTCTAAGTGTTCTCCAAACATCTTTCCAAAAGGAATGTATTAATTTTTATTCCCATCAGCAGTGTAGAAGTGTTCCCTTTTCTCCACATCCACACCAACATCTCTCGTCTTGGGATTTTGTGATATGGGCTAATCTTACTGGAGTTAGATGATACCTCAAAGTTTTTTTGATTTGTATTTCTCTGATGATTAAGGATGATGAGCACTTTTTCATATGTCTGTAGGCTGTGTGCCTTTCTTCATCAGAGAAGTTTCTCTTCAAGTCCCTTACCCAGCCTGAGATGGGATCACTTGTTCTTTTCTTGCTACTACGTTTGAGTTCTCTGTGGATTTTGGTTATTAAACCTTTGTCAGAAGCATAACCTGCAAATATCTTCTCCCATTCTGAGGGCTGTCTGCTTGCTTTACCTACTGTGTTCTTGGCTGTGCAGAAGCTTTTTAGTTTGATCATGTTCCAGTAGTGTATTTTTGAAGCTGCTTCAATTGCCCCGGGGGTCCTCCTCATAAAATATTAGTCCAGACAGATTTCTTCAAGTTTTCCCTGCACTTTCTTCTAGTAGTTTCATGTCTTAAGTTTAAATCTTTAATCCAGTGAAAGTCTATCTTAGTTAATGGTGAAAGGTATAGGTCCAGTATCAGTCTTCTTCTGCCAGCCAGTTCACCCAGCACCATTTGTTAAATAAGGAATTCTTTCCCCACTGAATGTTTTTAATTGGCTTGTCCTACATCAAATAACGGTAAGTAGCTGTGTTCATCTCTTGGTTCTCTATTCTGTTACATACATCTACCTCTCTGTTTTTGTGCCAGTACCATGCTGTTTCGATCACTATTGATTTATAGTGTAGTCTGAGGTCTGGTAGCATGATTCCTCCTCCTTCGTTTTTATTTCTGAGTAATGTCTTGGCTATTCGAGATTTTTTCTGATTCCATATAAAATGAAGTATTATTTCTTTCAAGATGTTTAAAGTATGACAATGGAGCTTTAATAGGGATTGAATTAAAATTGTATATTGCTTTGGGTAGTATGGACATTTTAACAATGTTGATTCTTCCCAGCCATGAGCATGGTATGTTTCTTCATTTGTTAACATCTTAAGCTATTTCTTTTCTTACAGTTTCATAGTTCTCTTTATAGAGAACTTTCATGTCCTTTGTTAGATAAAATCCCAAATATTTCGTCTTCTTTGGCACTACTGTGAATAAAATAGAGTCCTTTACTGTTTTTTCAGCTTGACTATTGTTGGTATATATAAAGGCTACAGATTTATGAATGTTGATTTTGTAACCTGAGACACTGCTTGGTCACTTCTACGAGTTGTGTAGTAGAATTCCTGGTGTTTTCCAGATATACAATCATATCATCTGTGAAGACTAAAAGTTTGATCTCTTCTGACCCTATATGAACACCCTTGATCACCTTTTCTTCCCTGATTATGATGGCTAAAACTTCCATTACAATGTTAAAGAGCAGTGGAGACAATGGGCAACCTTGTCTGCTTCCTGATCTGAGTGGAAATGATTTCAACTTAACTTCATTCAATACGATATAGGCTGTGGGTTTGCCGTAGATGGCCTCTATCAGTTTAAGAAATGTCCCTTCTATACCAATTTTCTTAAGTGTTGTGATCATGAAGGGATGCTGGATATTATCAAAAGCTTTTTCTGCAATTGAGAGAATCATATGGTCTTTGTTTTTAAATGTGTTTATGTGCTGAATTATATTTATAGATTTACTTATATTGAACCAGCCTTGAGACCCTGGGATAAAACTAACTTGGTCATGATGTATAATTTGTTTGAAGTGTTGCTGGATTCTGTTTGTTAGGATCTTGTTGAATATTTTTGCATCAATATTCATTAGTGATATTGGTCTATAATTTTCTTTTCTTTTTGGGTCTTTTCCTGGTTTGGGGAGCAGGGTGATATTTACTTCATAGAACGTGTTGGGTAGTATTCCTTCTTTTTCTATATTTTTGAACAGGTTGAGTAATATAGGTACAAGTTCCTCTTTAATGGTTTGGTAGAATTCTGATGTGAAACCATGTGGTCCCAGGCTTTTCTTTTTAGGGAGGTTTTGTATGGTTGATGCTATTTCCGAACTTGATATGGGCCTGTTCAACATTTCCACTTGATTCTGGCTAAGTCTTGGAAGGTGACGTGCTTTCAAGTATCAGTCAATTTCCTTCAGATTTTCATATTTCTGAGAATAAAGTTTCTTGTAATATTCATTAAGGATTTTTTGGATTTCTGAGGAGTCTGTTGTTATTTCGTCTTTGTTGTTTCTGATTGATGAGATTAGAGATTTTTCTCTTTTTTTCCTGATTAGATTGGCCAAAGGTTTATCTATTTTATTGACCTTTTCAAAAAACCAGCTTTTTGATTTATTGATCTGTTATATTATTCTTTTGTTTTCAATTTCATTTAATTCTGCTCTAATTTTGGTTATTTCTTTTCTTCTACTGGGTTTGGGGTTGGAATGTTTTTCCTTTTCCAGTTACTTGAGATGTCCCATTAAGTTGTTAATTTCCTCTCTTTTCGTTCTCTTGAGAAAGGCTTGCAGTGCTATAAATTTCCCTCTTAGGCCTGCCTTTGCGGTATCCCAGAGGTTCTGATAATTCATGTCTTCATTGTCATTTTGTTCCAAAACTTTGTCAATTTCCTTCTTAATCTCATCTATGACCCAGCTATCATTCAGCATAAGGTTATTTAACTTCCATGTTTTTGTATGAGTGTGCAGATTCCTATTGTTACTGAGTTCAACTTTTATTCCATGGTGGTTCGAGAAGATCCAAGGAATAATTTCTATTCCTGTAAATTTACTGAGGTTAGACTCGTGACCTAAGATGTGATTGATTTTGGAGGTTGTTCCATGGGCTGATGAAAAGTACGTGTATTCAGTTTTGTTGGGATGAAATGTTCTGTAGATGTCTGTTAAATCCAAATGTTCAGTGGTTAGGTTTAAATCTAAAATTTCTTTGCTCTGCTTCTTATTGGAGAATCTATCTAACACTGCCAAAGGAGTGTTAAAATCTCTGACTATTATGGAGCGGGCAGAAATCAAATTGCTCATGTCTGTTAGAGTTTCTCTTATAAATTGAGGTGCATTTTGGTTGGGTGCATAAATATTCATAATTGAAATCTCATCATATTGAGTATTACCCTTAACAAATATGAAGTGACCATTCTTATCCTTCCTTACTTTTGTTGGTTTAAAGCCTATTGTATCTGCAAATAGAATTACAACACCTGCTTTTTTCTGATTTCCATTAGCCTGAAATATGGATGACTATCCTTTCACCCTGAGTCTATATTTATCTTTTAAGGTAAGATGAGATTCTTTTATGTAGCAGATATCTGGCTTGAGTTGTTGTATCCAGTCCGCCAACCTGTGCCTCTTTAGAGGACAGTTTAAGACATTCACGTTAATGGAGAATATTGATAAGCCTGGTATAATTTTGGGTATTGAGTTTTTTGAATGTCCAGTGGACATTTATTATTTTTTTGCCACTGTGGAATTTGGAGTTTGATCAAAAGTTTCTGAGTGAGTTTACTTTTGTGGTAGACCATTGGGCTGGTGATTATGGAGGATAGGTCCGAGAATATCCTGAAGAGCTGGTTTGGTTATGGCAAATTTCTTCAACATCTGAATGTCATTAAAGTATTTAATGTCTCCATCATAAATGAAACTCATTTTAGCTGGATACAGGATCCTGGGTTGAAAGTTATTTTGTTTTAGGAGATTAAAAGTCAATGACCACCCTCTTCTGGCTTGAAAGGTTTCAGCAGAGAGATCTGCAGTCATTCTAATATTATTCCCTTTGTAGGTTATGGTTTTCTTCCATCTGGCTGCTTTTAGAATTTTCTCCTTCATATTAACTTTAGTGATATTAATTATGATGTGGCTAGGGGGTGTCTTGTTTGGGTTGAGTCATGCTGGGGTTCTGAAACTATCTGCTATCTGAATTTCAGAATCTCTTGGCATGTCTGGAATATTCTTTTTCATAACATCATGGAGAAGAGCCTTTGTGCCACTTCATCGCTTTCAGGGATTCCAATGAGGTGGATATTATCCTTCTTTGAATTATCCCAGAGCTCTCTGAGAGAATGATCCATTTTTGCTCTCCATTTCTCTTTCTCTTTGAGAGTTTGGGAGCATTCAAATGCTTTGTCTTCAATGTCAGAAATCCTTTCTTCGGTGTGGTCTACTTTGTTACTGAGGGATTCTACTGTATTTTTCACATCTTTGAAGGCTGCAAATTCTTGTTTCAATGTGTCAAAATTTAGTGATTTTGTCTTTAAATTCATTGAATTCTTAAGACAACTTTTGAATTGCTCATAGAATTTCTAATTCCAAGTTTTCCTCCATTCTATTAATCTTGTTTGCAATCTAAATTCTGAATTTCATTTCTGACATCTCAGTCATCTGTTTATGAATGGGATCTTCAGTTACATCTGCCATATCTTTCCTTGGCATGGTTGATCTACTCTGGTTATTCATGTTACCAGAGTTTTTCTGCTGATTCCACCCCATGATTATTTTACACCATTTGACTAGATGATTTGATAAAGAGAATTTGGGTTCGGGGCTCCAGGAGTAGTGATTAACCAACCCTTTGCCTAAAAGCTGGGACTGGTGTCTGTACTTTTTCCCCTGGAGCTTTGCCAAGGAACTGTACAGTAATACAGCCTGAGAAACTAGGGACTTGCTTGGTGTGGTGGGGCTAAGTGGCTCTGTATTGTTCTTTGCTGGTCTCTGTCTGATCCTAGTGAATCAGTTACTCTGGGTTGAAGTCTCAGCTATGGAGAAATACCAGCAATTAAGTCACCCCACCCCCCACAGGCAACAATTGGAAAGGGAAAATCAAATTTTCCTACAATCAGACACCCAGGGTACACCTTGGATAGACCTCAGGCAATTGGCCCAGTTCAAGAGGTCCAAATAAATTGTCTTAGTCAGCACCTGTCTCAGGTGGGAGAGTTTAAAAGGTCTCTGGCAACTAGATCACAGGGGTCTGCAGACAATTCAAACATGACTTGTTCTGGCACTCCATGAAGTCAGGAGGACTCACCCAGGAAATTGATTGGTCTGGGAAAATTGATGCCTCCTTACCCACCTTGCAACTCTGTCACACCCAGTCACTGATAACCCCACAGGGCTGTGACCCAGTTGCCTCCAGTGAGCAGATACTCCAGGGGGTTGCACCTACCTGAATCATAGGGAGATCTATGTCTCCTCAGCCAGGCTGCTACTCTCTGCCACTATCCAACAGGGGGAGGTGAGTCCTGATAACTTTGGGTGCTTAAGGGAGGCTGGGGCTGTTCACTCAGTTACTGCCTCACCCCTGATTGATGTTACTGACAGAACATAACAACTTCACAGAATTTGTTTCTGTCTTGGCTATATTCCCACTGCAGAAGATAGGCTGATAGAGTTCACACAACCTGTGCCTCAGGCCCTGTCTGTACTGCTGCCTGGTCTAACTGCCATTTGCATTCCAGCAGCACATAGTTAGCTGTCAGTTTCAGCCTCTGCCTGCCCTCCTTTTTCTGGGCTAATGATCCCTTGAGGGCTGGGTGCATCCCAGGCTCAGTAAAGCAGTCCTCTGGGTCAGCCCTGCCCTGGGAATCTGCCGGTTCTGCAAGTGCAATTTCTAGTCTTCGCACTCCACCCAGGCCAGTACTGCCTCAGGCAAACCCTTTACTGACAGGGCCTGCATTTCTGTCCCAGATCTGTTTCACCAGTGGCTGCCACCAGAGAAGATGCCCAGAGAGACAGGGGGTGTGAATTCGTAATATCCAGGAATGAGCCCTATTGTTGCCAAAATGGCTGCTGCTCTGTGCCTTGGGGCACCACCACTCCTGTGTGGTTCCTTCTTAGCTGACCGTCCTCTCCTCACTCCCGTGCCACAGAATCAGCACTGACCAGCCCTGTCCATGCCCTGTCCACACCTCTCAAGAAAATACCTAAGAATCTGGACTCCTGGGGGACAGGCTTCCCGACCTCAGAGTGAGAGTGGAGGGGAGTGCTGGGATTTCAGAATTGCAGGTAGAGAATATATACAGTTTTGTACAGTTTTATACCTGGCAGGGGAGCACCAGAGGAAATAGGCCCAATTTTTAGAGGGTCTCTCCCATGGGATATAATGGGAAGACTTTTGAACTCTGCCCCCTTATTTGTATGGGGTACTCCAAGCTGTTCTCATGGGGGAGGGGACTCCTGTCTGCTTGGCGATGGATTTTGTACATTTTGCTTGTATCCTTGGGTCGCAGCTCGCCTCAGCAGGGTTGATGTGTGTTTTTCAACCTCCTTTCTTGGCGCAGCTCTAATCCACCAGGTTACTTGCTAAATTTCTGTCCTTTAACTCTCCTTCTGGACAGGAGTCTCTGTGGAAAACTCAGAGCCATCTTGCCTCTGCTCCCCTCAATCTGATTTGGATTTTAAAGGATACACAGGATTTTTTTTTGTTTGTTTTTTGATTGAAGCATAAAATCTTTATTTCTTTTTTTGTTTGTTTATTAAATCATAGCTGCGTACATTACATTAAAGCAATCATGGGGTACAATGTGCTGGTTTTATATACCATTTAAAATATTTTTATCAAACTGGTTAACATACCCTTCATGGCATTTTCTTAGTTATTGTGTTAAGACTTTTATATTCTACATTTAGTAAATTTCACACATATCCTTCTAAGATGCACCGTAAGTGTGGTCCCACCAATTACCCTTCCTCTATACATCCTCCCCCTTCCCTCCCCTCCCTCTCTCCTTTCCTCACATTCTTGGGCTATAATAGGGTTATAGCTTTCCTATGAAAGCTATAAATTGGTTTCATTGTAGGGCTGAGTACATTGGATACTTTTTCTTCACTTCTTTAGATACTTTGCTAAGAAGAACACATTCCAACTCTATCCATGTAAACATGAAAGAGGTAAAGTCTCCATCTTTTTTTAAGGCTGCATGATATTCCATGGTGTACATCCATGACAATTCATTAATACATTCATGGGTTGATGGGCACTTGGGCTTCTTCCATGACTTAGCAATTATGAATTGTGCTGCAATAAACATTCTGGTACAAATATCTTTGTTATAATGTGACTTTTGGTCTTCTGGATATATACCTAGTAGAAGAGTTGTAGGATCAAATGGTAGATCTATTTTTAGATCCCTACGTTTTCTCCAAACATCTTTCCAAAAGGAACATATTAGTTTGCATTCCCAGCAGCACTATAGAAGTATTATATTAACCTTTTGTCTTTTGGCTATATTACTAGTATTTTCTTCTACTTCTTATTTGTCATTTTCCATTTATTATAATAAGTTTACCCTAAAACATTTACTATTTTTATATATTGAATTCTATCTAGTCTTTCATGGAATTTCATATTTCTTATTTTTATTCCACATTTCTCTCCACCTTAAGCTTACGTGAACAGACCTGTAATTTTTCTTTGAATGTTTGTATTGTTTTATTTTGTTTAATTCTTAAAAAGAACTAAGACTTCATTTCCAAATGGATACCCAATTAGGTCAACAGAATTTATTATGTAAATTATTCTTTTCTCATTAAATTAAAATGTGGCTTGTGTCATATATTACATTATCATATACATATATATTTGAGGAAGGAATTTGGGGAAGGGATGGAGTTCCCTCACTGTTCATGACTCAGAAAATAGAGAAGACAAATATAATTGCATAGTAAGAATGGTGGGGCAAGGGATGATGCAGAAAGAAATGGCTACTATAATAATTTCTTTAACATTTACTTGGCAGCGCCTGTGGCTCAGTGAGTAGGGCGCCAGCCCCATATGCCGAGGGTGGTGGGTTCAAACCTGGCCCCGGCCAAACTGCAACAAAAAAATAGCCGGGCGTTGTGGCGGGCGCCTGTAGTCCCAGCTGCTTGGGAGGCTGAGGCAAGAGAATCACGTAAGCCCAAGAGTTAGAGGTTGCTGTGAGCCATGTGACGCCATGGCACTCTACCCAAGGGTGGTACAGTGAGACTCTGTCTCTACAAAAAATAAATAAATAAATAAATAAATAATTTCTTTAACATTTACTTACCACTTCACATTTCTGATATATTCTTAAATTGTACCACTTCAATATTAGTTTGTTAGCAGAAAAACATAAATAAAAGTATTGTATAACACAACAGGTTTACAGATGTGGCAAGTTTTTCTTTGAATTGTTAAAAACATTTTTGAGCTTTATTTTCCAAAAATTTAATGTTCTAGTTTTGTTGATATTTTCTGAAATGATAAGTTGCTCCTATAAGATGGCTACTAGAAGATTTTCAAATAAAAAAGAACATATTTTATCTGTCCTTTTACAATAAGGTGATTTTTAACAATGAGTAAGGAGGAGAGACCATTTCAAAATTGTTCTGTTTTTATAAGATTTTATTGTTGAAAATGGCTGTTTTACTCTCCATCTTGTAGGCTTAAGTTTTCATTCAGAGAAAAAGTTTCTTCTTATTATTATTATCATTACTTTTTTGGAGACAGGGTTTCATCCTGTCAATCAGGCTAAGGTGCAAGTCAAAACTCGCAATAGCCCCAAACTCCTGGGTTCTTCTGCTTCAGTCCCCTGAGTAACTGGGACAACAGATTTAAGCCATCTTGCCTAGCTAACTTTTTTATTCTTTGTAGAGACAGGGCCTTGTTATACTGCACAGGCTGGTCTTAAACTCTTGGACTCCAGAAATCTTATTTCTTTAATTATCACTTCTCATTTTCTTTTTATTGCCTTTGTAAACTCTGGTTTTACGTATCCTCAAATCTCTTACATCTATTTTCTTTTATGATTCTAAACCCTACGTTTTCACTCTGCTCAGGAGACATTTCTTTTACCTAATCAAGTTTTTTTGTTTGTTTATATTCATCAAGTGAAGCAGTGGGAGTGAAGAAGGAACAAGGAATATATAACTGGTTGTGATCAGCTAGTTGTAAACCTCACAGCACTTGGACCAGACAGTTAAGTATTTTTTAAAAAATTATCTGCTGAGTTTTTAAATGAGAAAATCATGTTAATAGGGAACACAGGAATTCATAAGTTATGGGGTTGTCGTGTAGATTAGGATAATATATATAAATCTTTTAGCATGTAGTATACAGGTGATATGTGGCCCTTGTTAGTATTATGGTTTGCATAGAGCAACCCCTCTTTGTTTTGTAAGAACGTGTTCTTTATTGTCTCCTTTTTCTTTATCATAGAAGTTCATGGCCATCATAAATATATATTGCTTACATTAATGAATGAAGAAAGAAATAATATTTTCTGGTTGATACTGCTTCTGCCATTAGACAAAGCTACATGTAAACTTGGAAACATTTTAAACTAAAATAAACTTTCTTCCTACTCTATTTTCTCTGTCTTTTGAATGTGAAATTATTCCTATTTTAATCCCAGTTAGGTCAACAAAAAGAATAACTGATTGAATAAAGGCTGAATTCTACAGCCATCTTTATGGCCAACTATATACATGACAGACAAAGGCTGAGGCATCCTGTGCATAGATCATCTTAGTAATCAGGCAGCTGTGCTGCTGAGTGAAAACATCCTGCTCCTTTTTTCCTGGCATACTGAGTCAACCACATGTTATGGGCATACGTTACCTTGCTGTCAAGTGAAAACATTGTTTTAATTCTCACAAATTTGTTTCTTCATTAAATATTATCTTTAAAGCATATATTTTAAAATAGCAAAATGATAGCTGGGCGTTGTGGTGGGCGCCTGTAGTCCCAGCTACTTGGAAGGCTGAGGCAAGAAGACATTTTGAGCCCAAGAGTGTGAGGCTGCTGTGAGCTGTGACAACACAGCACTCTACCGAGGGCAACATAGTGAGACTCTGTCTCAAAAAAATAAAATAAAAAATAATGAAACAGCAAAATGATCCATTTTTCCTAGTTGTTAGTATTGCTCATTGATGAGGGAATTACGAATGTTTCTTAATCACATAGAATCAGACATAAAACTTGATAAATCTAACACCTTAAGTTCTTTCCATGGGATATAAAGCCAGACACGTGGTTTTGACCTTTTAATGGAGGTTGTCTTGTGACACTGGGATGGTTGAAAACACAGCTCTTGTTTCAATCATCTATGTAATTTTCTATTTGTGTTTGGCTCTGAAAATCTTCTATTTTGTGGCCTCTGATGAAAGCTGTAGTATGCCATTTTTTCTAGCAGCGGTCTTAAAATGTGGATTCTTTTTATTATTTTATCTCTCCAGTGAGAGATGTTATTTGTACATCATTTCTTATGATTTACAGTATTTCTTATTCCTATACGTCTTATTTGTTAATTGTTTGAGAGATATAATGCCTGACATCTCTACATTATTGTACCACTCATATTACTTATTAAAAATCTACCATTTGAATTTTCCAACCAAAGAACATCATTATTCAATTAGAACCTTATGTAAAGGATTTGTACTCATATTCTGTCATAGAAATTCAAAGGTTTCCTTAGAGACCTCATTTTTTATGTTTCTGTATTTTTTTCTTTTTTTTTTTTTATTGTTCGGGATTCATTGAGGGTACAATAGGCCAGGTTACACTGATTGCAATTGCTAGGTAAAGTCCCTCTTGCAATCATGTCTTGCCCCCATAAAGTGTGACACAAACCAAGGCCCCACCCCGCTACCTCCATCCCTCTCTCTGTAACCTCAATTGTCATTAATTATCCTCATATCAAAATTGAGTACAGAGGATTCATGCTTCTCCATTCTTGAGATGCTTTACTAAGAATAATGTCTTCTACATCCATCCAGGTTAATACGAAGGATGTAAAGTCACTTTTTTATAATAGCACAATAGTATTCCATGTTATACATATACCACAGCTTGTTAATCCATTCCTAGGTTGGTGGGCATTTAGGCTGTTTCCACATTTCAGCTACCATAAATTGAGCTGCAATAAACAGTCTACTACAAGTGTCCTTATGATAAAAGGATTTTTTTTTCCTTCTGGGTAGATGCCTAGTAATGGGATTGCAGGATCAAATGGGAGGTCTAGTTACAGTGCTTTGAGGTTTCTCCATACTTCCTTCCAGAAAGGTTGTACTAGTTTGCAGTCCCACCAGCACTGTCAAAGTGTTCCCTTCTCTCCACATCCACGCCAGCATCTGCAGTTTTGAGATTTTGTGATGTGGGCCATTCTCACTGGGGTTAGATGATATCTCAGCGTTGTTTTGATTTGCATTTCTCTAATATATAGAGATGATGAACATTTTTTCATGTGTTTGTTAGCCATTCGTCTGTCATCTTTAGAGAAGGTTCTATTCATGTCTCTTGCCAATTGATATATGGGATTGTTGGCTTTTTTCATGTGGATTAATTTGAGTTCTCTATAGATCCTAGTTATCAAGCTTTTGTCTGATTGAAAATATGCAAATATCCTTTCCCATTGTGTAGGTTGTCTCTTTGCTTTGGTTGTTGTCTCCTTGGCTGTACAGAAGCTTTTCAGTTTAATGAAGTCCCATTTGTTTATTTTTGTTGTTGCAATTGCCATGGCAGTCTTCTTCATGAGGTCTTTCCCCAGGCCAATATCTTCCAGTGTTTCTCCTATGCTTTCTTGGAGGATTTTTATTGTTTCATGCCTTAAATTTAAGTCCTTTATCCATCTTGAATCAATTTCTATGAGTGGGGAAAGGTGTGGGTCCAGTTTCAGTCTTTTACATGTAGACATCCAGTTCTCCCAACACCATTTATTGAACATGGAGTCTTTCCCCCAAGGTATGTTCTTGTTTGGTTTATCGAAGATTAGGTGGTTGTAAGATGTTAGTTTCATTTCTTGGTTTTCAATTCAATTCCAAGTGTCTATGTCTCTGTTTTTGTGCCAGTACCATGCTGTCTTGATGACTATGGCTTTGTAGTACAGACTAAAATCTGGTATGCTGATGCCCCCAGCTTTATTCTTATTACTAAGTACTGCCTTACGGGGTTTTTTCCAGTTCCATACAAAATGCAGAATCATTTTCTCCAAATCTTGAAAGTACAATGTTGGTATTTTGATGGGAATGGCATTGAATAGGTAGATTGCTTTGGGAAGTATAGACATTTTAACAATGTTGATTCTTCCCATCCATAAACATGGTATGTTCTTCCATTTGTTAATATCCTCTGCTATGTCCTTTCTGAGGATTTCATAATTTTCTTTATAGAGGTCCTTCACCTCCTTCGTTAGGTATATTCCTAGGTATTTCATTTTCTTTGAAACTATGGTGAAGGGAGTTGTGTCCTTAATTAGCTTCTCATCTTGACTGTTGTTGGTGTATACAAAGGCTACTGACTTGTGGACATTGATTTTATATTCTGAAACATTACTGTATTTTTTGATGACTTCTAGGAGTCTTGTGGTTGAGTCTTTGGTGTTCTCTAAGTATAAGATCATGTCGTCAGCAAAGAGGGAGAGTTGACCTCCTCTGCTCCCATTTGCATTCCCTTGATATCCTTGTCTTGCCTAATTGTATTGGCTAGAACTTCCAGCACTATGTCGAATAGTAAAGGTGACAGAGGACAACCTTGTCTGGTTCCAGTTCTAAGAGGAAAAGCTTTCAGTTTTACTCCATTGAGTAAAGTATTAGCTGTGGGTTTGTTATAGATGGCTTCAATCAGTTTGAGAAATGTGCCACCTATGCCTATACTCTTCAGTGTTCTAATTAGAAAAGGATGCTGGATTTTATCAAATGCTTTTTCTGCATCTATTGAGAGGATCATGTGATCTTTAATTTTGCCTCTGTTAATACAGTGGATAACGTTTATGGACTTGCGTATGTTAAACCAGACTTGCATCCCTGGGATGAAGCCTGCTTGATCATGATGAATGACTTTTTTGATGATAAGCTGTAATCTATTGGCTAGGATTTTGTTGAGAATTTTTCCATCTATATTCATGAGTGAGATTGGTCTGAAATTCCCCTTTCTGTTTGGGTCTTTTCCTGGTTTTGGTATCAGGGTGATGTTTGCTTCATAGAATTTGTTGGGGAGGATTCCTTCTTCCTCAATTTTTTAGAATAATTTCTGCATTACAGGAATAAGCTCTTCCTTGAAGGTTTGATAGAATTCTGGAGTGAAGCCATCTGGACCAGGGCATTTTTTGGTTGGAAGATTTTTTTATTGTTTCTTTGATCTCAGTGCTTGAAATTGGTCTGTTCAGGAGCTCTATTTCTTCCTGGCTGAGTCTAGGGAGAGGGTGTGATTCCAAATATTGATCCATTTCCTTCACATTGTCAAATTTCTGGGCATAGAGTTTCTGGTAATATTCAGAGATGATCTCTTGTATCTCTGTGGGATCAGTTGTTATTTCCCCTTTATCATTTCTGATTGAGGTTACTAGAGATTTTACTTTTCTATACCTCGTTAGTCTGGCCAATGGTTTATCTATTTTATTTATATTTTCAAAAAACCAACTTCTTGTTTCATTAATTTTCTGAATGATTCTTTTCTTTTCAATTTCATTGATCTCTGATTTGATTTTGGATATTTCTTTTCTTCTACTGAGTTTGGGCTTAGATTGTTCTTCTTTTTCTAATTCCATAAGATCTCTTGTGAGATTGTTGATGCGCTCTCTTTCTGTTTTTTGAATGTAGGCATCTAAAGCAATAAATTTTCGTCTCAAAACTGCTTTTGCAGTATCCCACAGGTTTTGGTAGCTTGTGTCTTCATTGTTGTTATGCTCAAGGAAGTTAATGATTTCCTCTTTTATTTCTTCCTTCACCCATCTGTTATTCAACAGAAGATTGTTTAATTTCCATGCCTTTGTCTGGGGTCAAGCGTTTTTGTTAGAGTTGAGTTCCACCTTTAGTGCCTTATGGTCTGAGAAAATACAAGGTAAAATTTCAATTCTTTTGATTCTGTTGATATTTGTTTTGTGCCCCAGGATATGATCAATTTTGGAGAATGTTCCATGGGGTGATGAGAAGAATGTATATTCCTCATCTTTGGGATGGAATGTTCTATATGGGTCTATCAAGCACAGTTGTTCTAGGGTCTAATTTAAATCTCTTACATCTTTGTTTAATTTCTGTTTAGAGGACCTGTTAAGCTCTGTAAGAGGAGTGTTAAAGTCCCCTGGTATTATGGCATTATCAGATATCATATTGCTCAGACTGATAAGGTCTGTTTCAAGAATCTGGGAGCATTTAAATTGGGTGCATAAATATTTAGAATTGAAATGTCTTCTTGTTGTAGTTTTCCCTTGACCAATATAAAGTGACCATCTTTGTCTTTTTTGGCTTTAGTTGCTTTAAATCCACATGTATCTGAAAATAAGATTGCACCTCCTCTTTTCTTCTGAATTCCATTTGCCTGAAAAATTGTCTTCCAAACGTTGACTCGGAGCTTTCATTTGTCTTTTGAAGCCAGGTGTGTTTCTTGTAGACAGCAAATGGATGGCTTGTGTTTTTTTTTTTTTTTTTTTTTTTTTATTGTTGGGGATTCATTGAGGGTACAATAAGCCAGTTACACTGATTGCAATTGTTAGGTAAAGTCCCTCTTGCAATCATGTCTTGCCCCCATAAAGTGTGACACACACTAAGGCCCCACCCCCCTCCCTCCATCCCTCTTTCTGCACCCTCCCATAGCCTTAATTGTCATTAATTGTCCTCATATCAAGATTGAGTACATAGGATTCATGCTTCTCCATTCTTGTGATGCTTTACTAAGAATAATGTCTTCCACTTCCATCCAGGTTAATACGAAGGATGTAAAGTCTCCATTTTTTTTAATGGCTGAATAGTATTCCATGGTATACATATACCACAGCTTGTTAATCCATTCCTGGGTTGGTGGGCATTTAGGCTGTTTCCACATTTTGGCGATTGTAAATTGAGCTGCAATAAACAGTCTAGTACAAGTGTCCTTATGATAAAAGGATTTTTTTCCTTCTGGGTAGATGCCCAGTAATGGGATTGCAGGATCGAATGGGAGGTCTAGGTTGAGTGCTTTGAGGCTTCTCCATACTTCCTTCCAGAAAGGTTGTACTAGTTTGCAGTCCCACCAGCAGTGTAAAAGTGTTCCCTTCTCACCACATCCACGCCAGCATCTGCAGTTTTGAGATTTTGTGATGTGGGCCATTCTCTCTGGGGTTAGATGGTATCTCAGGGATGTTTTGATTTGCATTTCTCTAATATATAGAGATGATGAACATTTTTTCATGTGTTTGTTAGCCATTCGTCTGTCGTCTTTAGAGAAAGTTCTATTCATGTCTCTTGCCCATTGATATAAGGGATCGTTGGCTTTTTTCATGTGGATTAATTTGAGTTCTCTATAGATCCTGGTTATCAAGCTTTTGTCTGATTGAAAATATGCAAATATCCTTTCCCATTGTGTGGGTTGTCTCTTTGCTTTGGTTATCGTCACCTTAGCTGTACAGAAGCTTTTCAGTTTAATGAAGTCCCATTTGTTTATTTTTGTTGTTGTTGCAATTGCCATGGCAGTCTTCTTCATGAAGTCTTCCCCCAGGCCAATATCTTCCAGTGTTTTTCCTATGCTTTCTTTGAGGATTTTTATTGTTTCGTGCCTTAAATTTAAGTCCTTTATCCATCTTGAATCAATTTTTGTGAGTGGGGAAAGGTGTGGGTCCAGTTTCAGTCTTTTACACGCAGACATCCAGTTCTCCCAACACCATTTATTGAATAGGGAGTCTTTCCCCCAAGGTAAGTTCTTGTTTGGTTTATCGAAGATTGGGTGGTTGTAAGATGTTAGTTTCATTTCTTGGTGTTCAATTCGATTCCAAGTGTCTATGTCTCCGTTTTTGTGCCAGTACCATGCTGTCTTGAGCACTATGGCTTTGTAGTACAGACTAAAATCTGGTATGCTGATGCCCCCAGCTTTATTTTTGTTACTAAGAACTGCCTTAGCTATACGGGGTTTTTTTCGGTTCCATACAAAACGCAGAATCATTTTTTCCAAATCTTGAAAGTACGATGTAGGTACTCTGATAGGAATGGCATTGAATAGGTAGATTGCTTTGGGAAGTATAGACATTTTAACAATGTTGATTCTTCCAAGCCATGAGCATGGTATGTTCTTCCATTTGTTAATATCCTCTGCTATTTCCTTTCTGAGGAGTTCATAGTTTTCTTTATAAAGGTCCTTCACCTCCTTCATTAGGTATATTCCTAGGTATTTCATTTTCTTTGAAACTATGGTGACGGGAGTTGTGTCCTTAATTAGCTTCTCCTCTTGACTGTTATTGGTGTATACAAAGGCTACTGACTTGTGGACATTGATTTTATATCCTGAAACATTACTGTATTTTTTGATGACTTCTAGGAGTCTTGTGGTTGAGTCTTTGGGGTTCTCTAAGTATAAGATCATGTCGTCAGCAAAGAGGGAGAGTTTGACCTCCTCTGCTCCCATTTGGATTCCCTTTATTTCCTTGTCTTGCCTAATTGTATTGGCTAGAACTTCCAGCACTATGTTGAATAGTAAAGGTGACAGAAGACAACCTTGACTGGTTCCAGTTCTAAGAGGAAAAGCTTTCAGTTTTACTCCATTCAGTAAAATATTGGCTGTGGGTTTGTCATAGATAGCTTCAATCAGTTTTAGAAATGTGCCACCTATGCCTATACTCTTCAGTGTTCTAATTAGAAAAGGATGCTGGATTTTATCAAATGCTTTTTCTGCATCTATTGAGAGGATCATGTGATCTTTATTTTTGCCTCTGTTAATATGGTGGATAACGTTTATGGACTTGCGTATGTTGAACCAGCCTTGCATCCCTGGGATGAAGCCTGCTTGATCATGATGAATGACTTTTTTGATGATAAGCTGTAATCTATTGGCTAGGATTTTGTTGAGAATTTTTCCATCTATATTCATGAGTGAGATTGGTCTGAAATTCTCCTTTTTGTTTGGGTCTTTTCCTGGTTTTGGTATCAGGGTGATGTTTGCTTCATAGAATGTGTTGGGGAAGATTCCTTCTTCCTCAATTTTTTGGAATAATTTCTGCAGTACAGGAATAAGCTCTTCCTTGAAGGTTTGATAGAATTCTGGTGTGAAGCCATCTGGACCAGGGCATTTTTTAGTTGGAAGCTTTTTTATTGTTTCTTTGATCTCAGTGCTTGAAATTGGTCTGTTCAGGAGGTCTATTTCTTCCTGGCCAAGTCTAGGGAGAGGGTGTGATTCCAAATATTGATCCATTTCCTTCACATTGTCAAATTTCTGGGCATACAGTTTCTGGTAGTATTCAGAGATGATCTCTTGTATCTCTGTGGGATCAGTTGTTATTTCCCCTTTATCATTTCTGATTGAGGTTACTAGAGATTTTACTTTTCTATTTCTAGTTAGTCTGGCCAATGGTTTATCTATTTTATTTATTTTTTCAAAAAACCAACTCCTTGTTTCATTAATTTTCTGAATGATTCTTTTGTTTTCAATTTCATTGATCTCTGATTTGATTTTGGAGATTTCTTTTCTTCTACTGAGTTTAGGCTTAGATTGTTCTTCTTTTTCCAATTCCATAAGGTCTCTTGTGAGATTGTTGATGTGCTCTCTGTCTGTTTTTCGAATGTAGGCATCTAAAAGATGAATTTTCCTCTCAAAACTGCTTTTGCAGTATCCCACAGGTTTTGGTAGCTTGTGTCTTCATTGTTGTTATGCTTAAGGAAGTTAGTGATTTCTTGTTTGATTTCTTCCTGCACCCATCTGTTATTCAACAGAAGATTGTTTAATTTCCATGCCTTTGGATGGGGTCGAGCATTTTTGTTAGAGTTGAGTTCCACCTTTAGTGCCTTATGGTCTGAAAAGATACAAGGTAAAATTTCAATTCTTTTGATTCTGTTGATATTTGTTTTGTGTCCCAGGATATGATCAATTTTGGAGAATGTTCCATGGGGTGATGAGAAGAATGTATATTCTTTATCTTTGGGGTGGAGTGTTCTATATGCGTCTATCAAGCATAATTGTTCTAGGGTCTCATTTAAATCTCTTATATCTTTGTTTAATTTCTGTTTAGAGGATCTGTCCAGCTCTGTAAGAGGTGTGTTAAAGTCCCCTGTTATGATGGTATTATCAGATATCATATTGCTCAGACTAAGTAAGGTCTGTTTCAAGAATCTGGGAGCATTTAAATTTGGTGCATAGATATTTAGAATTGAAAAGTCTTCTTGTTGTAGTTTTCCCTTGACCAATATAAAGTGACCATCTTTGTCTTTTTTGACTTTAGTTGCTTTAAATCCACATGTATCTGAAAATAAGATTGCAACTCCTCTTTTCTTCTGAATTCCATTTGCCTGAAAAATTGTCTTCCAACCCTTGACTCGGAGCTTTAATTTATCTTTTGAAGCCAGGTGTGTTTCTTGCAGACAGCAAATGGATGGCTTGTGTTTTTTAATCCAGTCAGCCAATCTATGTCTCTTCAGTGGGGAATTCAAGCCATTAACATTTATGGAGATAATTGATAAGTGTGGTAGTATTCTATTCGTCTTATTTGGTGAGAGTCCATTGCTTAGTTTTATCTTTTGCATCAGTGTGGAGGTTAGGTTCTGTCCTTTGATTTCTGAGTTCTTACTTTGCTGCTGATCCATTGTGGTGGTCAGTGTGCAGAACAGGTTGAAGTATTCCCTGTAGAGCCGGTCTTGTTGTGGTGAATTTCCTCAATGTTTGTATATCCGTAAATGATTTGATTTCTCCATCAATTTTGAAGCTTAGCTTAGCAGGGTACAGAATTCTGGGCTGAAAATTGTTCTGTTTAAGTAGATTAAAGGTAGATGAGCATTGTCTTCTTGCTTGGAAAGTTTCATTAGAGAAGTCTGAGGTCACTCTGATGGATTTGCCCCTGTAGGTCAACTGGCGCTTACTCCTGGCAGCTTGCAGAATCTTTTCTTTTGTCTTGACTTTGGACAGGTTCATCACAATGTGTCTTGGAGAAGCTCGGTTAGAGTTGAGGCGACCTGGGGTCCGATATCCCTCTGAAAGCAGTGTGTCAGAATCTTTGGTGATGTTTGGGAAATTTTCTTTTATAATATTCTCTAGTATGGCTTCCATTCCTCTGGGGCATTCTTCTTCCCCTTCTGGAATTCCTATAACTCGTATGTTGGAACGTTTCATAAAGTCCCATAATTCTGACAGTGAACGTTCTGCTTTCTCTCTCTTCTTTTCTGCCTCTTTTACTATCTGAGTTATCTCAAGAACTTTGTCTTCTACCTCTGAAATTCTTTCTTCTGCATGGTCTAACCTGTTGCTGATACTTTCCATTGCATCTTTAAGTTCCCTGATTGACTGCTTCATTTCCTTCAGCTCTGCTATATCCTTTTTATATTCTTCATATCGTTCATCTCTGATTTGATTCTGTTTTTGGATTTCCTTTTGGTTATTTTCCACTTTATTAGCAGTTTCCTTCATTGTTTCCATCATTTCTTTCATTGTTTTCAACATGTGTATTCTAAATTCCCTTTCTGTCATTCCTAACATTTCTGTATAGGTGGAATCCTCTGCAGTAGCTACCTCATGGTCCCTTGGCGGGGTTGTTCTGGACTGGTTCTTCATGTTGCCTGGAGTTTTCTGCTGATTCTTCCTCATGAGTGATTTCTTTTATCTGTATCCTTGCCCTAATTTTCCTTTCACTTCCTCTTGCTCTTTAAGTTCTCGTGCCTGTGGACTAAGGGTTACAGGACCAGAAAGGTGAGAAGGTTGAAGAGCAAAAAAGGGATGAAAGAAAGGAGGACCGAGTGATAAGAAAAAAAAGAAAGAAAGAGAAAGGAGAGGGGGTCGGGATAAGGAATATTGACAAAAAGAAGAGAGGCACAGAAAGAGGGAGACAGGGCAATATAGGTGTACAGTAGGGTACTTTGACACAACCTTAAAAAACCCCACCTTCTGGGGGTTGGGTGCCCAGTTGGGTGGTTCCCTTGAGGTCAGCAGCTCTTTGCTAACCTGGTCAGACACAGTACCCCACCTCCACCAAGTAGAGAGGAAAGACAAAAATGCTATAACTCAAACCAAAACAAGCAAACAGAAAACTTTATGGCGATAAAATTGGGTGAAAAACCAAGTGATAGCGGTAGAAACACTAGCAAAAATGAAGTTGTAGTTATTAAAAAAGGCAGCAATGGGAAATTGTAATTAAACTAGAAAAATTGAGAAAGAAAAAGGGATCTGTATGGAAAAGATTGAAATTAAGAAACAAAAGAACATCAACAACGTCAAAATAAACAAACAAAAAAACCCAACCAAACAAAAAAAAAAAGAAAAAAAAATACACAACCAAAAACAAAGCAGTTTGTATATGTTGTTGAATATTGTCTGGGCAACACGTGGTCTTTTGGGGTATGGGATGTTGGTCACAGTTCCAATACGACTGGAGGCTGCTGATTTCTCAAACCCCAGCAGGTAGACACCCTAAATCTCTCTTCAGCCCACTTAAAAGGCACTTTGAACTTGTAAACTTGCTGAGCAGAAGCTTTCCCAGCTTTCTCGCTGGAATCGCTGCTGAAGTGGCTATCCACTTACTCAGTGTGCCAAAACCGGTCTCACTCTGCCCCTGAGGGTTAGGGCTGCAAGGCGGCTCAGACCCCACCCTTAGGCTACTTGGTTGCTGGGTTACCAGCTCCCACCCGTTTCTAGCTCTGTGACCCTGAGGGCGGAGCTTGCCGGGGCAGATCACTGACAATGGATCCGTGTGACCCACCGCCAAACACTATTAGCTCCGTCTGGCTCAGCAGCTCAGACTGGGGCCCTAGACAACGGCCAAAGTTCTCCGCACTCCCACTCAGGCCTTCCCCAAGGCAGTTCAACTCAGTGCCAAGTCCAAGGACATCAAAAGAGTTCACAGGTAAGGCCTTTCTGGTTTGCAGTCTCGCTGCTACTGAACTTACAGTTGTGGTCGGGTTTAGACGGGTTGAACACACGCGACCACTAGCCGGTTTTCCACTGTTTTAGTCCTCCTCTTGGGGTCCAGAAGTCTCTCGCTGACTCCCTGTATCCTCATAGGAGTGATGATAGGCAGTTCCCACCAGCCAGAGATGCCTGGAGTCCTATCTCCCCAGACTCACGGTGCCCAGATGCAAGGAAGCTGTTACTCGGCTGCCATCTTGCTCCGCCCCCCCCCTGGCTTGTGTTTTTTAATCCAGTCAGCCAATCTATGTCTCTTCAGTGGGGAATTCAAGCCATTAGCATTTATGGAGATAATTGATAAGTGTGGTAGTATTCTATTCATCTTATTTTGTGAGAGTCCATTGCTTAGTTTTATCTTTTGTATCAGTGTGGAGTTTAGGTTCTGTCCTTTAATTTCTGAGTTCTTACTTTGCTGATGATCCATTGTGGTAGTCAGTGTGTAGAACAGGTTGAAGTATTTCCTGTGGAGCTGGTCTTGTTGTGGTGAATTTCCTCAATGTTTGTGTATCCGTAAATGATTTGATTTCTCCGTCAATTTTGAAGCTTAGCTTAGCTGGGTACAGTTTCTGGGCTGGAAATTATTCTGTTTAAATAAATTAAAGGTAGATGGCCATTGTCTTCTTGCTTGGAAAGTTTCATTAGAGAAGTCGGCGGTCACTCTGATGGATTTGCCTCTGTAGGTCAACTGGTGCTTACTCCTGGTAGCTTGCAGAATCTTTTCTTTTGTCTTGACTTTGGACAGGTTCATCACAATGTGTCTTGGAGAAGCTCGGTTAGATTTGAGGTGACCTGGGGTCTGATATCCCTCTGAAAGCAGTGTTTCAGAATCTTTGGTGATATTTGGGAAATTTTCTTTTATAATATTCTCTAGTATGGCTTCCATTCCTCTGGGGCATTCTTCTTCCCCTTCTGGGATTCCTATAACTCGTATGTTGTAATGCTTCATAAAGACCCATAATTCTGACAGTGAATGTTCTGCTTTCTCTCTCTTCTTTTCTGCCTCTTTTACTATCTGAGTTATCTCAAGAACTTTGTCTTCTACCTCTGAAATTCTTTCTTCTGCATGGTCTAACCTGTTCCTGATACTTTCCATTGCATCTTTAAGTTCCCTAATTGACTGTTTCAGTTCCTTCAGGTCTGCTATATCCTTTTTATATTCTTCATATCATTCATCTCTTATTTGATTCTGTTTTTGGATTTCCTTTTGGTTATTTTCCACTTTATTAGCAGTTTCCTTCATTATTTCCATCATTTCTTTCATTGTTTTCATCATATGTATTCTAAATTCCCTTTCTGTCATTCCTAACATTTCTTAATAGGTGGAATCCTCTGCAGTAGCTACCTCATGGTCCCTTGGCGGGGTTGTTCTAGACTGGTTCTTCATGTTGCCTGGAGTTTTCTGCTGATTCTTCCTTATGAGTGATTTCTTTTATCTGTTTCGTTGCCCTAATTTTCCTTTCACTTCCTCTTGCTCTTTAAGTTCTCATGCCTGTGGACTAAGGCTTAGATGAGTCCTTTTGGTACAGGACCAGAAGGGTGAGAAGGTTGAAGCGCATGAAAGGAATGAAAGAAAGGAGGACTGAGTGAAAAGAAAAAAAAAATAGAGAAAGGGGCGGGGGTGGGTAAAGGGTATATTGACAAAAAGAAGAGAGGCACAGAAAGAGGGAGACAGAGCAATATACATGTACAATTGGGCACTTTGACACAACCTTAATAAACCCCACCTGCTGGGGGTGCCCAGCTGGGTGGTTCCCTTGAGGTCAGCAGCTTTTTGCTCACCTTATCAGACATAGTACCCCACGTCCACCAAGTAGAGAGGAAAGACAAAAATGCTATAAATGAAACCAAAACTAGCAAACAGAAAACTTTATGGGATAATATTGGGTGAAAAGCCAAATAATATCAGTAGAAACACTAGCAAAAATGAAGTTCTAGTTATTAAAAAAGGCGGCAATGGGAAATTATAATTAAACTAGAAAAATTGAGTAAGAAAAAAGATCTGTATGGAAAATGTTGAAATTAAAAACCAAAACAACATCAACAACATCAAAATAAACAAACAAAAAAAACCACAATAAACAAAAGACAACCAAAAACAAAGCAGTATGTATATGTTGTTGAATATTGTCTGGGCAACACGTGGTCTTCTGGGGTATGAGATGTTAATCACAGTTCTGATACGATTAGTGGCTGCTGATTTCTCAAACCCCAGCAGGTAGACACCCTAAATCTCTCTTCAGCCCACTTAAAAGGCACTTTGAGCTTGTCAACTTGCTGAGCAGAAGCTTTCCCAGGAAAGTGCTTGTCGCTGGAATCACTGCTGGAGTGGCTATCCACTTACCCAGTGTGCCAAAACCGGTCTCACTCTGCCCCTGAGGGTTAGGGCTTTAAGGTGGCTCAGACCCCACCCTTAGGATACTTGGTGGCAAGGTTATCAGCTCCCACCTGATTCTAGCTCTGCGACCCTGAGGGCATAGCTTGCCAGGGCAGATTGCTCACAATGGCTCCCTGTGGCCCACAGCCAAACACTATTAGCTCCGTCTGTCTCAGCGGCTCAGACTGGGGCCCTAGACAATGGTCAAAGTTCTCTGTATTCCCACTCAGGCTCTCCCCAAGGCAGTTCAACTGAGTGCCAAGTCCAAAGACACCCAATCAGTTCACAGGTAAGGCCTTTCTGGTTTGCAGTCTAGCTGCTACTGAACTTACAGTTGCGGGTGGGTTTAGACAGATTGAACACACATGACCACTTGCCAGTTTTCCACTGTTTTAGTCCTCCTCTTGGGGTCCAGAAGTCTCTCGCCGACTCTCTGTATCCTCACAGGGGTGATGATAGGCAGATCCCACCAGCCAGAGATGCTTGGAGTCCTATCTCCCCAGACTTACGGTGCCCAGATGCAAGGAAGCTGTTACTCGGCTGCCATCTTCATTTTTTATGTTTAAAACTTTAAAAACTGAGTTAGGACACTTATGATTTATTTATTTTTTGTAGAGACAGAGTCTCACTTTATGGCCCTTGGTAGAGTGCTGTGGCATCACACAGGTCACAGCAACCTCCAACTCTGGGGCTTAAGCGATTCTCTTGCCTCAGTCTCCTGAGTATTTGGGACTACAGCCACCCACCACAACACCTGGCTATTTTTTTTTGTTGTTGTTGCAGTTCGGCTGGGGCCAGGTTTGAACCCGCCATTCTTGGTATATGGGGCCGGCGTCTTGTAGACTGACAAAAAACTCAATGAATCAAGCATACATCACTTTTGCTGTTTACACAGATTCATGTATTCATGTAGCAAGCATAAATTGAGTACTTACTACAATATCAAGTGCATTCTAGGATCTGAGTTTACAACAATCCATGGAATCTGGTCTATGCCCTAAAGGACCTCATGTTTTCATTGAGGAGACAGTCACATCATTTAGCAGGGACAAGTTTAAGAATAGAGATGGGGACAGGTTCAGTGTTAGTAAAGGGAAAGGAATGACCAGTTTCATTTTGGAAAGTAAGGGGATATCTGGGAGGTTTCACTGAGAAAATAACAGTTAAATTAGGCTTGAAAGAGAGATAAGAATCCTCCCAGTAGGGGGCGTCACCTGTGGCTCAGTGGGTAGGGCACTGGCTCCATATACTGAGGGTGGTTTGAACCTAGCCCCAGCCAAACTGCAACAAAAAAATAGCCGGGCATTGTGGCAGGTGCCTGTATTCCCAGCCCCTCAGGAGGCTGAGGCAAGAGGATCACCTAAGCCCAAGAAGGGGAGGTTGCTGTGAGCTGTGGCACTCTACTGAGGGTGACAGAGTGAGTCTCTGTCTCAAAAAAAAAAAAAAAAGAATTCCCCCATTCCCCCACTAGACAAAAGGTAGAAAGTCATTCTAAAGAGAAAGAATATATCCAAAGGCAAGAAAGCATGAAAAACATGGTGTGTTCTCGGAAATGCTAGTGATTTAGTGGGTTTTAAATGTGAAATTCAATGTAATGTAGGTCGTTGCTGGAATTGAGCCTGGATTGATATAACAAAGAAAATTATGTAGATAACATGAGCATTAAGGGATTTTCATCACAAAATTTACTTTTCACAACCCAAACAATAAAACAACCCACCTCCCAGTATTAAAATTGGGACTGCATAAAGCTAGATGCAACAGTTGCTTATTTTTTTTCTTCAGAATTTTGGGAATTTACAAGCTCCTTATGAACACATAAATAAGTTCAAAGCTATATTTGCCTTTGGGGTTTTAGTAATAAAGTCTCTGCCTAGGCTGAGGTCTAGAAAAGATTTTCCTGTTTTCTTCTAGAATTTTTATGGTTTTATGTTTTACCTTAGGGCTCTTAACCATCTTAAATTATGTATATGGCAAGAGATGGGGCTCTTTTTTCACTGTAGCTATCCAATCCTCCCGGCACCCTGTGTTGAACAGGGCTTCCTATCCTCAGTGCACGTTGTCGTTTGCTTCACTGAAGATCAGTTGGTTGTAGATAGAAAGTTTTATTTCTGGGTTCTCTATTCTATTTTTCTACATCTCTACTTTTATGGCAGTATCACGCTATTTTAGTTACTTCAGCCTCTTATCATGAAAAGGTGCTGGATTTTATCAAATGCTTTTTTGGCATGCATTGAAATGATCATATGTCTTTGTTTTTACTTCTGTTTATATGGCAAATCACATTTATTCATTTGCTTGTGTTAAACCATCATTGTATCCCTTAGAATGGAAACCCACTTACTCATGGTGAACTGTCTCTTTGATGTGCCTTCAATACCCTACTGGGCAGATCATCAAAGCAGAAAATCAATAAAGAGACACTGGACTTAAACAGAACTCTAGAACAAATGGACCTAACAGACATTTATAGAACATCCCATCCAAACACGAATGTTCCACTAAATATATATTCTTTTCATTAGCATATGGGACATTTTTCAAAACTGATTGTATCTCAGGTGAAAAAAACAAGTCTCAGAAAAATTAAAAAAAAAGAAATCAAACCATATATCTTCTCAGATTGCAGTGGAATAATAATTACAGTAGAAATTAATTGCAAGAGAACACTCAAATCTACACAAAGTCCTGGAAATTAAACAAGCTGCTGAAAGATCCTTTGGTCAGTAATGAAATTAAAATGGAAATTAAAAGATTTCTCAAACTAGACAAAGGAGATACAAGCTTTCAAAAATGTATGGAGTACAGAAGAAGCAATACTGAGGGGAAAGTTCACAGTCTTAAATGCCTATACCAAAAAACAGAAAGATCACAAATTAACAACCTAATGTCACATCTCTAGGAACCAGAAAAAGAAGAGCAGAGCAAACCAAACCCAAAGCCAGCAGAAGAAAAAGAAGACTCACAGCAGAACTAAACAAAATGGAAACTAGAAAAGCAATATAAAGAACCAATAAACAAAAAAGTTGGTTCTTTGAAAAGGTAAGTCGATAGACCACTAGCCAGATTCACCAGAAATAGAAGAGAAAGGACTCAAATAAGTTCAGTTAGGGATGAAGAAGGAGACATTACAACTGATACCACAGAAATACAAAATATTATTTGTGAATACTACAAAACCTCCATGCACCACATTAGAAAATGTAGAGGAAATGGGTGAATTCCTGGAAATACACAACTTCTTCAGCCTGAATTAGGAAAAACTGAAATCCTAAACAGAGCAAGAATGAGCAGCAAAATTGAAACAGTGTTAAAAGTGTCCCAACAACGACAGCAAAAAGCCTTGGACCAGACAGGTTCACAGCCAAGTTCTACCAGATCTACAAAGAACTGATAACTCTCCTACAGAAATTATTCCATAGCATTGAGAAGGAGGGAATCTTCTCTGACTCATTCTATGAAGCCTGTATCACCTTGAGACCAAAGCTGCGAAAGGACACAACAGAAAAATAAAACTACAGACCAATATCTCTGATGAACATAGATGTAGAAATCCTCAACAAAATACTGGAAATCTAAGTTTAATAGCACATGAAAAGGATACTTCATCAGGATCAAATGGGTTTCATACCAGAGATGCAAAGATGGTGTAACATAAACAAAACAGCTCATATGTAGATGATTCAATTACATTTAAATTAACAACAAAAATATTAAATATAAAACGAGTAATTATGATACTAATACAATGATGAGAGTGAAATAAATTTTGATTTGTCAATTCCAGTACAAAATAATTGCTATAAATAGCCTAAAGTTTGACCTATTATTCAAGGGACAATCCAAATGATAATAAAACTTGACTGAATCAAGGAGGGTATTGTGTTTTGTGCCTGTAGTCCCATCTACTTTGGAGGCTGAGGCAAGAATACAGTGTAAGCCCAGGAATCTGAGGCCATCCAGGATAATATTGCAAGGTTCCCTCTCTCAAAATAAATGAATGAATGAATAAATAAATAGAATATGAGGGTGTAAGTCTGGTAAAAACAAAACTAGGCTGAGTTACAGTAAATTGGTCTTCACAAGACAGCTATGTAAATACTTAGAATATTGAAAGCGTCTTTTCCTAAAAGTAAAGTGTTTGGAGTTAGGGAAACGGAGGCAGGGTGATTATTTTAGAGTTGGAGTCATAAATAGTAGATGTGAAATAGTGAGGATGATAAATGGAATATAGTTAGGAAACAATAGAATGGAACAATATGTAGCAGCTCGCCAGGAATTTTGGCTGATGGGATTTAATACTATTCAATTTATTTCATAGATCCTGACAAAGCCACAACTTTGTTAGTCATAACTCTTCAGATTGAAGTTAGAGAAACTTAAACAGCTCAAGCAAAAAGGGAAATGTGTTGTCCTGAGGCTCAGGGTTGGCATGGGCCGCACCCGAGGCTCAGGTAATTTCACTGCTACTCTCTGTCTGATCTCTCCTTCCAGTGATGGTCAACAGCTTTAGATATCTGTGCCATCCTCTTAGAAGTATTTGCCACAAGATAGTTTTTTGTTCAGAATTGTCCCCAACAAAGTACCCATGATTTCGTGTGTTAGTGCTAACTGGGATCCCAGGCTCTTCCCTGAACTAATCACCATCGTTGGTAGTTGATTACTAGGGCTGGGTCATGTATTTCCACAAATTCTTTTGAAGTACATAATTCTTACTAGGTTAAACCTTGTATCCTAGGTGTTGTAAGTTTCAAAGTGGTCTTATATAGTTGGAATCATTCTGCTCTGATATAAGTAATTTCCAGCTCACTCTTTTTTTTTTTTTTTTACTGATACACAGAATTTATTAAGCTTTTCACTTATAATAAAGCATAGCTTTAACTGCATCCAAAATACTAACAAAAGCTTTAGCAAACAAGAATGGCAACATGTTATTTCATAACAATCAACACTTGTGGCTTTTCAAATTTGGTTTTCATAAGATAATTTATCCTGAAGTAAATCTAGCCATGCTTTTAAAAAATGCTTTAGATCACTCTAAGCTTGGCAATTAACATTTGGCATAAAAAATAAAACAATCACATCTTGATAAATAACAAATACAACATTCTAGGGCATAAACATACACAGCATAAGGAAAAGGTGGTGGTGGTAAGTAATTATTAGAATTAATCGAGTACCTTGGCCTTTATGCAAATTCGTCCAGAGGCTTTGAAATGAATCCAGCTCACTCTTAAATTGGTGTTCCTATGCATTCCTAGTCTTTCAGAACTACAATTTAAGATAGCTACACTCTAGAAGAAAATTAGGGTCAGAGAGGGAAGTTACACCATAATGAGAAAGCAAGTGTGCCACAAAATTCAAATAATTAAATACTCACATAAAACTCACATTGATCGAAATGGTTCTTATTTTTTATTTATAATTTTTAATTATTATGGATATAGAATAGTATACATATTATAGGGTAAATGTGACAATTTGATACAAGCATATATGTAATGGTCAAATGAGGAAAATTAGGGTATATGTCATCTCAAGCATTTATCATTCTTTGTATTAGGAACATTCCAATTCCATTTCTTGGGTTATTTTCAAATATGCAATAAATTATTGTTAATTGTAGCCCCCACACAGTGTGATACCAAATACTAGATTTAATTCCTTATACCCAACTGTATTTTTACACCTAATACCCTCCCCTTCTTTATCTCCCTCTCCCTGGTACTCTTCCCAGCCCTGGGCAACTATTATTCTGCTTTCTTTCTTCATGAGTTCAATTTTTTTTCTTTAGCTCTGTCATATGAGTGAGAACATGTAATATTTGTCTTCCTGGGTCTGGTTTGTTTCATGTAACCTAATGTCTTCCAGTTCTATCCCTGTTTATTAAAAAGATAGAATTTCATTTCTTATGATTGAATAATATTCTATTATGTATATGAGCACATTTTCCTTATTCACTCATTTGTTGACTAATATTTAGGTAGATTCCATATCTTGGTTATTGTGATAGTGCTGTAGCAAACATGAGGGTGGAGACATCAATTCCATATACTGATTTCCTTTCTTTTGAATATATATATATATATATATATCTCCACACAATAGTGAGATTGCTGAATCATACAGTGGTTTTATTTTTAGTTTTTTAAGGAACCTCCATACTATTCTTTATAGTGGGTGTACTAATTTACATTCTAACTATGTACATGGGTTCTCCTAATCTCCACATTTTTGCAAGCATTTATTACCTGGCTTTCTCGTGAAGACCACTTTAACTGGGGCAAGATGAATCTCATTGTAGTTTTGATTTGCATTTCTTTGATAATTAGTGATGTTGAGCATTTTTTCATATTCCTGTCAGCCATTTGTATGTCTTCTTTTGAAAAGTGTCTATTCAGATTTTTAGCTCATTTTAAGTTACATTTTTTTCCTATTAACTTGTTTGAGCTCCTTATATGTTCTGATTATTAATTCCTTGACAGATAGATAGTTTGCAAATATTTTCTCCCATTCTGTGGTTTGTCTCATTACTTTGCTGAACAGTACCTGACTTCAAATTATACTACAAAACTATAATAACAAAAATATTAATAGTGTGTTGTTGTTAGGTCTGTCCAGATGGTTCCTGGTCCCCTGGTTCTCAGTGTCAAGAGTAAATACTGGCACCAAATCAAGCCAGTGATGGAGTCATCACAGATACAGAGCAATCCCACACAAAGCATTTACTGCCAAATAAAATTATGTCTCAGAGGGAAAGATGAATCACTCCCTGTAAGTGAAGAAAGACCCTGAAGTCTGTGGTGCACACACTGTCTTTTGTATGTTCACTAGTTTGTCCTGCCTTTGGGGTTATTGACAGGTTGGGATTATATAATAGGTTTCATAACAGGTTAGTTTCCTTACTGTCCATGTGTTCTCCCAGAAGTCTTCATGAAAACTCAATTGAAGCAAGGATAATTGATGATAATGAGCACCAGATCAATTAAAGGTCACTAGGTGCTCCTTACTATGTATATTCCCACCAGGGAATAAGTTAGTAGCCACAGTTTGGTCCCTAGCTACAATTCTGTTCCTGCTCTCTGCCTTTAGCCACTTCCTTGCCATCTGTTTACCCTCTCCCAGACCTAACAGTGCTGGCATAAAAACACAAACGTAGACCAATGGAACAGAATGGAGAATACAGAGATGAATTGTGCGTTTATAGTCAAATCATTTTGACAAAGGCACCAAGAACATACATTAGGGAAAGGATAGTCCCTTCAATAAATGGAACTAGGAAAACTATAGCTATATGCAGAAAATGAAACTAGACCCTTGTCTCTTACCATATACAAAAATCAAATAATGTCTGTAACCCTAACTAGCACTCTGGGAGGCCAAGGTATGAGGACAAGTTGAGGAGTTTTAGATCAGCCTGAACAAAAGCAAGTGCCCATCTCTATCAGGAATGGAAAAACTAGCTGGATATGGTGATACAGCTACATGGGAGGCTAAGGCAAGAATATTGCTTAAGTGCAGGAGTTTGAGGTCACAGTAAACTAAGATGACACCACTGCATTCTAACAAAAAAGTAATAAAAAAAAACAAATAAAAATTGATGAAGATTTAAATCTAAGACCTGAAACTATGAAACTACTAGAAGAAAACATTGATAAAACACTCCATGACATTGGTCTGGGTAAAGATCTCTTGAGTGAAACCTCAAAAGCCCAGGCAACCAAAGCAAAATGGACAAATGGTTTCACATCAAGCCAAAGAGCTTCTGTACTGCAAATCAGACAAACATTTTATAGTGCCTTGTGGATTCCTGCTCTCAAGGGCTCAAAACTAGTGGAAGAAATTTAACAGATTAAAAGATGACTACAGTGCAGTGAATGTAGAGAGTTCTTTAGGAGCACAGCAAAGAGATCTTTTTCTAGGATATCAATCCCCTTTCTCCAAGGTGTAAAAAGGATGTAAAAATATGGGCAAATGTGTCTGGGAAGAACGTGTAGTCTCCAAATATTGTTGAAACATAATTTCAATGTTCTCTATAATTAAAATATGAAAGTTATTAACTGTTAAAAGGAGTAATCACACAAAAAGGTAACCTAGCTTTCATTTCCTATATATTCTTTTAATTGAAATATATTCCACTGACCTTTAATGATTTTTAGTATATTAATTTTAGGACTTTCCTGTCCTCCACATTATTGGTCAAGGATAGAATTCTGGAATAAAGAAAGAATTAAAGTACTAGAAATGAATTTTTAAAAGGATACTGTGAATAAGGCATTTCTTTTGTTAATCTTTCTGGGCATATTCAAGAAGTTCTGTTACAGTCAGTGAATAATTAGAAAAATACTGCTCTACACAATTCTTATGAGAGGGCAGAGAGGCTCATTGGACAGGGGGAAGAGAAGTGTCAACCTGTGAGTGCCTGTCCGTTTCCAGATGTTGGAGTTTGTGGTTCCCTGAATATTGAGACAGGACAATTGAGTTCTTGCCTGTTTTACCAGCGAATCTATCCGTGGGTTATCATCAGCACTTCCTTTTTTCTTTTGTCTTCTCATGTTCAAAATGAAAATAATGGTCTCATTTCCTACTTCTGCAAACAAAATTGCATTCTTCCCCTCCCTCTTTCCATCTCTTCCTCACCCTCTTTTTCCCTCCTTTCTTTCTTCCAAAAACATTTTATTAAAGTCTTCTAAATACCAGGAACTGTGATTAGATCTGGGGATACAACAATAAAAATGGCACATTTCTTGCCCTCAAGAGGTCACAGGCCGTAGAAGAAACTGAATATCCATGTGAAAGGAGTTTTCTTACGAGTAATGTCAATAAAGTAGGATCTAAATTCTGGGAATAGGAGGAAGCCTTACTTTAGGCTTCTAGCAGTCTCTTAATAGTTGAGAAAAGGTGGCTACCTGTCTGTAGCACATACATAGATTTCCTTGTACAATCAAACCTGAAGTAAACAGCAGTTACTTTAGCATACTAAATTACTCAGCGAGCCATGACCAATACCCACCTGGGTATCTCTGGGTGTAAGAGAACTCCTTTCACATGGATATATTAGCAGCATCACTACTCTCTCTATCTATTCCTTAACAGTGATCATGAGTACTGACATCCCAGGGCTCTGGAGAGGATTAAAGGAAACATGTATTAAAAATGTTATTCTTATATAAGGCAGTTTTCAAAATTTCATTTACTTGCATATTCAACAAATACTGTTTGTGGACCTATTCTATTCTAGGCACTGGCTAAGTCCTGAGATGCTGATACAAATAATACACGTCTTTTATCCCAAGGAGCTCCAGATGTAAAGGAAAGAAGCAGTCATGTGAACAGGTGTTACAATACAATGTGTTAATATCAATAATAGAGGTCACCCTGAAGATGGCAGCCAAGTAACAGCTTCCTAGCATCTAGGCACCGTGAGTCTGGGGAGATAGGACTCCAGGCATCTCTAGCTGGTGGGATCTGCCCATCCTGCGAGGTTACAGGGAGTCAGTGAGAGACTTCTGGAACCCAACAGGAGGACTAAAACAGTGGAAAACTGGAAAGTGGTCACGTGTGTTCAATCCGTCTAAAACCACCCGCAACTTCCACAGGCATGAGAACTTAAAGAGCAAGAGGAAGTGAAAGGAAAATTAGGGCAACGAAACAGATAAAAGAAATCACTCATGAGGAAGAATCAGCAGAAAACTCCAGGCAACATGAAGAACCAGTCCAGAACAACCCCGCCAAGGGACCATGAGGTAACTACTGCAGAGGATTCCACCTATAAAAAAAGTTAGGAATGACAGAAAGGGAATTTAGAATACACATGTTGAAAACAATGAAAGAGGATGGAAACAATGAAGGAAACTGCTAATAAAGTGTAAAATAACCAAAAGGAAATCCAAAAACAGAATCAAATAAGAGATGAACGATATGAAGAATATAAAAAGGATATAGCAGAGCTGAAGGAACTGAAACAGTCAATTAGGGAACTTAAAGATGCAATGGAAAGTATCAGCAACAGGTTAGACCATGCAGAAGAAAGAATTTCAGAGATAGAAGACAAAGTTCTTAGATAGCAAAAGAGGCAGAAAAGAAGAGAGAGAAAGCAGAATGGTCACTGTCAGAATTATGGGACTTTATGAAGCGTTCCAACATATGAGTTATAGGAATTCCAGAAGGGGAGGAAGAATGCTCCAGAGGAATGGAAGCCATACTACAGAATATTATAAAAGAAAATTTCCCAAATATCACCAAAGATTCTGACACACTGCTTTCAGAGGGATATCGGACCCCAGGTCACCTCAACTCTAACCAAGATTCTCCAAGACACATTGTGATGAACCTGTCCAAAGTCAAGACAAAAGAAAAGATTCTGCAAGCTGCCAGGAGTAAGCGCCAGTTGACCTACAGGGGCAAATCCATCAGAGTGACCGCAGACTTCTCTAATGAAATTTTCCAAGCAAGAAGACAATGGTCATCTACCTTTAATCTACTTAAACAGAATAATTTCCAGCCCAGAATTCTGTACCCTGCTAAGCTAAGCTTAAAAATTGACGGAGAAATCAAATCATTTACGGATATACAAACATTGAGGAAATTCGCCACAACAAGACCACCTCTGCAGGAAATACTTCAACCTGTTCTACACACTGACCACCACAATGGATCAGCATCAAAGTAAGAACTCAGAAATTAAAAGACAGAACCTAAACTTCACACTGATGCAAAAGATAAAACTAAGCAATGGACTATCACAAAATAAGACGAATAAAATACTACCCTACTTATCAATTATCTCAATAAATGTTAACGGCTTGATTCCCCACTGAAGAGACATAGATTGGCTGACTGGATTAAAAAACACAAGCCGTCCATTTGCTGTCTGCAAGAAACACACCTGGCTTCAAAAGACAAATGAAAGCTCCGAGTCAAGGGTTGGAAGACAATTTTTCAGGCAAATGGAATTCAGAAGAAAAGAGGAGTTGCAATCTTATTTTCAGATACATGTGGATTTAAAGCAACTAAAGACAAAAAAGACAAAGATGGTCACTTTATATTGGTCAAGGGAAAAAGACAACAAGAAGACGTTTCAATTCTAAATATTTATGCACCCAATTTAAATGCTCCCAGATTCTGGAAACAGACCTTACTCAGTCTGAGCAATATGATATCTGATAATACCATAATAACAGGAGACTTTAACACTCCTCTTATAGAGTTGGACAAATCCTCTGAACAGAAATTAAACAAAGATATAAGAGATTTAAATGAGACCCTAGAACAACTGTGCTTGATAGACGTATATAGAACACTCCACCCCAAAGATAAAGAATATACATTCTTCTCATCACCCCATGGAACATTCTCCAAAATTGATCATATCCTGGGACACAAAACAAATATCAACAGAATCAAAAGAATTGAAATTTTATGTTGTATCTTCTCAGACCATAAGGCACTAAAGGTGGAACTCAACTCTAACAAAAATGCTCGACCCCACCCAAAGGCATGGAAATTAAACAATCTTGTGTTAAATAACAGAAGGGTGCAGGAAGAAATAAAACAGGAAATCATTAACTTCCTTGAGCATAACAACAATGAAGACACAAGCTACCAAAACCTGTGGGATACTGCAAAAGTAGTTTTGAGAGGAAAATTCATCACTTTAGATGCCTACATTCGAAGAACAGAAAGACAGTGCATCAACAATCTCACAAGAGATCTTATGGAATTGGAAAAAGAAGAACAATCTAAGCCTAAACTCAGTAGAAGAAAAGAAATATGCGAAATCAAATCTGAGATCAATGAAATTGAAAACAAAAGAATCATTCAGAAAATTAATGAAATAAGGACTTGGTTTTTTGAAAAAATAAATAAAATAGATAAACCATTGGCCAGACTAACGAGGAATAGAAAAGTAAAATCTCTAGTAACCTCAATCAGAAATGATAAAGGGGAAATAACAACTTATCCCACAGAGATACAAGAGATCATCTCTGAATACTACCAGAAACTCTACGCCCAGAAATTTGACAATGTGAAGGAAATGGATCAATATTTGGAATCACACCCTCTCCCTAGACTTAGGCAGGAAGAAATACAGCTCCTGAACAGACCAATTTCAAGCACTGAGATCAAAGAAACAATAAAAAAGCTTCCAACCAAAAAATGCCCTGGTCCAGATGGCTTCACTCCAGAATTCTATCAAACCTTCAAGGAAGAGCTTATTCCTGTAATGCAGAAATTATTCCAAAAAATTGAGGAAGAAGGAATCTTCCCCAACACATTCTGTGAAGCAAACATCACCCTGATACCAAAACCAGGAAAAGACCCAAACAAAAAGGAGAATTTCAGACCAATCTCACTCATGAATATAGATGGAAAAATTCTCAACAAAATCCTAGCCAATAGATTACATCTTATCATCAAAAAAGTCATTCATCACGATCAAGTAGGCTTCATCCCAGGGATGCAAGGCTGGTCTAACATATGCAAGTCCATAAACGTTATCCACCATATTAACAGAGGCAAAAATAAAGATCACATGATCCTCTCAATAGATGCAGAAAAAGCATTTGATAAAATCCAGCATCCTTTTCTAATTAGAACTGAAGAGTATAGGCATAGGTGGCACATTTCTAAAACTGATTGAAGCTATCTATGACAAACCCACAGCCAATATTTTAGTGAATGGAGTAAAACTGAAAGCTTTTCCCCTTAGAACTGGAACCAGACAAGGTTGTCCTCTGTCACCTTTACTATTCAACGTAGTGCTGGAAGTTCTAGCCAATACAATTAGGCAAGACAAGGAAATAAAGGGAATCCAAATGGGAGCAGAGGAGGTCAAACTCTCCCTCTTTGCTGACAACATGATCTTATACTTAGAGAACCCCAAAGAATCAACCACAAGACTCCTAGAAGTCATCAAAAAATACAGTAATGTTTCAGGATATAAAATCAATGTCCACAAGTCAGTAGCCTTCGTATACGCCAATAACAGTCAAGATGTGAAGCTAATTAAGGACACAACTCCCTTCACCATAGTTTCAAAGAAAATGAAATACCTAGGAATATACCTAACGAAGGAGGTGAAGGACCTCTATAAAGAAAACTATGAAATCCTCAGAAAGGAAATAGCAGAGGATATTAATAAATGGAAGAACATACCATGCTCATGGATGGGAAGAATCAACATTGTTAAAATGTCTATACTTCCCAAAGCAATCTACCTATTCAATGCCATTCCTATCAAAATACCAACATTGTACTTTCAAGATTTGGAGAAAATGATTCTGCATTTTGTATGGAACCGAAAAAAAACCCCATATAGCTAAGGCAGTTCTCTGTAACAAAAATAAAGCTGGGGGCATCAGCATACCAGATTTTAGTCTGTACTACAAAGCCATAGTGCTCAAGACAGCATGGTACTGGCACAAAAACAGAGACATAGACACTTGGAATCGAATTGAAAACCAAGAAATGAAACTAACATCTTACAACCACGTAATCTTCGATAAACCAAACAAGAACATACCTTGGGGGAAAGACTCCATATTCAATAAATGGTGTTGGGAGAACTGGATGTCCACATGTAAAAGACTGAAACTGGACCCACACCTTTTCCCACTCACAGAAATTGATTCAAGATGGATGAAGGACTTAAATTTAAGGCATGAAACAATAAAAATCCTCTAAGAAAGCATAGGAAAAACACTGGAAGATATTGGCCTGGGGAAAGACTTCATGAAGAAGACTGCCATGGCATTTGCAACAACAACAAAAATAAACAAATGGGACTTCATTAAACTGAAAAGCTTCTGTACAGCTAAGGAGACAATAACCAAAGCAAAGAGACAACCTACACAATGGGAAAGGATATTTGCATATTTTCAATCAGACAAAAGCTTGATAACTAGGATCTATAGAGAACTCAAATTAATCCACATGAAAAAAGCCAACAATCTCTTATATCAATGGGCAAGAGACATGAATAGAACTTTTTCTAAAGACGACAGACAAATGGCTAACAAACACATGAAAAAACGTTCGTCATCTCTATATATTAGAGAAATGCAAATCAAAACAACCCTGAGATATCATCTAACCCCAGTGAGAATGGCCCACATCACAAAATCTCAAAACTGCAGATGCTGGCGTGGATGTGGAGAGAAGGGAACACTTTTACACTGCTGTTGGGACTGCAAACTAGTATAACCTTTCTGGAAGGAAGTATGGAGAAACCTGAAAGCACTCAAGCTATACCTTCCATTTGATCCTGCAATACCATTACTGGGCATCTACCCAGAAGGAAAAAAATCCTTTTATCATAAGGACACTTGTACTAGACTGTTTATGGCAGCTCAATTTACGATCACCAAAATGTGGAAACAGCCTAAATGCACACCAACCCAGGAATGGCTTAACAAACTGTGGTACATGTATACCATGGAATACTATTCAGCCATTAAAAAAAATGGAGACTTTACATCTTTTGTATTAACCTGGATGGAAGTGGAAGACATTATTCTTAGTAAAGCATCTCAAGAATGGAGAAGGATGAATCCTATGTACTCAAGTTTGATATGAGGATAATTAATGACAATTAAGGTTATGGGGGGATGCAGAAAGAGGTACGGAGGGAGGGGGGTGGGCCTTGGTTTGTGTCACACTTTATGGGGGCAAGACATGATTGCAGGAGGGACTTTACCTAACAATTGCAATCAGTGTAACCTGGCTTATTGTACCCTCAATGAATCCCCAACAATAAAAAAAATATATCAATAATAGAAGATGTTTGGGGTATTAAAGCTGCTCAGAGGAAGAAGTTTTCTTTCCTGGAACATTAGAGAAGGCTTCACAATGGGCAGACTTGGGTTGGATAGGGAAAGATGAATCGTGTCTGTCAGGTGAATGTTGGAAGGTGTTCTAGGCAGTTGGAAAGACATGTAAAAACAGGAAATCCTAGAACATTGTCCTGTTTAGGGACTTTGATAGTTTTCCCTGACTGAAGCATGAAGCATATGCAGGGGGTTGAGGCTGGAAAAGTTAATAAGAAGAAGGCCAGACTCTGGTCCTTGCATATTACTCTAGAGACCGGGTTTCTTATTGTAGACATTAAGATGTCATTGAGGGTTTCAAAACAGGGGAGTTATACATATATGCTCAGACTCATGTTTTAGAAAGATCAGCAATGGGACAGTATAGACAAAATATTGGGATAAGGAGAAAGGAAGATCCCTTAGAGGCAAATGCAACAGTTCCATTAAGAGAATGCTATTAACAACAATATATAGTGTATTCCAAAATAGCTGAAAGAGATTTTAAATGTTGACAACACATTGTGTGCATGTATCAAAGTATCACACATGCTTCATACATGTGCGTAATTATTTTATATCAATAAATTTTTTTAAAGAAGAAAAAATATTTTTATAAATTATTAGTTTTTAAAATGAGAGAATGTTAAAACAATAATATCAGGAATATTCCAAAACAAGAAATATAGAGAAAGGAACAGATTATAATGGGTGGGAGAGATGATGAGTTTAAGACGGTACATGTTGAATTTGAAATAGCACTGGGGGGTTGGCATTCAGAAGTGTGACTGAGCTGGAGATATCAATCTGGGAGTCCATAGGCATATAGATAAAATCTCTCAATGTAATTTCTTGTTCTTTTGAAAAAATATCTCTTGTTTTGAAATGGTGTGAATCATAAAGGGCACCTTTAAAATCTAATAAATAAATTATAGAAATTCATATTCAGAAAAAGATGACTTATTTTTGTTTTGGCACAAACTTGCCCATATAATGTCTATGTGAAAATAAGCTAATCTGTCTCCTCTAATAACACACAGGAATGTTCAATGGGGTTGTAAGAGGCTATTAGAAAGACAGAAGAAAAAAGTACAGACCAAGAAGCAATCTATTTATATCTGGAAAGAGAATTAAAACCTTTTGGCACAATGAAATCATTGTTATCTGCTAGGTTCGTTTCATCAGAATAGATTTCATATTATTTACTAGTTTTTATGGGCACTAGGAAAGGTAGCTGTATTCTAGTGAAAGGTCAGATGCTGCTCCTCACGCCCAGGCTAAAGTAGTTGTTTATTATTGTCATAATATTTTTAAAAAGCAGAATCCTTATCTGCTCCTCATAACTCCTGGATTTCTGTGTGTTTGTTTTTACTGAATGATTTTACTTTGGTCTATGTGTCACGTATTTCTGTTTCATAATACGGTTAGATATTTTTCTTATATACTATGCATTATAGATAATAAGTCATAACACACTTAATTCTGATATCTCCCTGTGAAAATTGCTGAGTTTTCTTCTCACAACAGCTAACAGAATTTGTAGAGATTTGAGTTAGCTTTATTCAAGAGGGTATATTTAGTATTTTCCCCCTTAATCCTAGTAAAAATATTTTCTGGAACCTAATTTGTCTTCTTAAAATGTGATTATTCTGGGATTTCAATGGAAATTCCAAGGTGTTTACCAAGCCTTTCTAACTTGGAAAAACTCAAACCCCAAATTTTCTTTTGATGCACAGAAACTAAAATATCTTCTTTAACCCCACTGTACCTACTCGTAAGCCTAAGACAGAATGTCCAAGTGAGCATTCTGTCCTTGTCTTATCCAGACCACATGCCACTGAAAGACCCACTTTCTTTCTAAGCTGCTTCCTAGGTTAGGTCCCAACAAAGGTGGTTTTCTTAAATATGTTCCTGAGAACTTGGTAGGCAATAGTGGGCTTGAGGTGCAAAGTACAAAACTAATTTTTCCCATTTGTCCTGTATCTATGCTTCAGCTGTGCCTGACATCCACCTGTAATGAACTTTATGCTTTTGATATCCATCTATCACCTGGTCTACTAATTTGCCCCAGAGTCATGCAAACTTTGGGGAAGTTAAAGTCAGGCTATGTCTCAGAAACTCTGTTCAATTTAACTTCTCTTAAGAATCTTGTTCTAATTGTGACATTGTTGACATTCTTATAGAACCAGATTTATTTTTATGATTAGTTCGTTAAAAGTGGAATAAGATAGCAATGCATACATGGGTGACAAAAAAGTCCACAAGGGAATGAGTAACAGAAGAGATTGCAACCTCTGTAGGGGAAAGAGAAGATTGTGATCTGGAAGGAGCTTGCAAATGACTCTGAAGTGCCAGTGATGTTTTCTCTTAATCTAGGTCTGTGGTTATTCACCATGTTATGATGCTTTAAACTTTATATATTCATTTCACATACACATCTCTGTGTACCATACATTTCACAATGGAAAAACAACTTAGTACAACTACCAAAGGACAAACAAGGAAGAAGGAAGAAAAAATTAGAAAATAAATTCTAGTCATTTAGTTTTACTATATATAGGAAGAACGTGCCTGCCATTTTCAGAAGGTACCTTGCCCAAAAAATAGTTATTCATGATGATGAAATTCAAAGATGCAATAAATTTTTAAGAAGTCCTTCCATATGAAAATAAAAAGCATGATTTTAGAGCCTGAATCACCACAGTTCACATCCTACCTTTGCCAGATTGCGTGCGATTGTTTAATATCTAAATTAGGGAATCCTCAATTTCCTCAACTACAAAATAAAAATAAAAGCAAATATTTCGCAGAGCTGTTGTAAGGAGTAATGAGTTAGTATATAAGCACAGTGCTTCTTAGTATAGCGTCTGGTACACAGTAGGTCCTCAGTAAGAATGTCCACCAGCCTTACCCCTCAATTTATTCCCAGGGTATTAGATAACTACAGACAGAGTCAAATTCATATAGTCAAATTAAATTCTTCATATTAAGTATGAGATACTTTTAAAACTCAGTTTTGTTGGAATTTAGTTTTTTATTTATTTATTTTTTATTAAATCATAGCTGTGTACATCAATATGATAATGGGGCACCATACACTTGGTTCATAGACCATTTGACACATTTTCATCACATTAGTTGACATAGCCCTCCTGGCATTTTCTTAGTTACTTTGCTAAGACATTTACATTCCACATTTACCAAGCCTCACATATACCCTTGTAAGATGCACCACAGGTGTGATCCTTTCAATGCTCCTCCCTCTACCCACCTCCCCTCTCCCTCCCCACCCTTTCCTCCTTCCCCCTATTCTTAGGTTGTAACTGGGTTATAGCTTTCATGTGAAGGTCCTAAATTAGTTTCATAGTAGGGGTGATTACATTGGATACTTTTTCTTCCATTCTGGAGACACTTTACTGAGAAGAATATGTTCCAGCTCCATCCATGTAAACATGAAAGAGGTAAAGTCTCCATCTTTCTTCAAGGCTGCATAGTATTCCATGGTGTACATATACCACAATTTATTAATCCATTCGTGGGTCGATGGGCACTTGGGTTTTTTCCATGACTTAGCAATTATGAATAGGGCTGCAATAAACATTCTGGTACAAATATCTTTGTTATGATGTGATTTTTGGTCTTCTGGGTATATGCCCAGCAGAGGAATTACAGGATTGAATGGCAGATCTATTTTTAGATCTCTAAGTGTTCTCCATGTATCTTTCCAAAAGGAATGTATTAATTTGCATTCCCACCAGCAGTGCAAAAGTGTTCCCTTTTCTCCACATCCACGCCAATATCTCTGGTCTTGAGATTTTGTGATATAGGCTAGTCTCACTGGAGTTAGATGGTATCTCAAAGTAGTTCTGATTTTCATTTCTCTGATGATTAAAGATGATGAGCATTTTTTCATATGTCTGAAGGCCGCGCACCTGTCTTCTTCAGAGAAGTTTCTCTTCAAGTCCCTTGCCCAGCCTGCGATGGTATCCCTTGTTCTATTCTTGCTAATGCATTTGAGTTCTCTGTGGATTCTGGTTATTAAACCTTTGTCGGAGACATAACCTGCAAATATCTTCTCCCATTCTGAGGGCTGTTTGCTTGCTTTACTTACTGTGTTCTTGGCTGTGCAGAAGCTTTTTAGTTTGATCAAGTCCCAATAATGTATTTTTGAAGCTGCTTCAATTGCCCAGGGGGTCTTTCTCATAAAAAACTCGCCCAACCCAATTTCTTCAAGGGTTTTCCCTGAACTCTCTTCTAGTATTTTTATAGTTTCATGTCTTAAGTTTAAATCTTTAATCCAGTAAGAGTCTATCTTGGTTAATGGTGAAAGGTGTGGGTCCAGTTTCAGTGGCAACAATTACTCATGATATACCATTGTTATTACATACTTAACTGCCTTATCCTTCAGTATCATTCGAAGTGTCAGTGTCCCAGATACTTCCTCTATTAAAGCACATGAAAATAGAGGGTAGGAGTAAAGCATAGGGATAAAACAGATTGTATGAAAAAAAAAAAGAAATGGACTGTGAAAAAGGGACCCACAGGAAGACTATAAAAGTCCTCCCTGTTTAATGAGTCACATGTTACAATTTCCTTGTATAATTAGCAACATCCTTGGAATATAGTCATATGGATAAGCACACAGCTCCATTCTCTACCTAGAATGATTCTTTGATGGACACAGAAAGTATTTTCCATATGCTATCAAAAGCATTTAAAGACACACAGAAAAAACTCTCAACATTTTTTCCTAAGGTTAAACTTATGGAAACAAAACATTCAGAAACCACACAAGAAAGGAATGGTTTGTTAACGCTATCACTCCTAATTAAACTGCACACAGAAAGCAACTGATTCATTGCTTTAAACAGTATCTTCTTGGTTTTGTTGTTTTGTTTTCCAATTTTTTACCATGAGCAGGCATTTTTCCTCAGTACAGAGGTTCATACACCTAGCCCTCACACAAACACAAAATAAAAATTCAGAAACAGCATTTTCATATGATGAAACAATTACGTTGCTATTATGAATGCAATGAAGGGTGAACATGTCAAGAGTGTGGGATCTGGGAATTAGACTGCCTGAAATTAAGTCCATAGTTGTAAGGGAGAATCCTGAAATTAGTCAGACTCAAGTTTGAGTGCAGATTTAATCTTTCTCCATCTCCATAATAGGAAGCAGGCTGTTTGATCTCTCTCAGCATCAGTGTGGTCCTCAGGGAAGTGGAGGATGCAGTGAGCAGGTGTGTGAGCAGAGCCTCCTCTGCCCCCTGGTATCCAGACTGGAACTGGAAGCAGATTTTTGGCCTCCCAAGTCCCACAGGGACTAAGGCCAAACCGCTTCCCTACACTCTTCCCTGTTTTATTTTCAGTTTTGAAGACATACCCTCTTGCAACCCTCATCCTGCCTCCAAACTCAAAGCTTCCTTGACAAAACCAAAGCCAGACTCTTCTAGACTGGCAATGGAAGGAGAATCACCCACCCCTCCACAGAGGGAAGTGACTGTAGCTTTGAGCCAGAATTCCTTCCTCTCAGACTGATTTTCTCCTTGAAGATTTCTCACCATTAGTGATGACCCCACACTCTGGTCTCAAGAAAGTTGTGTCCCTAACATATGGATCAAGTGTGACATACTTAATAATGACTATAGGAATTCTCCCTAATTTTCCAGAAACACATAACAAAAGGAACTCATTCATTCTTCATCAAATATTTATTAATTGCCTACTGTGGCCCAGGTCCTATTACAGAGGGGATACAGCAGTTGATAAAGGAAACACCTGCCTGTGTACAGTTTCCAATCTCTCAGAACGGGAACGAACACTTAAAAATAGGCTGAACACTGTGGGAAAACACAAAGGAAGAAGAGAGAGCTGGTACTGTGAAACTAGATAACCTGGCATATATATATATATATATATTTTTTTTTTTTTTTTTTTTTAGAGTATCCCTGTATGACAGAGTATTCTTACCTCGTATTTGTCTCAATGTGTCATTAGAAGCCTTGTGTGGTGGCTCATACCGATAATCCCAGCACTCTGGAAGGGCGAGGCAGGTGGGTTGCTTGAGCTCAGGAGTTTAAGACCAGCTTGAGCAAGAATGACACCCTATCTTTACTAAAAATAGAAAAACTAGCCAGGCCATCATGGCTGGAGCCTGTTGTCCCAGCTACTCAGGAAGCTGAGCCAAGAGGATCAGAGCCCCAGAATTTGAGGTTGTATTAAACTCAGGGTGACAGAGTAAGACTCTGTCTCAAAAGAAAAAAACAAACAAACAAACAAACAAAAGCCCACCACCACCACCACCACTAACAGTAACAACAAAAGTGTCACTATGATACTATTCTCCAACATCTGGTAGTGATCTAAATCTGGATTTGACTCTTTCAGGACCAAACAAGGAGAATGTGGGACCCAGCAATGTGTCTTCCAAAAATCAGCTTCTTGCTTCAGGACTAGCGTATTCCTTTTAGCAAAGGGAGGAGCTGGATATGGCAGAGGGACTCACCAACTGTTCATGGGGCTATGGTCTTTCCCTATTATCTCAGCAACAACATTATTGGAGCACATCCAGTAAACCCAAAATGAGCACTGGGGCTACACACACGCTGCATTGGTATGGTGTGGGGAAGAATTAATCACATACTCAAATAGGCACAACATGTTAATTTAGTTGCTAGGGTTATCCTGGGTTTTATTGGTGACTGTAAAATTGTGTGAAACACCCTTATTTCTCTCACAGAACAAGACTTAAAAATTTATATATTCTGGAATATTTGGGGATGTGTTAAGAAAAATAACAGGCATAAATGCTACATATGTACGTACCTTGTAACAAGACATTTTGACATTCAGACTCTGCTGGCTAGGATAATATCCCCTTCCTACCTACTTAGATTAGGTGTATGTTTTAACCATGCAAAGCATTTATACCGTACGTATATTTTCCTTTGTGTTCATTCTCTTTTGCCTTGGGTCCCCTGAAGAATAAGATGTTAGTTTTGATTTCTTATCCTACCTTTAGCTGGAGCACATTCTCTGGAAAATGTGTCTCCAATTTTAAAATGCCAAGGCAAATTGTCAGGTCCTCCCACCTTCCTTTTTCTGGTGACAGTGGTATCAGGCACTATCACTCTGTGCCCTCTCCAGGTATGCATTGCATTCGGGGATGCTTAAAAGCTCTAGGTAGCAGTGACTCTGTCAAAACCCACTGAGAAGAGACCTTAATTCTGGAATAATATTATGACGGCTTTGGTACCTTTTCATCAGCTCTCTGTTATATCAGCTTTTTAAGAAAATGTAATTTATAAAACTTCATAAATTTTTTTCTCGACAGTTGCAAAAAAGATTTTGTGAAGATTTTCTAAGAAAGACGAAGTTCTTGAGCATGCAGCCTCTATAAGAATCTCTTTTGTTTACAAATAAGAGCTCCTCTTAGCCTCTCTCCTCTGTCTCTCCTGAGGCTCCTCCCAGTCCTTCTCCTGAGGTCAGGCTGGCTCCATCCCCAGGTCTCCCAATTGCATGTGCTTGAGACTTTCCTTATTATATATAAGTATGTTTCATAGCAAGGAAGCCCAGAGCTGAGATTGCACACTTTGATCTCAGCTATGTGCTCTGTGCATTTGGATAAATTCCAGCTGTGTCCATGGCTCATCTAAATTTGTTGAATGAAGATGCTCTTCAACTACTTTATCTTTTTTCCTTTTCCATAATATATTACAAACCTATACATATTTGTTTGAATTCACTGACTTAACACATTTTCTTTCCACTAAACTTACACAATTTCTTCCTCCAATACAATAGATCCTCTGGTAATCAGTACTACTTAACTTCAATAATGTGAATGATTCCTTAGGCTTGAGCGATAAAATTGTTCTATAAATAAAACAAAGGTTTAGTTTCGCTCTAATTTCATCTTCTTTAATCTGAAAAGCTCTTTGTCATAGAAATATCTCCAATTAAGAACACTTTCATTTATACATATAATAAACAAGGTTAATTAATGTAGTGTATATTAAGAATAATGAATCAGTTGAGAGAACAATCCATTTCCATTATAGCATTTTCAATTACCACCCTGATTAGTACTTTAAATACTTCTGTATCCCTTTTTATCCCCAAAACCAAAAATTTTAATTTTTTATTATTGTTTCAGTTCAGGGTACAAATAAGTAGGTTATAATGTTTGCATTTGTTAGGTGAAGTCCCTCTTATAATTGTGTCCCACTCCCAACAAGAGTGCCATACACCCCAACTTTGTCCCCATTAAGTGGGAGCATATTCACCCCCCTCCCACCACCCTCCCCTCTCTCATCTCCCCCCACATTCAATTGAATTGAGTTTTTCTCTTATGTGGGTGTACATTAGATCATCTACTGGCTTCATATTAGTATTGAGTACATTGGATTCTTGCTTCTCCATTCTTGTGATACTTTACTAAGAAGAATGTGTTTTACCCCCATCCAGGTTAATACAAAAGATGTAAAGTCTCCATCTTTTTTAATGGCTGAATAATATTGCATGGTATACATATACCACAGCTTGTTAATCCTGTGGGTATTTAGGCTGTTTCCATATTTTGGCAATTGTAAATTGAGCTGCGATAAACAGTCTAGTGCAAATGTCCTTATGATAAAATGATTTTTTTTTTTCTGGGTAGATGCTTAGTAATGGGATTGCAGGATCAAATGGGAGGTCTAATTTGAATTCTTTGAGGATTTTCTGTACTTCCATCAAAAGAGGTTGTATTAGATTGTAGTCCCACCAACAGTGTTAAAGTGTTCCCTTCTCTCCACATCTGCACCAGCATTTGCAGCCTTGAGACTTTGTGATATGGGTCATTCTCATCAGGGTTAGGTGATATCTCAGGGTGGTTTGACTTGCCTTTCTCTGATGATTGGGGAAGATGAGTGTTTTTTAAAAATATTTGTTAGCCATTTGTCTGTCTTCCTCAGAGAAGGTTCTGTTCATATCTCTTGACCAGTGGTAGATGGGATTGTTTACTCTTTTTTTTGTTGATTAATTTGAGTTCTCTGTAGATTCTAGTTACCAACTCTTTGTCAGGTTCACACCATGCAAATATCTTTCCTCATTCTGAGGGTTGTCTTTTTGCTTTACTTGTGTTTTAGCTGTGCAGAAGCTTTTCAGTTTAATTAAGTCCCATTTCTTTATTTTTGTTGTTGCAGTTGCCGCTGAACTCTTCATCACGAGATCTTTCAGTTTGACATCATCAAGAGTTTTTCCCAGACTTTCTTCTAAGATTTTTATTGTTTCATGTCTTATATTTAAATCTTTTATCCATCTTGAGTCAATTTTTGTAAGTGGTGAAAGATGCAGGATCTATTTCAGTCTTTTACATGTGGTTATCCAGTTCTCCTATCACCATTTGTTGAACAGGGATTCTTTTCCCCAGTGTGTGCTTTTGTTTGTTTTATCAAAGATCAGATGGCAATAAGAGACTGGTTTCATCTCTTGGTTTTCTATTCTGTTCCATATATCTATGACTCCATTTTTGTGCAAATATCATGTTGTTTTGATTACTGTGGACTTGTAATATAACCTGAAGTCTGGTAAAGTGATGCCTCTAGCTTTGTTTTTATTACTAAGAATAGCCTTGGCTATATGGTTTTTTTCTGGTTCCATACAAAGCAAAGTGCTATTTTTTCCAGTTCTTAAAAGTATGATGTTGGTATTTCAATGGGGACTGCTTTGAATCTGCAGATTGCTTTGGGTAGCATAGACATTTTAACAATGTTGATTCTTCCCAGCCAAGAGCATGGTGTGTTCTTCCATTTGTTAAAGTCTTCTGCTATTTTTTCATAGGGTTTCATAATTCTCTTTGTAAAGATCCATCATCTCTTTATTAGGTATATTCCTAAGTATTTAATTTTCTTTGACGCTACTGTGAAGGGAATTGTGTCATTGATTTGCTTCTCAACTTGGCTGTTATTGGAGTATACAATAGCTACTGATTTGTGAACATTGATTTTATAACCTGAGACATTACTATATTTCTTGATCACTTCCAGGAGTCTTATGGTTGAGTCTCTGGGGTTTTCTAAGTATAAGATCATATCATCTTCAGTATAAGAGCAAGTTTGAACTTCTCTGCCCCCATTCAGATGCCCTTTAAATCCTTCTCTTGCTTGATTGCATTGGCTAGAACTTCCAGAACTATGTTGAATAGTAGTGGTGATAGTGGACATCCTTGTCTGTATCTAAGGTTTTAAGCATAAAAGCTTTCAGTTTTTACAAAATATGTAACCCAAACTCTGTACCCCTGTAATATTCTGAAATATTTATTTTTAAAGCCTTCAAATATCAGTGCCCTGCAATCATTCCTAAGGATGCTTTTACTACTAAGCCTTAAATGGGAAAAATAAAAACAATGTGCTAAGTTTCCCATTAACAAAAAGAAGTTATCGCCTAATGGTTATAGAGTTTTGTTTAGTTTGATGAAAAAGTTTTGCAAGTAGTGGTGTCTGTTGCACGACAGGGTGCATAGAATTAATGCTACTGAACTGTATACTTAAAAGTGGCTAAAATAGCAAATTTTATGTTACAGATATATACTTACTACATTTTAAAAATTCAAAAAAATGGCAAAGTTATATTAATATGTGTTTCATTTTTGGTAAGCCTGTAAGAATCAAAGTGATTATGATTGTTATTAATTTCAAAGAAACCTACTAAAAATTTTATTCCAATACTCAAATTTTCTTTAGTGTTGGGATATGAAAATGACTTCCAAGCAATTTTTTAAAAAGTCATTTTCTTGTTATAACCACAAATACAACAAAAACATTCCAGAATTGGCATACTGATTCTCATTATATACCCATGACATCAATAACTCATTGAATGCCATATATGAAGAAATTCTCTGATCACTTCCTACCAGAATGATACATATTCTTTCTGTAGCTAAATAATAGTTGGCAAATCTGTATGGCTCCAAAGAGCACCATAATTTACATTAATAGGTTTAGCTGTTATAGTCATTTAAGCAGAAGGTATGTACTGTTTATGAGCTCTAATATAAAACATCAAGTTTGAAGTGGTACTCAGGGGTTTTTTTTCCCTAAAGGAGCTACTAACACTTAGAGACATGTTAAAGGGCTGCTTTTAAGAAAATGTGGAGCAATAATAATAAGGTAACAGGAATTGCCTCAGTTTCATTTGCAGATCAGATAATTATAGTTCTGGGCGCAAATAATATTATAGCTTTTGAAGATCCCTTGGGTTTGCACAATGAAACTCTACAGTGTTTTATAAAATTTAGAAACTCTTTGTTCTTACTTGTCAATCATACATAAGCCTTTTAAAGTTTCCTCATACTTATTTTGCAAAAGAAAATGTTGAGAAATGTTAGGTTTGGATGCCTATTTTTTCTGCATTTCTTCTGGTTGGTCTTATGGGGTCCCAGGGAGCAATAGAGATGTTGACATATTTCTTTCACTCCATCTGGGCCTCCTGGTCACTGCCAAACACTTGCATGATAATTTTAGCCAATCACTGGAGAGTAGAGTTCTCCTGAGAACACTTGTCCAATTCAAATGCTTCTCAGTGATATAAGATCTAAAGAGAATGAGAAGATGGAGAGGTGTTTAGGGCTTGAGTACTAATATTTTTTTCTATATTTTTTTCCAAATAGCAGAATAAACGGTGGGGAGTCTGATGGTGCAACATCCCAGATGTACTCTTCAGCTGAGCTGGACTGCTTTACATGGTTTGCAGAGCCAGATTTGCTCCCCACTTCTTTTTCCATAAGCCATTTTTTGTTTCACATACTGAGTTAATTCCTGGCTTTTCTTTTTCTTCTTATCCTTAGTTTACACATCATCTTGATTATCCCAGGTATTAATTGTATTTGAACCTTTGGAATTATATTTTGTTTGTGCTACCTTTTTGGAAACATGCTAATATTTTTGGAAAGAGAGAGGGAAGGAAGATTTTTATTTGAAAAAGGAAGATAACTACACTTATCAAATGCTTACCTACTATGTGTTAAAAACTCCTTAAGCATTTTACATGTTAAGACATTTAATCCTCATGATAGTGCATGGTACGCTAATAGTATGATCAGCACACTAGCTTCATTTTCAGAAGAGGAAACAGGCACAGAAAAGGGTAAGATACAAAATTGTCATTTGATGGGGTCAGGAATCCATGGTATAATTAACATTATACCATGTTTCTTCATCTGGTATATTTAAAATCTCTTTCTATATTGTTTTTATCACATGGTTAATTAAATTTTCACTAACTGTATTAATCATAGTCCAAGTTTATTTTATTCAACTTTCAAACATTTCTTCAGACCTTATTATGTATCATTTGCTGCCAAATAATGATAAATAAGATGAGAGATACTGTGTATCTTTCTAGTGGAAAGATGAGTTAAATCCTCAGGGATAGATTTGCTATGAAGCTAATGAAGCTTGAGCTTCATCTGAATGATCTTGAGAGGGGCCCAGCCATATCTTCACATAGTCAGAGTTTTGGTAATTTTTGAAAAAAATGAGAAATTTAACTTCCATTGATTAAAACTGCTGTCTCTTTGTCCTCCAACTTCCCCTGTGCCATAAATCTCACATCAGGTAGCACTGGAAACGCCAGGGATATTTGTGGGAACCAATTAAAGAGAAGTCGAGTTGAAAACACATTTGGTTTTGCTTTTACGGAATATGTTTATGTGGCTTGCAATCATATCTTACATAATTAAGTTATTGCTAGCCATTCCACTATAGGGATAATTTCCAGGATAAATTTTCTGTACAGGCAGTGAACTAGGCTTTTGCATTGTTTAATAACCCAATTAAATAAGAGGAATCCGTCATATGAACACATTGAGAAAATATTTTAATTTCTTCCTGATTTGATATGAGTATGTACCACTAAAATTAATGAAAATAACGTAACTCTAGACAAAGTGGTCAATGGATATCACTAAGTCAAGGAATATTTTAGGTTGGAATTGGGAGAGGAGAACATGAAATACTCTTGAGATTGTAGCAGGTTGGAATCAGGATAGGAGAACATGAAACACTCTGAGATTGTAGCAGCCACTCAGGAATGACCCTAGATAAAGATTTTTCCCAAGCCTGACAACAATTTGAAAAATGTAAAGGACATAGCCAAAAACAAACTGTGAAGCTAAAAGAAACTAAAAAGTCAAGTCAATTATATTACAGAAAGGCCTTCGTTTTTAATACATTCCATAAAAAATTATAAACTCTTATCATCTGAGGAAGTGTTGAAAGAATGTGAGCCAGAACCATAGAAAAAGCCTATCTTAATAGCATATCAGGCAATTAATTAATAAAAATACCACATTAATTCTATTTTCTTGTTCCACATGCCAGGAGTTTGGAATTGCCGCTCCAGTCTAAAAACAAGGGAAAGCTGAACAGACTTAAAAAAAAAAAAATCAAAAACTCTTTTGGAATCTATAGAAAAAGTAGGGAATCAGGTTATCACCACCTCCAAGATTAGAGAGAGACAAAGGAATACTGGGCAGAGACTCTTGAGCAGAATCCACCAGGGGAATCAGTGCTGGGGAGGAAAAATGGAGCTGTAATCGACATATTGCTGGAGGCTCGATGGGGACAAATCTGACAGTTAAAAACTCCAGGGCACGCTAGTCATGAGCGCCCCCCCACACACATTTGTAAGTTTTTAGCAGGTTCTCCCAGTAAATATTACAGAGAAAAAGCTCCTCATGCAGGAAGATGGAAAAATAACTAGTTTGAAATGTCAGAATACTTTCTTCTTTTTCATAAGGCCAGCCCTCAGGAGAAACTAACCAGAGCCTGACAGAGCTGGAGGAAGGAAAATACCCAATTCTAACCAGCTTTCACTTTCCGTGTGGGAGGAAGGAAATGCTTGCGTCCAGGCTACTAGCCTTTCCTGCTCCACATAAGCAGTGGGTGAGTGGGAGGCTGAGAGACCTTGTGTGGTTCATAGTGTAGAGGCCCAAGCTCTCTAAAAGATCAAGACTTCATCACAGGGCTATAGAACATTTCCCCACCCCTAAACCTTACCCCCATATCTTCAGCATTTCCTTTCATCTGTACATCATATCTTGCTATTGAGAAAAAATTGTGCATACTAAAAGGCAAAAAAAGTTATAGTTTGAATAGACAGAGCAAGCCTCAAAACCAGACATGTTAGTGATGTTGGAATTATCAGATCAGGAATTTAACTTGATTAAGATGATGAGATTTCCAATGGATAAGTAGAAAGCATTTCAAAACAGAGAGATACATGGAATGTAAGTAGAGATGAAAATAGTAAAAAAGAACCAAAAGAAAATACTAGAGATGAAAAATAATTGCACCAAATGAAGAATGTTTTTGATGGGTTTATTAGTAGACTGGATGTAGCTGAAGAAAGAATCTCTTCACTTTAGGTAGTATATGCCAATAAAACCTCCAAACTTGAGCAAAGAGACCAAAAGACTGAAAGAAACCAGAATATCTAAGTACTGTGGGAAAACCATGAAAGGTATAACATATGCATAATAGAAATACCATAAGGATAAGGAAAAGAGAAAGGAACAGAATTATTTGAAAAAAAAAGTATGAATATGACTGAGAATGTTCCCAAATTAATAATACACACTTGTCTTGCATTCAGGAAACTCAGAGAATACCAAGCAGGATAAATGCCAAAAAAACCCCACATAAAACCAAAACCACAAACAGAAAAACTACATAGGTGTATCAGTCTCAAACTATAGAAAATCAAACATAAAGAGAAAAATTCAAAAAGAACACATTGCCTATACAGGAAAAAAGGTAAGAATTAGGCCTGACTTCTCCTTAGAAACTATGCAGGCAGAGAGACCTGTACAGAGATTCTGTACCCTGTGAAATTATTCTTCAAAAGTGAAGACAGAAAATCAGTAAGATATAATTGAACTCAACAATACCATCAGTCAACTGGACGTGATTGATATCTGCAGATGACGTCATCCATCACAGCAGCAGGACACACATTTACCCATTCTTCTCAAGCTCATGTGGAACATTACCAAGGTAGATTACATTCTGGGCCTAAAATATCCTACCGAATTAAAAAAATGGGAATCATACAATGTCTGCTGTAAGATCACAATGGAATTAAAACTATAAACAACAAAAAGATAATTAGAAAATCAAATACTTGGAGATTAAACACACTTGTAAATAACAAATGGGTCAAATAAGAACTTTCAAGAGAAATTTAAAAATATTTTGAACTAAGTCATTATGAAAACACAATTTATAAAAATTTGTGGGATTCAGTGAAAATAGTGCTTAGAGGGAAATTTATAGCATTAAATGCATATAGTAGAAAAGAAGATATAATCAATAATCTATGTTTGCATCTTAGGAAACTAGAAAAAGAAGGACAATTAAATCCAAAAAAAGCCAAAAAAGGCAGAGTGTGGTGGCTCACCCCTGTAATCCAGCACTCCAGGAGACCAAGGCAGGTATATTGCTTGAGCTCAGGAGTTTGAGATCAGCCTGTGTAAGAGCGAGACCCTGTCTCTACTAAAATAGACAAACTGGCCAGGTGTGATGGTGCACACCTACAGTCTCAGCTACTGTAGGGAGGGTGAGGCAAGAGGATCTCTTGAGCTTAGGAGACAGTTTGAGATTGCCATGAGCTGTGAAGCCACAGCACAGCACTCTAACCTGGGGCAACAAAATGAGTAAGACTCTGTCTCTAAATAAACAAATAAATAAATAAATTTTTTAAAAGCTAAAAAAAAGAAATAATACAAATCAGAGCACAAATCCTTGAAATTAAAAATAGAAAATCGACAAAATCAAAACCTGATTCTTTGAAAAAATCAGACTGACATACACAAATTACTAATAGCAGAAAAGCAAGGACATAATTATAGAATTAATGGACATTAAAAATATATTAGGGGATTACTATGAACAACTCTATTTTCAAAAATTTGATAACCTAGATGAAATAAACCAATTCCTTAAAAGCAATATGCCAAAGAAAGTCAAACAGAATAAGCTTATGTCTATTAAAGAAACAGAATCTGCCGCGGACCGCCAGTCGATGGGCCTCAGTCCGAGGGTGTTCAGGGTGAACGTTACAGGTTGATTGAAAGGTCGACACAGGATGAAAATGACAGACTGCCACACACCGAGTGATGAAGAAAGCAGCTGTGACTTTACTTTTTTAAGTATGGTATTTATACATTTTCTTTCCAGGGTTAAAACAATGTAATCATTATTTTGCTTATGCTTGTAAATTATCTTTGTGTCTCCAATTATCTTTGTGTCTCCATATGTGGTTTATCATGCACTATATATTTTCAAGGTTTTTCTTTTCGGAGGGAGGTGGTTTATTTTTTCAAGGTTTTTGTTCTAAGGAAGTGGTTTCATTAGTAACACCTGGTTGCTTCCCCTTATCTAGGAATGTCAAGATTTGTGACTTCTCTTAGTTCTGTAATTGGTCTCAGTTTCTTATGATCTCTTTTAAGAACAGCTGAACATATTCTTTTATGTATAATGCTTGACTACTTCTATATATTTTTACTCTAATTAGTAACTATATTTTGATTCATAATTAATTGCTTGTTAAACATTAAACTACTCTATTGATTTGTGTTACATATGAAAATTAGTGAAGTAAGATGTTTTTCTAAGTAAAGTTTTATTGCAGATGGTGATAGTGCATGTTGTGTTAGAGAAAAGTTTTTCTGTGAGAGGCACCGTGGATGGTGGGTGTGCATATCGTGATGGAACATTTTGTTTGCCGTGTCTGCATTGTCTCAAGTCACTGACATTTATGGTAGGGACGTGCTGTTGTGCAGGCTCTCTTGGAGCCAATGAGTCCGGCACAGCCATACTTGCTGTGTTTAATTGTGGATTAGTAAGTCACTGTGTTTATTCTTAGTTTCTCAAAACAATCAGGCAATAATCAGTCATTCAACTGAACAGACAGGTTTCAGGGTAAAGGTTTTTTAGGCTTTTATGCCGCACCTCATGACTTCCTACGTTCACTAAAAGGCATGCTAGGCAACTTATGCGCTGCTGTCGCAAGCCAGGGGGACTGGGGGTAACGCTCCGGGGAGCACAGACCGCCTAACCACGTACTTTACAACGCGGACAGAGCCATCCCACCACGGCCAGATGCCGGGGGTGCGGCAAGAATCAATAATTAATAACTTGCCAAATCAGAAAGTGTCAGGCCCAGATGGGTTCATTAGTGAATTCCACCAAACATCTAAGGAAGAAGAAATTATACCAATTCTCTACAATCCTTTCCAGAACATAGAAGCAGAGCGACTACTTCCTAATTCATTCTGTGATGGCAGTATCACTGTAACACCAAACCAGATAAAGACGTTGTAAGGCAGAGCATTACAGAGAAGATCCTCTCATGAATATAGATGAAGAATCAAAATATTGGAGGCGGAGCAAGATGGCAGCCGAGTAACAGTTTCCTTGCATCTGGGCACCGTGAGTCTGGGGAGATAGGACTCCAGGCATCTCTGGCTGGTGGGAACTGCCTAGCATCACTCCTATGAGGATACAGGGAGTCAGCGAGAGACTTCTGGACCCCAAGAGGAGGACTAAAACAGTGGAAAAACGACAAGTGGTTGCGTGTGTTCAATCCGTCTAAACCCGCCCACAACTGTAAGTTCAGTAGCAGCGAGACTGCAAACCAGAAAGGCCTTACCTGTGAACTGTTTTGATGTCCTTGGACTTGGCACTGAGTTGAACTGCCCTGGGGAAGGCCTGCGCAGGTGTGTGGAGAACTTTGGCCGTTGTCTAGGGCCCCAGTCTGAGCCACTGAGCCAGACGGAGCTAATAGTGTTTGGCCGTGGGTCACACGGAACCATTGCCAGTGATCTGCCCCAGCAAGCTCCGCCCTCAGGGTTGCAGAGCTAGAAACGGGTGGGAGCTTGTAACCCAGCAACCAAGTAGCCTAAGGGTGGGGTCTGAGCTGCCTTGCAGCCCTAACCCTCAGGGGCAGAGCGAGACCGGTTTTGGCACACTGGGCAAGTGGATAGCCACTTCAGCAGTGATTCCAGCGAGAAAGCTGGGAAAGCTTCTGCTCAGCAAGTTTACAAGTTCAAAGTGCCTTTTAAGTGGGCTGAAGAGAGATTTAGGGTGTCTACCTGCTGGGGTTTGAGAAATCAGCAGGCTCCAGTCGTATCAGAACTGTGACTAACATCTCATACCCCAGAAGACCACGTGTTGCCCAGACAATATTCAATAACATATACAAACTGCTTTGTTTTTGGTTGTGTATTTTTTTTGTTTGTTTGTTTTTTTTTTGTTTATTTTGATGTTGTTGATGTTCTTTTATTTTTTAATTTCAATCTTTTCCATACAGATCCCTTTTTCTTTCTCAATTTTTCTAGTTTAATTATAATTTCCCATTGCCGCCTTTTTTAATAACTACAACTTCATTTTTGCTAGTGTTTCTACCCCTATCATTTGGTTTTTCACCCAATGGTATCCCTGTAAAGTTTTCTGTTTGCTTGTTTTGGTTTGATTTATACCATTTTTGTCTTTCTCTCTACTTGGTGGAGGTGGGGTACTGTGTCTGATCAGGTTAGCAAAGAGCTGCTGACTTCAAGGGAACCACCCAACTGGGCACACCCAGAAGGTGGGGTTTTTTAAGGTTGTGTCAAAGTACCCTACTGTATACCCATATTGCCCTGTCCCCCTCCTTCTGTACCTCTATTCTTTCTGTCAATATTCCTTATCCCCACCCCCTCTCCTTTCTCTATCTTTCTTTTTTTTCTTATCACTCGGTCCACCTTTCTTTCATCCCTTTTTTGCTCCTCAACCTTCTCACCCTTCTGGTCCTGTAACCCTTAGTCCACAGGCACAAGAACTTAAAGAGCAAGAGGAAGTGAAAGGAAAATTAGGGCAAGGAAACAGATAAAAGAAATCACTCATGAGGAAGAATCAGCAGAAAACTCCAGGTAACATGAAGAACCAGTCCAGAACAACCCTGCCAAGGGACCATGAGGTAGCTACTGCAGAGGATTCCACCTATACAGAAATGTTAGGAATGACAGAAAGGGAATTTAGAATACACATGTTGAAAACAATGAAAGAAATGATGGAAACAATGAAGGAAACTGCTAATAAAGTGGAAAATAACCAAAAGGAAATCCAAAAACAGAATCAAATCAGAGATGAACGATATGAAGAATATAAAAAGGATATAGCAGAGCTGAAGGCAATGAAACAGTCAATCAGGGAACTTAAAGATGCAATGGAAAGTATCAGCAACAGGTTAGACCATGCAGAAGAAAGAATTTCAGAGGTAGAAGACAAAGTTTTTGAGATAACTGAGATAGTAAAAGAGGCAGAAAAGAAGAGAGAGAAAGCAGAACGTTCACTGTCAGAATTATGGGACTTTATGAAGCGTTCCAACATACGAGTTATAGGAATTCCAGAAGGGGAAGAAGAATGCCCCAGAGGAATGGAGGCCATACTAGAGAATATTATAAAAGAAAATTTCCCAAATATCACCAAAGATTCTGACACACTGTTTTCAGAGGGATATCGGACCCCAGGTCGCCTCAACTCTAACCGAGCTTCTCCAAGACACATTGTGATGAACCTGTCCAAAGTTAAGACAAAAGAAAAGATTCTGCAAGCGGCCAGGAGTAAGCGCCAGTTGACCTACAGGGGCAAATCCATCAGAGTGACCGCAGACTTCTCTAATGAAACTTTCCAAGCAAGAAGACAATGCTCATCTACCTTTAATCTACTTAAACAGAACAATTTCCAGCCCAGAATTCTGTACCCTGCTAAGCTAAGCTTAAAAATTGACGGAGAAATCAAATCATTTAGGGATATACAAACATTGAGGAAATTCGCCACAACAAGACCGGCTCTACAGGAAATACTTCAACCTGTTCTGCACACTGACCACCACAATGGATCAGCAGCAAAGTAAGAACTCAGAAATCAAAGGACAGAACCTAACCTCCACACTGATGCAAAAGATAAAACTAAGCAATGGACTCTCACCAAATAAGACGAATAGAATACTACCAACACTTATCAATTATCTCAATAAATGTTAATGGCTTGAATTCCCCACTGAAGAGACATAGATTGGCTGACTGGATTAAAAAACACAAGCCATCCATTTGCTGCCTGCAAGAAACACACCTGGCTTCAAAAGACAAATTAAAGCTCTGAGTCAAGGGTTGGAAGACAATTTTTCAGGCAAATGGAATTCAGAAGAAAAGAGGAGTTGCAATCTCATTTTCAGATACATGTGGATTTAAAGCAACTAAAGTCAAAAAAGACAAAGATGGTCACTTTATATTGGTCAAGGGAAAACTACAACAAGAAGACATTTCAATTCTAAATATTTATGCACCCAATTTAAATGCTCCGAGATTCTTGAAGCAGACCTTACTCAGTCTGAGCAATATGATATCTGATAATACCATCATAACAGGGCACTTTAACACACCTCTTACAGAGCTGGATAGATCCTCTAAACAGAAATTAAACAAAGATTTAAGAGATTTAAATGAGACCCTAGAACAACTATGCTTGATAGACGCATATAGAACACTCCACCCCAAAGACAAAGAATATACATTCTTCTCATCACCCCATGGAACATTCTCCAAAACTGATCATATCCTGGGACACAAAACAAATATCAACAGAATCAAAAGAATTGAAATTTTACCTTGTATCTTTTCAGACCATAAAGCACTAAAGGTGGAAATCAACTCTAACAAAAATGTTCGACCCCACCCAAAGGCATGGAAACTAAACAATCTTCTGTTGAATAACAGATGGGTGAAGGAAGAAATAAAACAGGAAATCATTAACTTCCTTGAGCATAACAACAATGAAGACACAAGCTACCAAAACCTGTGGGATACTGCAAAAGCAGTTTTGAGAGGAAAATTCATCGCTTTAGATGCCTACATTCGAAAAGCAGAAAGAGAGCACATCCACAATCTCACAAGAGATCTTATGGAGTTGGAAAAAGAAGAACAATCTAAGCCTAAACTCAGTAGAAGAAAAGAAATCTCCAAAATCAAATCAGAGATCAATGAAATTGAAAACAAAAGAATCATTCAGAAAATTAATGAAACAAGGAGTTGGTTTTTTGAGAAAATAAATAAAATAGATAAACCATTGACCAGACTAACTAGAAATAGAAAAGTAAAATCTCTAGTAACCTCAATCAGAAACGATAAAGGGGAAATAACAACTGATCCCACAGAGATACAAGAGATCATCTCTGAATACTACCAGAAACTCTATGCCCAGAAATTTGACAATGTGAAGGAAATGGATCAATATTTGGAATCACACCCTCTCCCTAGATTTAGCCAGGAAGAAATAGAGCTCCTGAACAGACCAATTTCAAGTACTGAGATCAAAGAAACAATAAAAAAGCTTCCAACTAAAAAATGCCCTGGTCCAGATGGCTTCACTCCAGAATTCTATCAAACCTTCAAGGAAGAGCTTATCCCTGTACTGCAGAAATTATTCCAAAAAATTGAGGAAGAAGGAATCTTCCCCAACACATTCTATGAAGCAAACATCACCCTGATACCAAAACCAGGAAAAGACCCAAACAAAAAGGAGAATTTCAGACCAATCTCACTCATGAATATAGATGGAAAAATTCTCAACAAAATCCTAGCCAATAGATTACAGCTTATCATCAAAAAAGTCATTCATCATGATCAAGTAGGCTTCATCCCAGGGATGCAAGGCTGGTTTAACATACGCAAGTCCATAAACATTATCCACCACATTAACAGAGGCAAAAATAAAGATCACATGATCCTCTCAATAGATGCAGAAAAAGCATTTGATAAAATCCAGCATCCTTTTCTAATTAGAACACTGAAGAGTATAGGCATAGGTGGCACATTTCTAAAACTGATTGAAGCTATCTATGACAAACCCACAGCCAATATTTTACTGAATGGAGTAAAACTGAAAGCTTTTCCTCTTAGAACTGGAACCAGACAAGGTTGTCCTCTGTCACCTTTACTATTCAACATAGTGCTGGAAGTTCTAGCTAATACAATTAGGCAAGACAAGGAAATAAAGGGAATCCAAATGGGAGCAGAGGAGGTCAAACTCTCCCTCTTTGCTGACGACATGATCTTATACTTAGAGAACCCCAAAGAATCAACCACAAGACTCCTAGAAGTCATCAAAAAATACAGTAATGTTTCAGGATATAAAATCAATGTCCACAAGCCTTTGTATACACCAGTAACAGTCAAGATGAGAAGCTAATTAAGGACACAACTCCCTTCACCATAGTTTCAAAGAAAATGAAATACCTAGGAATATACCTAACGAAGGAGGTGAAGGACCTCTATAAAGAAAACTATGAAATCCTCAGAAAGGAAATAGCAGAGGATATTAACAAATGGAAGGACATACCATGCTCATTAATGGGAAGAATCAACATTGTTAAAATGTCTATACTTCCCAAAGCAATCTACCTATTCAATGCCATTCCTATCAAAGTACCTACATCGTACTTTCAAGATTTGGAAAAAATGATTCTGGTTTTGTATGGAACCGGAAAAAACCCCGTATAGCTAAGGCAGTTCTTAGTAACAAAAATAAAGCTGGGGGCATCAGCATACCAGATTTTAGTCTGTACTACAAAGCCATAGTGCTCAAGACAGCATGGTACTGGCACAAAAACAGAGACATTGACACTTGGAATCGAATTGAACACCAGGAAATGAAACTAACATCTTACAACCACCTAATCTTCGATAAACCAAACAAGAACTTACCTTGGGGGAAAGACTCCCTGTTCAATAAATGGTGTTGGGAGAACTGGATGTCTACATGTAAAAGACTGAAACTGGACCCACACCTTTCCCCACTCACAAAAATTGACTCAAGATGGATAAAGGACTTAAATTTAAGGCATGAAACAATAAAAATCCTCAAAGAAAGCATAGGAAAAACACTGGAAGATATTGGCCTGGGGGAAGACTTCATGAAGAAGACTGCCATGGCAATTGCAACAACAACAAAAATAAACAAATGGGACTTCATTAAACTGAAAAGCTTCTGTACAGCTAAGGAGACAATAACCAAAGCAAAGAGACAACCCACACAATGGGAAAGGATATTTGCATATTTTCTTTTTTTTCCTTTTTTTTTTTTTTTATTGTTGGGGATTCATTGAGGGTACAATAAGCCAGTTACACTGATTGCAATTGTTAGGTAAAGTCCCTCTTGCAATCATGTCTTGCCCCCATAAAGTGTGACACACACTAAGGCCCCACCCTCCTCCCTCCATCCCTCTTTCTGCTTCCCCCCCCATAAACTTAATTGTCATTAATTGTCCTCATATCAAGATTGAGTACATAGGATTCATGCTTCTCCATTTTTGTGATGCTTTACTAAGAATAATGTCTTCCACTTCCATCCAGGTTAATACGAAGGATGTAAAGTCTCCATTTTTTTTAATAGCTGAATAGTATTCCATGGTATACATATACCACAGCTTGTTAATCCATTCCTGGGTTGGTGGGCATTTAGGCTGTTTCCACATTTTGGTAATGGTAAATTGAGCTGCCATAAACAGTCTACTACAAGTGTCCTTATGATAAAAGGATTTTTTTCCTTCTGGGTAGATGCCCAGTAATGGGATTGCAAGATCGAATGGGAGGTCTAGGTTGAGTGCTTTGAGGTTTCTCCATACTTCCTTCCAGAAAGGTTGTACTAGTTTGCAGTCCCACCAGCAGTGTAAAAGTGTTCCCTTCTCTCCACATCCATGCCAGCGTCTGCAGTTTTGAGATTTTGTGATGTGCTTGATAACCAGGATCTATAGAGAACTCAAATTAATCCACATGAAAAAAGCCAACAATCCCTTATATCAATGGGCAAGAGACATGAATAGAACTTTCTCTAAAGACGACAGAGGAATGGCTAACAAACACATGAAAAAATGTTCATCATCTCTATATATTAGAGAAATGCAAATCAAAACATCCCTGAGATATCATCTAACCCCAGTGAGAATGGCCCACATCACAAAATCTCAAAACTGCAGATGCTGGCGTGGATGTGGAGAGAAGGGAACACTTTTACACTGCTGGTGGGACTGCAAACTAGTACAACCCTTCTGGAAGGAAGTATGGAGAAACCTCAAAGCACTCAACCTAGACCTCCCATTCGATCCTGCAATCCCATTACTGGGCATCTACCCAGAAGGAAAAAAATCCTTTTATCATAAGGTCACTTGTACTAGACTGTTTATTGCAGCTCAATTTACAATCGCCAAAATGTGGAAACAGCCTAAATGCCCACCAACCCAGGAATGGATTAACAAGCTGTGGTATATGTATACCATGGAATACTATTCAGCCATTAAAAAAAATGGAGACTTTACATCCTTCGTATTAACCTGGATGGAAGTGGAAGACATTATTCTTAGTAAAGCATCACAAGAATGGAGAAGCATGAATCCTATGTACTCTATCTTGATATGAGGACAATTAATGACAGTTAAGGTTATGGGGAGGGAAGCAGAAAGAGGGATGGAGGGAGGGGGTGGGGCCTTAGTGTGTGTCACACTTTATGGGGGCAAGACATGATTGCAAAAGGGACTTTACCTAACAATTGTAATCAGTGTAACAAGCTTATTGTACCCTCAATGAATCCCCAACAATAAAAAAAATAATAATAATAAATAAATAAATTACCAGTAACAAAAAAAAAAAAGAATCAAAATATTAGCAAATAGAATTCAACAATGTCGAAAAATAATTATATACCCTGATCAGATGGGGTTTATGCTAGGTATGCAATGCTAGCTCACCAAGTGGACATCAGTTAATATAATCTCTCACATTAATAGACTAAAAAGGAAAAATTACATGATCTCATCAATAGATGCAGAAAAAGTGTTTGACAAAATTCAACACCCATTCATGATAAAAACTCCTGGAAAACTAAGAATAGATGGAATTTCCTCAACTTGATAAAAAATATCTACAGAAAACTTAAGCTAACACACATAATGATGAGAAAGTTTTTCCACTAAGATTAGGAACAAAGCAAAGATGTCCATTCTCATCACTCTTGACAGCCTTGTATTGAAAGTCCTATCTAATGCATTAAAATAGAGAAGGAAGAAGTAAAACTATTTTTGTTTTCAATGACATGACTGTCTATATATAAAAAGCAAAAGAATTAACAAAAAATTTCCTGGAATCACTAAGCAATTACAGCAAGGTTGCAAAACACAAAGTTACTGTACAAAAGTCAACTGCTTTTCCATAAACCAGCAATGAACAGCAGAATATGAAATAAAAACACAAATCCAATGAACCATTTAAGTATTAATCTAACAAAATATGTATAAGACCTATATGAAGAAAACTATAGTACTCTGATAAAAGAAATCAAAGAAGAATTAACTAATTGGAGAGATTCAATGTGCATGGACAGAAAGACCCAAGATGTCAAAATGTCAGTTCTTCTCAGCTTGATTAGAGGTTCAGTGGCATTCCAAGCAAAATCTCAAGTTATTTTGTGGATATCAACAAATTGATTCTAAAGCTTATACAGAGACAAAAAACTCAGAATAGCCAAGAAAATACAGAAGAAGAAAAAATATTGAATGAGAAGGAGGCTTGTCACTACTGAACTTTAAGACTTACTATTAAGCTAGCTTAAGCCACCATGATCAAGACAATGTGGTCCTGGCAAAAGAATAGACAAATAGATTAATGGAACAGAATAAACAGCTGTGAAATAGGCCCACATAAATAGAAGAAGTGATGTTGAAAAAGGAGCAAAAGGAATACAATGGAGAAAAGATAATCTTTTCAACAAATGGTACTCGAACAACTGGACATTGATATGAAACAAAAAGTGAATTAGACACAGATATTATGTCCTTCACAAAACTGAACTAAAAATGGACCATACACCTGAATGTAGAATGGGATATTCTAAAACTCCTAGGGGATAATATTGCAGAAAACCTAGATGACCTCGGGTGTGGTGATGACGTTTTAGATACAACACCAAAGGCTGGTAAGCTTTATTAAAATTAAAAACTTTTGCTTTGCAGAAGACATTTAAGAGAATGAGATGACATACCATGGAGCTGGAGAAAATATGTGCCAAAGACACATCTGATAAAGGACTGTTCTCCAAAATCCACAAGGAACTCTTAAAACTCAACAGTAAGAAAATGAACAACCCAATTAAAAAATGAGCCAAAGACCTTAGCAGACATCTCACCAAAGAAGAGCTACAAATAGCCAATAAGCATATGAAAAAACCCTCTGCATCTTCTTCCAACAGGGAAATGCCAATTAGAAAAACAATGAGACTCTCATTCATTGCTAGTGCAAAATGGCACAGCCAGTGTAAGGGCTCTTTTTTTTCCTGACAGTTTCCTTTTGTTTCCTTTTCTTTTTTCTTTTCTTTTCTTTTAAGGCATCCATGAAACAAAGTTTATTGAGGAAGAGAAAGATAAGTTTACAGAGTAAGACAGTTTACAAAGCAGGATACCTTCGTCATAGACAGTGAATGGGCCTCCATTGCTAGGGCAAGTAGGCAAAGGAGACAGTTTGGCAGTTTTTTAGAAAACTAAACATATTCTTAACATATTATCCAGAAATTATGCTTATTGATACCTGTCCAAGAAGTTTAAAGCTTATGTCCATACAAACCCTTGCACATACAAGTTTATAGTAGCTTATTCATAATTGCCAAAACTTGGAAGCAACCAAGATGCCCCCAGTAGCTGGATGGATAAATACTGTAGTCCATCCAGACAGTGAATGGAATATTTTGTAGTGCTAAGAAAAAATGAACCAGCAAGCCATGAAAAGACATGGAGGAATCCTAAATGCATATTACTAAGTGAAAGGAGACAATCTAATAAGCTACATGCTATATGATTCCAACTACGGTACATTCTGGAAAAACTAAGGAGACAGTAAAAACAGCAGTGGTTGCCAGGGATTAGAACAGTCCGAGAAAAAGAAGAATATACAAAGCCCAAAGGATGTTTAGGGCAGTGAAACTACTGTGTATAATACACTAACTACTCTGTAGGATAAAAATAATACTGGCTACATGGCTGTTTTGGTTTGTTTGTTTGTTTGTTTTCTGAGATAGAGTCTTACTCTGTTGCCCAAGCTAAAGTGCCATGGCCTCAGCCTCAAACTCACAGCAACCTCAAACTCTGGGGCTCAAGCAAGCCTCCTTCCTCTGCCTCCTGAATAGCTGGGACTACAGGTGCCTGCCACAATGCCTGGCTATTTTTCAAGATGTGAGGCTTGCTCTTGCTCAGGCTGCTTTTGAACTCCTGAGCTCAAGGGATCCTCCCACCTCAGCCTTTCAGAGTGCTAGGCTCACAGGCCTGAGCCACGTTACCTGGCCTGTCATTTTACATTTTTCCAAACCCACAGAAGCACAGAATGTACATCAACAATTAATGCTATATAAACTATAGATTTTGGATGATTCTGTGTGTCAGAAGAAAAAAAATATTTATGTATGTGTATATATATTACACCATACTGCTGGATTGCAAGTTTGTGTTGTCACTACCCAACATTTGTTTGTGTTGTCAGCATCTGAACATTTATAGTTTGTTGTGACTTATTTTCTTATTCTAAATTAACAAATACTTTTGTTATCTAATTTTGTATTTGCATTCTGTATGCATTCTTTTCTTATAGACAGAGGGGTCTCTAATATTTACAAGCATCACAAAACCTGGCTGTATCCTGGAACCTCCGCGTGGTATTTACAGTTCACAAAATATTTTCACATTTGTTTTTCCAAATTATTATCCCTTAATACTGGCACTATGTTAACTGCTACTCTTATTACATCAAAAACATCTTAAAATTCAGACAAATTCATGAACATTTCGGATAATGCTGTGATGTCTTGAAGTTGTACAGTATATAAACAACAGCCTGATTTGTGAAGACTGAATTTTCAAAAAGAGTGTCACGGCAGCAAGTTAGTTGTTTGAGATTTAACCTGTCCCTCTACTTTTGAGTCCTGGGGTCTTTCCTGTGTTTATCAACCACCTCTTTTTAGTTACGTATTGTTATCATAGGGATATAGAGCTGGGAGACACTGCTGTACAGGCACTCAGGTGGATGTTAGGGACTCAATACATAGACAGAAAAAATTATTATCCTTATTTTCTGAATGTGGAAAGAGAATCTTCGAGGGCTTCTGTGAAATCCACTGAGGCCCAGAATTCAAGACCCGGAATTCAGGCCTGCAGGCCTGAAGCTTCATTAGTCACTGAAAAGTCTTCTAGAAATACATGACTAAAAGAAATGTACAGCTTTTACACTAAATGTCAAGACTTAGTGGATTAGCACAACCTCATGTCCATTCATGCTGTTATAACAAACTACCACAGACTGGGTAATTTATAAACAACAGGAACTCATTTCTCAGAGTCCTGGAGGCTGGAAGTCCAAGGTCAAAGCTCCAGCAGGTTTGGGGTCTGGTGAGCCCCCATCACTGCTTCCATGATGGTGCCTTGCTGCTGTTTCCTACATGGGAAAAGCACTGTGTCCCACATGGCCGAGGGACTGAAGGGGCAAACTCACCCCCTCAAGCCTTTTTATAGGGTCACTTATCTCATTCACAAAGTCTCCACCCGCATGATTTAATCACTTCCTGAAGACCCCACCTCTCAATACTATGGCATTGGAGACTAAGTTTCAATACGTGAATTTGGGAGGGAACATTCAGACCACAGCACCATGTAAAGAAAACTTATTTGAACTCCATAAAACTTTAAAGATCTAGCTGGGCACTTAGTAAAGTAGTCTAAACCTAGACTTTACATATTAGGAATTTGTAATCGTTCAAGGACAGGACAAAGGGGCTTGCTTGTTAAGCAAATGAGAAGTGTACCTGAGGCCAAAAGGGGGGATATAAAGAATAGCACAGCCCTTTTCAAACACTTTGTTTGTTTATTATATGACAGAGTTCCTTGGACCCCTTATTTCCTTTAGGCTCGACTGGCTGCAGTAGGTTTTGGAGCAAGCTGATGTACCAGACTGAATGATGTATATAGTCTTCAAGCTGTGCTAGAATTTTGCATATCTACAGCACATCTCCAAGTCCACCACATTATCACAACCCCTCCGGTGTCTTATGGCTTATATAGTCTTTGCTGCATACCAGCCGTTGTTCTAAGTTTTATGTACGTATCAGCTCATGTGATAGTCACATTAATGCTATGATATTGATATTATTATGAATATTCCCAGATAAAAATTAAGGTATGAAAAGGAAAGATACATGTCCAAGGCCATGAAACTAGTTAAATAGCAGAGCTCAAATCTGACATTGGTGCCTGAGCCCTCCCCCAGTTTCTATAGTGCTCCCACATTGCTGTCTGGGATGCTTCAACTAAATGTCTGTGTTCAATTTGAAGGCTGTGGCCCTAGGCATATTGCATATGTGGTTGGTTCCAGTCATTTTGCCTTTATTTCTACTAAATTAGGAATTCTTTTATCATCATTATAGGCTCTTAGAAATGGCAGTGAGTGCTGGCTCTGTCATGTAGTTCCAGATTTTCAGACTGCATATAGATCCAGAATTACAAAGATATTTCCTGCTGACGTCTATTTTGAGCATTCTAAAAAATGCTAAGTTAACACACGTCAACTCCAAAAGCCTCAGCTTAGGCGATATGGCCAATGGTTTTGCAATCCAGTTTCCAATCCACATTTTAGGTAGTAGTCAGCTTTGAAAACATAACCCATATTCTGTTGCAGAATTTGAATTTGGTTTAAAAATAAGCCTAACTTCTTTCTCTGATAAGCACTGGGAAAGAGCCAAACCCCTGACTATCAAGTTGCTTGTTCCCCTACTTGGTCTACTTAAGAAATTCTGATATCTTCAATCTCAATACTAAAATTGTGGCATTTGAGTCAGAAGGTGATAGGTTCAGGCTATTCAAGGTACTGGTTCTATCTCTGAGATACACAGCTCAAACACACTGATAAAAACCATCTTTTCTGGTACTTTAACTTGTGAAAGACGTTTTTTATCTTGCCCATCTTTTCAAAACCTCCTGTGAGCACCTGTTCTTGGCACAGGTAGCCTTCTGCAGTGGAGAAAGCCATCCTACTCCCTCTGTCACTTCCTCTGCACAGCGTACTGAGCAGGTCATCTCGGGGAAGGCCTCCCTCACATCCCACTGCTCTCTCCTTCACTGCCTGTTACTAATCTTTCTCTCTCCTCTGCCTTATGTGTGCCATGCTACTGATCATCTTCTAAAATGTTAAGTTGAACTGTATGAAATTGTCCTTTCTACAAGACAAAAGCTGTCAGGTATCAACCATTTAACTGACTTATTTGGTTTCCACACACCACACAACGTTAGAACGAGGCAGGATATTTCCTCTGCTTTCATCACTGGTGTATTCCCAGACCCCCAAATCAGTGCCCATCAAATACAATAAATGTTTGTTGAATTAATTAGCCTTTATTTCACAGCATTTGCTCCTCCACATTGTATGTGATTAATATCATATGACATCTGATAGTGCCTTTTTATAAAAGAATTTTATGCTGAGCTCCTTCTGCTTTCCTTGTGAACATAACCTTTGTTAACTCTGTAGCAAGTTTACGGAACATCTCAGTGATGCCAGACCTTGTACCCCTTTTTCTAGGAGCAGTACAGTAGTGAATGATGCCTCTGTGATTTTGATCACATCTCCTTATGCTGATAAACTTAATCAATTTCATGCTGGAAACATTATTAGGCACTCATTCTGGTAAAATGTAATTGGTTTACTAGAAAGGTCATCACGCTTTGAAAATGAGACAGTTCCTTTACCTTCATGTTACTATTTCGCACAGTCTCATAGCAGACAACACACTGAGGGACAGAGGAGTCCGCCTCTGTTGTCCAACAAAGTCTACTTTTCATACATTTCTAGTCGTGTTTTTACTTGAAAATAAATGTTACCGTCACAGAATCTTTGTCAGAACACATTCAATTTCCAAATTTACACTGGAACACTGTTTATGTCTCCAATGAACAGAAACAAACCCTTTTCATCGTTACTTTTATGCTTGCCTGAAATTATTTTGAGTCACTGATCTATTTTGGAAGATACAGCACTAAGATAATTTTTAAATCCCAGTTTTATGCAAATGATCTGAAATTCATTAGCTTAGACTAATTCACTTCGTTAACTTTGTAGCTACTTTTGTCACTCTTGAACACCATTTAAGGAAATAATGGTGATTAAGAAGCAATAATATTCAGGGGACAGCAACAATCCTGCATTTTACATTTATAAATGTAGAGGGGCCAAACTAAATAATTAATTACTATTTCCTCTGATCTGGCCAAAACACCTGTGGGTCACTTGATCCTGACCAGGTAGTGGTATACTGAAAACTGTTTAACAGCTGGCTTTGTGGGAAAGAAAATCTGGATTTTCAGCATTGCCAAATTTTGTGGTGTAAATAATCCTCCTATGATGAATTTAAAGCTGCCACTGGATTTCAAAATTCCTGAAAAACTTAGCAATTTGCTTTCACAGTTGTATTAACCAAACCACACGCCACTGCAGGGAACCATGCACCTCACCTTCAAAACCCTGGTCAAAGGCAGAAGGTAGCAACCACCAGGAATAAAAACTCGTGGCTTAAATTGTAAGACTTTACTTCAGTTTAGATGTGCGGCTTAGAGCTGGCTTATTAGATGCAACTGATTATGTTTGGGAACCAAAGGAAAATTTCACATTCATTGACTGACTTCATTAAATATGTGAATTTAAATTGGAAAGTGACTAGTGCTTAAATGCTTAAAATGGGACACAGATTTACTTAAATCTGGGAGACATCAGTATGTAGTGGGTTGAAATTGTATTCTTCACAAAGGATGTATTCAAATCCCAATTCTTTCCTCCTCTTCTTGAAACTGTGACTATGACCTTATTTGGAAATAGGATTTTTGCAGATATAATTAAGGAGCTCAAGAGGACAGGATATGGATTCAGGGTGGTCCCTAAATCCAGTAACCAGTGTCTTTATAAGAAAAAGGACATTGAAATACAGACCCAGTGATGGGAAGGAAATGGGAAGACAAAGGCAGAAACTGGAATTATGCTGCCACAAACTCAGGGACACCAGGGACCACTGGGAGATGGAAGTGACAGGAAGCATTCTGCCACCAGAGCGTCCAACACAGTGCCCCCCTTCTGGCTCTTAACGTCAGACTTCTAGCCTCTAGAACTGTGAGAAGTTAAGTTTTTGTTATTTTTCACCTGCCATGTTGAGAGTAATTAGGTAATGGTAACTCTAGGAGATTAACACATAATATATCAAATTAGTAATAAAATAAAAAAACATTGTTTGACTAGTTTTAGTTTTCAACTGAGTTACATGAATATTAAATATGTTCATATTTATTTTTACTTTATATAAGAGCTTCATTTATGGCCACTAATTAGTTTAAATATAAAATTACTGTTAACTGATGAAAAGTTAATTAGCCATCAAACAGGATTCCTATAACTATGAAGATCACTGCTCTCTCAGTAGTATCATAACTAGTAACCTGATAAACACAATAACTAGTTTATTTAGAAAACTAGTTTTTACAAAATTAATTAAATGCCTAGATATTACACAGGTAATTTAAATGAATGAATTTAACTGTATCTGACAGATGATAGTATATGGCGAGGCCTCTAGACATTTGGACAACTCACATTATACGTACAAGTGAGCTCAGCCATGCAATTCCAGCCACTTGTCAGTAGAAATGAGAGTTGCCATATCCTTTGATTTTTCTAAAATGAAGCCAGGAATCCAGATTTTTATGTGATATTCCTGAAATTTAAAATACTGCCTCACATACAAAAAGAGATAAATAATAAATAAAGGAAAAGAGAGAAGAAAAGAAAATGTGCTTTTGGACTGATTCTATGACCTCTGCTTTGCATAATAATGTTTTTTTGTTTGTTTTTGTTTTTTTTTTTGAGACAGTCTTACCTAGTCACCCTTGGCAGTCCTGTGGCATCACAGCTCCCAGCAACCTCAAACTCTTGGGCTTAAGCAATTCTTTTGCCTCAGCCTCCCAAGTATTTGGGATTGCAGGCCGCGCCACAACACCAACTATTTTTAGAGATGGAGTCTTGTCCTGCTCAGGCCGGTCTCCAACCTGTGAGCTCAGGCAATCCACCCACCTTGGCCTCCCAGACTGCTAGGATTCTCTTGAGCCAACACGCCTGGCCCTCATAATAACTTTTGTATCTAAAAGTTTGTGTAAATTTCCTTTGGCAACTGGAATTGTTGTCCAATGCCTTTAATTACCAATCTTTCTCCATAAAGTATTTCTAATTCTTCATCCTTTATCCTCTTGGTCAAAGTAGTTGGAGTAGCCTATGAGCTATGGAGGGGGAAATCTCAAATGTTTTGTGAATTAATTTTTTTTTTTTTTGAGACAGAGTCCCACTTTGTCACCCTCAGTAGTGTTGTGGCATCACAAATCACAGCAACCTCAAACTCTTGGGCTTAAGCGATTTTCTTGCCTCAGCCTCCCAAGTAGCTAGGACTACAGGTGCCCGCCCAGCTATTTTTAGAGATGGGGTCTCCCTCATGCTCAGGCTGGTCTCAAACTTGTGAGCTCAAGTGATCTACCCACCTAAGCCTCCCAGAGTGCGAGGATTACAGGTGGGAGCCACCTCGCCTGGCCTTATGGGAATTCATTTTCTAAAACAATTAAAGTAAGAATTTTCAAATAACTAAAGGCTTTTGCTTTGCAAAATAATACCCAATTTATTATGTAAATTTTTCTTTTCATATATTGCATTTCAAGAGATCAGATTGACGTTTCCACAATAAAAACTGTTATCTTATGAATGGTTTCAACCTCTCATCTCATGTTTTGATCTTACCACTTTCAGAACTGGTTATTATGTCTTATAAGTGTCAACCATTCCCGTGGAAAGAAAGCCCACTTTCCCCATTTTAAGCCTACATTTGGGACATATATTTTTAGCTGTGGGGATGAAGGTAAAGTGGCTTGCTCTGCCCGGTGTCATGCTGTCTTTAAATTTTATGAAAAGAAACCATTAGAAACAAGTTCAGGACAATGTGCTGCAGCACTAGAGTCTGAGGTTAATTTGTTTTGATTATTGCTGTCTACTGTAAGGTTACAAGGGACAGAGACAGTTTACAGTATCTAGAGGCACAGCCCTTAGTAGAGGACTCTAGACACTGCCAGGCAAGGACTGTCTGCAAAGGGAGCTACTCAAGAGGCATAACACCATAAGGGCCAATAAGAGAAAGGTTGGCCATTCCCACAAAGCACCTTTACAGATCAAAAGTGATGAAGGAAAGACGAGGGAGCCTCATGGAGCAAAACGGTGGGATTCACAGTGGGGATACATTTATACACATTTAACTGCATCTAGCCAACCTGGAAAAATCTTAAAGATAGAGATCTTTAATAAGCTTACATAAATTAGCTGTAGGGAGAAATTGTAGCTAATTTATCATAGTTGTCTGAGTAGGCCAGCAGATGTATGGAAAATTAGTTCACTATAGGCTCTGTATGGGTGAAGAGATGGGACAAGACCCCAAAGCAAGAAATAGGTGAATATTTTTCTTCATAGGAAAGAATAAAGCAAGGCTTTTTTCTTGAGAAAACTTGTATTACTTAACATTTAAAAATTAAGTGATAAAAAGTAACTGTAGGAAAGAGAATGGGGGAACATCCATTTTATATCTGACTCTGTGTTATTTATGAATTGAATATCTTAGCATTCCTTTCTGTGCAGGCAGAAATTTGGTGAATGAATCTCCTTCTTCTAATTTTATTATGCTCTTTAAAAAAAAAACTTTTAGGAAAATAGTCTGTCTACTCAGTTTAAAAAGTACGATAGCACTAAGAAGCCAATACATGTAATAATAGAAGTTTCGGCTTCAACCTTTCCCTTTCCCTGGTCTTATTTGGGAGGCCCCCATCTCCTACACATTATGCTATATTCCCCATCACTATTCTAATACCTTTAAATAATCTAATTATTCTTCTATTCTTGATTAGTTTTAGACATTACACATTTTAGACATAGGTAGATAATGGAGACAAGGGCTTATGAAGCTCTTACCACATACTCTGTTTTTCTTTCATTTTAACAATGAAAGTTGTCCTAACCCTTGGATGAATCAATGGTCTGTTTACATCTGGGATGTTATATGGAAGTTTAGTAAGTGGGCCTCTGGTAAAGGACGGGTGAAATTATTATAATTGTGGAGCTATGTGACCTGTACACTGACCAACACAAGAACCTTTTGCAGGAAAGAGACCGAGGTTGACATTGGACATGACTGAAACTTAAAAATGCATGAATGTTATGGAAAAGATACATACAAACTTTTTAAATTTACTCTTTAAATGATAGAAATCTTGAGCAATCGTGAACACTTTATTATGAATATGCAATTTTCTTAGAAAATTAATGTACTCTGCATGGATGTTCAGTTTATACTCCTAGACAAGGACCTTCTTTTTATAGCTGAGTTAGATGGCTGAATATGTATGTGTTTGTGTGGGTTTTATGGGTCTTTTTTATTATAAAACAGATTACATATTAAAAATAAATGGGAACTGTTTAAAGCACAACTTAATAAAATTAAAAATTTAATCAGAAAAAGTATGTATCAGCTGAGATTTTGTATAAAAATATGCAATAGCTTTGTAAGTAGAAAAAAATAAGTAATATATGCCCTGAGCTGAAGGATGAGAAATAATCTTCTCAAATGCACACATGGACAGAAACCCTTAAGAATGTTTCCAATGACTTTGCCTCACTTGGGAGACAAGTAAATGATAAAGTCACATTTTAGCGTTGGTTCAAGAAAAATCTATCAAACTTTTTTTTTACATAGACAAATGAAATTTGTTATCTTTCTATTTAAAAACAAAACAAAATATTCTTTTTTGGCAAAAGCCACCTCAAAAGGTGTTTCCATAGAAACGTGAGAGTAAAAATAAATGGGAACATCACTTTAGCTCTGCTCAGAATGATCTACAGTACCAGAGACTCCAACTTGGCTTGAGATAGCATCATCCATGATCATTACATGAGTTATTAGGAAAAGAAATTTACCCAGGATGTGTACACTTCCTAAATAGTTGATTTATTGCTCTTACCTATCTAGTGTTGGTGTTACTTTCAGTTCTGTTGTCCTTAGGACAGGGAGAAAGGCAAGGTTTTTTTCTTTCTTTCTTTCTTTCTTTTTTTTTTTTCTTGAGATAGTCTCACTGTGTGAGAGTAGAGTGCTGTGGCATCACAGCTCACAGTAGCCTCAAACTCTTGGGCTTAAGCAATTTTCTTGCCTCAGCCTCCCAAGTAGCTGAGACTATAGGCACCCGTCACAATGCTTGGCTATTTTTTGGTGGTGTTGTCATTCTTGTTTAGCAGGACAGGGCTCAGTTTGAACCCACCAGCCCTGGAGCATGTAGCCAGCACCCTAACCACTGAGCTATAGTGCCAAGCTGACACTCAAGATTTTTATGCAACAGCTTCAGCAATCCAATTTTCAGAGCCCAAAGAAAAAGGCAAAGTACTTTTATAACTTCTGTATTTCATATTATTCTGATTGAGATACCCTGGATGAAAATTACGAAGGAGAAATCTATGTATTAGGTAAGGGATTAATTTCAAAAATTCATAAGGAACTCCTACAACTCAAGTCAAACACAAGCACACACACATACACACACACAAAAAAAACTGATGGACAAATGGGCAAAGAACTTGACCAGAAGTTCACAGAAGACATGCAAATGATCAGACATGAAAAGATGATCAACATCATTGATTATTAGGGAAGTGCAAAGAAAACCACAATGAGATGTCATCTCATACCTATTAGGATGGCTATAATCAAACAAACCAAAGATACAGAATGTTGGTGAAGGAGGCAGAAAAATTGGAAGCCTTGCACACTGTTGGTAGGAATGGAAAACTGTATGGAGTCTCCTCAAAAAATTAAAAACAGAACTGCCATATAAATCTTACTTCTGGATATATATCTCAAATAATTGAAATCAAGATCTCAAAGAGTTATCTTCATTCTCTCATTTATGGTATGATTATTCACAATAGCCAAGGTATAGAAACAACCCAAATGTTCATAAACAAATGAATGGATAAAAGAAGAGAGGTGTATGCCTGCTGTGGAATATTATTCAATATGTAAAAAGAAAGGGATCCTGCCCATGCAACAATGTAGGCGAACCTAGAGGACATTGTGCTAAGTGAAATAAGGTAGTCAGTGGAGGACCAGTACTGTAAGATTGCACCACTTGAGTGATCTAAAAAAGTCAAACTCCTAGGATCAAAGAATACAACAGTGGCTTCCAGGGACTAGTGGTAGAGGAAATGGGGAGTTGTTTAGTGGGTATAAAGTTTCAGTTATTTTACATGAGTAAGTTCTAGAGATCCTCTTTGTGTTATAGTATCTGTAGTTAACAATAAATTGTGCACTTTAAAATTTGTCATGAGGGTAGATCTCAAGTTAAGTGTTCTTGCCAGACACAAAAACATCCACACACAAAGGGATAAAGAAAACTTTGGGAAGTTTGGGATATGTCCGTTACCTTGATTGTGGTGATGGTATCATGGGTATTTGCATATGTCCAAACTCATCAAATTATACACATCAAATACATGCAGTTTTTAAAATATCAATTATATTCTCAATAAAGCTATTTTTTTTTTAAAAAAAGCAGTATGAACACTGCTTATACTGTGTCCAAAGGATGGTAAATAATTTCACTCCCTGAGCCAACACTAGCCTGGGGATAGTACTGCTGGGAACATTGCAAAGAAGCCCTGTCAGAACACAGCTGGGATGAGTGATGAGTCTGATTAGCAAAGCCTGCCAGCAGTTCAGGATGGGAAAATAGCAGCCCATGCGTTATGGATTTATCATCTCTGAAGTCTAGATTTACGGTTATATTCAACAGATTCATGGCTGGCATGAATCGTGTTTACCCTAATTCACATTATAATTAGATCTCAATATAAGTTTCGATTTAAAATAATATGAGAAATATGTTTGAACTATCAGAAATTCCAAAAACATTCTAGATCTGAAATATAACTTAGGATTTTGCTTCTCTTACATCAAGTCCCTAAAAAATTCTAATGACTTCCTCACTAAATTGGTCTTTCAAAAGGAAGAGAAATGGAAGTACTTAAAAGGAAAATAAAAATAAATATAAAAAACAAAACACTAGTACTCATATCTTAATAGTAAAATGTTTCTCCTTTATTTGTGTTTTCTATTTGAATATATAGTATCAAACTCATATTTTTTTCATTTTTTTTTTGAGACAAGGTCCGATAAGTCCAATAGTGTCATCATAGCTCACTGCAACCTCAAACTGTTGGAATCAAGTATTCTTCCTGCCTCAACCTTCTAAAGACTGGGACTACAAGTGTGCACCAGCATATCAGGCTAATTTTCATATTTTTTTTTTTTGTAGAGATAGGGTTTCACTGTTGCTCAGGTTGGTCTCAACTCATGGACTCAAGTTATCTTCCCACTTCACCTTTCCAAAGTGTTGGGATTACAAGCATGGGCCACCACACCCGGCCAAACTCATCTATATTTATCAGAACTCCAGGGGTAAGACCAACGATGTCATTGTGAAAAATGAGAACAAGTAAAAAAACAAGAACTTACTACTTTTAAAAGCTAGTAAAAGCAGCATGAAAAACAAAATACACAGTTTTTTTGTAGAATCAGTTCAAGTGTGAACTTGCTGCTTCTTCCCAGTAAGTCAGTCAAACATTAACTACTTTAGGCAGCATCGTTTTGGGGGAAGTGGGGGTATAAAAGGTGTTTCCAAATTGTTACTAGGACATATTATTTCCCAAAGCACTGAAATGATAAGGGAAATTGGCCAAGGAGACGAGTATCTGTTAGGAATAGAAAATGAACAGGAATCAACAGAGTGTCAGCAATAGGTGATATTTTTCTGAAAAGTAAACACCAGGGAAGTTTCCAATAATTGGAAGAATTAATTAAGAACATGCAAAGAAGTTTAATGTTTTCAGACTAGGATAAGACAAACCAGGATTTTCTCCCATATAGACATTTCATTCTGAATACCCTCTTTAATAAATTGTGTATGCTTGTATATTTCTATATTGACTAGAAGCAAGAGAGGAAAAAAATATGTACTTTCCTCCTGTAATTAATCAGCACAGACATATTTTTAGAACATCCCAGTGTTGAATTCATATTTGTCCTTCATGCCACCCAATTTGGTCCAGTCTATACCTAAAACTTGCTTTTCAGAAGTGTCTAAAATACACCACCCTTAAGTTGAGAAAACAGTTTTGACAGAATTTAATGATTTTGAAATGCTAATGGACTTCCTGTATTGCTATTGATTATGAATTCATCTAGCATTTAATTTAAAAAATATTTTTTCCAAGGTTAATAAGAATTTTAAAAATATTCGAGTCAGAGTAAGAAAGTCCTTCACTATAATTTATTCCTAAATATTGCTTCCCAAATACCACCATTTTCTTTCTCCCAAATGGGCATCATTTTAATACAAAAGATCTATTCTTATGTGAAAACGTGACCTTTATAGGCTCATAAATGTCAGAACTTGGCCTTTTTAATTCTCCAACATTCTGACAGAAAAATGTCTAATTCATGTACTGTCAGCTTTCTTGCTTTTGGGTTTCTAGCTCTTAGCCCAGTGCTTGACACATAATTGTCTGATGAGTTGAAACGAATTCTTTGAAAAAATTCTGTCTTTTAGATCAGTGTTATTTTCTCTATCACTATCATCACCAGATATTTATTAACAACACTTTGTCAAGTGGAAGAAAAACTTGTTAGTGAAACCACATATTTTGAGGAAGGTAGAGTCTTGCTAAAGATTAAACTTAAAAATAATATCAGTGTAAATCCATGAAAAGGACATGCATTTTTTAGCTGTGTCACTGTAGCGGTAGTGAGATTTCTGGTGTGCAGGTTTTGATCACCAATCTGTAACCTAAGTTGCTCCAGAAGCAAACATTGAGGCAAGAATTCTGGAGTAAAGAAGGGTGTAGAAAACAGGGAAAGGAAGAGAAGGGAAGGAAACTGACAGAGACTAACTACATTATCCTGCAAGTTACACTGCTGGTAACTTGAAGCTCTACTATTCAGGGTGAAATGCAGCCTCAGAATTATCTCACATGTGGGTGAGGGAACTGGGGTATTTATATCTGACTTCCTTGAGTCATTGGGTGAGGGCTGTTCCCAAGTGGCACCCTGGAATTGCCAGCCTCCTAGTCAGCAAGTAGAACCCAGAAAAAGACCTCAGACAAAGAGAAACATATACTTGCTCTTGGACACTTGAGGGAAAGAACTGAAATGGTGGGGCAGAGACCATATCAGATACAAATGTTATTCTATTCTAAAAGGAACCAAGACTCCATAAGATAGCTACCTCCAAGTCTTAGGGCAAGAACAATTCAAGTATTGTTGGAAAAAATTGTTGCCAGAGAATAAGAACATTTTGAAGGATATTGGGGCATTGTTAAAAAGACAAAGTTGTGATAATTTAAGCATCAAAATAGTAACAATGGCAAGATCATGCATTCACAATAATATATAGTATGCAAAACATAGTTGTAACAATAAATAGATGGGTACATCTAATTTTATTTATTTTAACAAACGGGAATGCTAATAACATATGTGGTGTGTTTTTGCCCCTTTTTAATATCCATCTGTTTAGGAAGTATAGATAGTTACTTATATCCATGCAAACACAGGGAACTAATGAGTAAAAGCAGGAGTTACACCAAGGACTAGTCAGTACAGGTGATCACACATAACAACTAGACAGGAAGGGAATCAAGCTGTGACTGAGTCAGAGATTCCCACAGTAACTACGGAGGAGAGGGCCTTAGCAGTATCTTCCAGGTGACAAATTAGCTGAAAGAGCCAAAGAAGAGAGCTGAAAGCTGATATTCTGTCATTTCCCATCTGGGAAACACAACTTCGATATGGCTCTATTGACAAAAAACATAAGGATAAGTATATGAAAAATTAATAATGTTAACAGCAGTAATTAATACCTTAGGACAGACAATGCATTATGGTTAATCTTCCCATAATTTAAAAGTATGCTTGTAACATGATTATCCAGAGAATATGATTGTTGCAATTGACCTTATAATGTACCATTTTGACTATAGACCTTCTATTGCAAAGAAATCTTACCTTACAGCCATTATTTTTATTGCTAATGATATCCATGATGTTAGGAATGAATATTTTCAGAAAGAGAGAGAAAAAAATCAAGTATGTTAAGTAAAAACCCTTTAAATTAAAATGTGAATACTAAACAGAACTAATGAATTTCTTTTTATCCTTTTATAGAAAAATAGATATTTCCCAGAAGGCATGGAAGTATGCTAACCCAGAAACATGAGTTTGCAGATTGTCATCTTGAAGAAAATAATGATATATTTTGAATGTGGGCTGGAAATTGATAGTAGAAAAGGATTATTAATTTTGCTATTTTTTTTTTTTGAGACAGAGTTTCACTTTGTCACCATTGGTAGAGTACTGTGGCATCATAGCGCACAGCAATCTCAAACTCTTGGTCTCACAGCAACTTCAAACTCTTGGGCTCAAGCAATCCTCTTGACTCAGCCTGCCAAGTAGCTGGGACTACAAGCACCTGCCACAGTGTCCAGCTATCTTTAGAGATGAAATCTCTCTCTTGCTCAGGCTGGTCTCCAACTCCTGAGCTCACACAATCTGCCCACCTTGGCCTCCCAGACTGCTAATATTATAGACATGAGACACTGTACCCAGCCTAATTTTACTACTTGTGATCATGATATCAAGGTTATATGTTCTGTCCCCCTTTTTAGGTGCACCCTTAAGTATTTATTTGAAAGATATATAATTGTCTTTATCAACAACATGATTGTATATGTGGAAAATGCAAATGGAATCTACAAACTATTAGAATTAATAAATAAAGTTAGCAAGTTGCTGCATATAGAGTTCATTATGCCTTTTGTGAACTGATCCCCTCACTGTGCATACTTAAATATTTAAATATAATGTAATGTGATGTCTTTTATTTGCTTTGAAATATTCAAGTATAAAGGGATAAAACAATGAAATATTTATGGCAAAATATTGATGGATATCTAAGGTGGGTGATAGACACATGAAAGGTTTTTATTCATTGCTACATTTTTATCTATTTGGAAGTTCTTGCACTGAAAAATTTTAAGCATTTTTAAAAGAAAATACATCAAGTTGCACTAAAATAAAACCTGCATGAAAGTTGTAGATTTTTAATGATTGAAGAGAAGATAAGAAATTGAGAATTTTAAAGTAAATCACCTGGGGGGTTGAGGCAAGATGGCTGACTGAAGCCAGCCTTCCACAGAAGCTCCCGTCCAGAAGGAGAGTTAAAGGACAGAAATTTAGCAAGTAACATGGTGGATTAGAGCTTCACCAAAAGAGAAGGTTGAAGAATACACATCAACCCTGCTGAGGCGAGCAGCGACCCTGAAGGATACAAGCAAAAGATACAAAATCCATGACCAAGTGGACGGGAGTTCTCTCCCCCATGAGAATGCCTCAGACTACCCCATACAAACAAGGGTGCAGAGTTCAAAAGTCCTCCGATTATATCCCATGGGAGAGACCCTCTAAAAATTGGACCTACGTCCCCTAGGGTGCCATGACACTCTCCTGCCAGGCATAAAACTATATAAAACTGTATATAATCTCTACCTGCAATTCTGAACTCCCAGCACTCTCCCCCCCCCCACTCTTACTTTGAGGTCTGGAAGACTGTCCCCTAAGAGTCCAGATTCTTGGGTATTTTCTTGGGAGGTGTGGACAGGGCATGGACTGCTGCTGGTCAGTGCTAATTCTGCAGCACAGGAGTGAGGAAAGGACAGTCAGCTGAGAGGGAACCATACAGGAGCAGCCATGCCCTGAGGCACAGAGCAGCAGCCACAGCAGCAACAATAGGGCTCACTCCTGAATATTACGGATTCACACCCCCTGTCTCTCTGGGCTACCAGAGGAGGCTGGGCATCTTCTCTGGTGGCAGCCATGGCACAACAGATTTGGGACAGAAACGCAGGCCCTATGAGTAAAGGGTTTGCATGAGGTGGTACTGGCTTGGGCAGAGCGCAGGGGCTAGAATACACACACGCAGAGCCAGCAGATTCCCAGGGTGGGGCTGACACAGAGGACTACTTTACTGAGCTTGAGATGCACCTGGCCCTCAGGAGATCATTAGCCAAGACAAAGGAGGGCAGGCAGAGGCTGAAACTGACAGCTATCCGTGAATACAAACTGCAGCCAAGACCAGGCAGCAGCACAGACAGGGCCTGAGACACAGCTTCTGTGAATTCAAAACAGCTTCTCTTCTGCAGGGGAATACAGCCGAGACAGACACAAATTCTACAAAGTTGTTCTGTTCTGTCAGTAACATCAATCAGGGGCAGGGCTGGAACTGAGTGAATAGCCCCAGCCTCCATTAAGCACCCAAGGTTGTCAAGACTCACCTCCCCCTGCCGGGTAGTGTCAGAGAGCAGCAGCCTGGCTGAGAAGACATACATCTCCCTGTGATTCAGGCAGGCACAAAACCCCTCCATCATCTGCTCATTGGAAGCAACTGGGTCACAGCCCTATGGGGTTATCAGTAACTGGGTGTGATAGAGATGCAAAGTAGGGAAGGAGGCATCAACCTTCCCAGACTAATATATTTGGTGAGAGGGTCCTCCTGACCTCACGGAGCACCAGCGTGAGACATATTTGAGCTGTCAACAGACCCCTGTGATCCAGTTGCCAGAGACCTTTTAAACTCTCCCACTTGATACTGGTGCTGACTGAGAAAATTGATTTGGATCTCTTGAACTGGGCCAATTGCCCAAAAACTATCCAAGTGGTACCCTGGGTGTGTGGTTGTGGGAATGTTTGATTTTCCTTTTCTAATTGTTGCCTGTGGGGCAACAATTGACAACCTTGGGTGCTTAATGGAGGCTGGGGCTATTCACTCAGTTCCAGCCCTGCCCCTGATTGATGTTACTGACAGAACAGAACAACTTTGTAGAATTTGTGTCTGTCTCAGCTGTATTCCCCTGCAGAAGAGAAGCTGTTTTGAATTCACAGAAGCTGTGTCTCAGGCCCTGTCTGTGCTGCTGCCTGGTCTTGGCTGCAGTTTGTATTCACAGATAGCTGTCAGTTTCAGCCTCTGCCTGCCCTCCTTTGTCTTGGGGGTGGGGTGACTTAATTGCTGGTATTTCTTCATAGCTGAGACTTCAACCCAGAGTAACTGATTCACTAGGGTAGGACAGAGACCAGCTGAAAACAAGACAGAGCCACTTAGCCCCACCACACTAAGCAGGTCACCAGTTTCTCAGGCCATAGCACTATACGAGTCCTTGGCAAAGCTCCAGGGGAAAAAGTACAGACACCAGTCAGAGCTTTTGGGCAAAGGGCTGGTTAATCAATACTCCTGGAGCCCCAACCCAACTTCTTTTTATCCACTCATCTAGTAAAACAGTGTAAAATAAACATGGGGTAGAATCAGCGGAAAAACTCTGGCAACATGAATAACCAGAGTAGATCAACCCCCCCAAGGAAAGATATGGCAGACGCAACTGAAGATCTCACTCATAAACAGATGGCCGAGATGTCAGAAATCAAATACAGAATTTGGATTGCAAACAAGATTAATAGAATGGAGGAAAAGTTGGAATTAGAAATTCCATGAGCAATTAAAAAGTTGTCTCAAGAATTCAATGAATTTAAAGAAAAAAATCACCAAAACTTTTGACACATTGAGGCAAGAATTTGTAGCCCTCAAAGATTTGAAAAATACAGTAGAATCCCCCCGTAACAGAGTGGAGCAAGCAGAAGAAAGGATTTCTGACATCGAAGACAAAGCTTTTGAATGCTCCTAAGCACTCAAAGAGGAAGAGAAATGAAGAGCAAAAATGGATCATTTTCTCAGAGAGCTCTGGGATAATTCGAAGAAAGTTAATATTCGCCTCATAGGATTCCCTGAAAGTGATGAAGTGGCTTCACAAGGCACAGAGTCTCTTCCCCATGAAATTATGAAAGAGAATATTCCAGACATGCCAAGAGATTCTGAAATTCAGATAGCAGACAGTTTCAGAACCCCAGCACAACTCAACCCAAATAAGATATCCCCCAGGCACATCATAATTAATTTCACTAAAGTTAATATGAAGGAGAAAATTCAGAAAGCAGCCACATGTAAGAAAACCATAACCTACAAAGGGAAGAATATTAGAATGACTGCAGATCTCTTTGCTGAAACCTTGTAAGCTAGAAGAGGGTGGTCATTGACATTTAATCTCCTAAAACAAAATAACTTTCAACCCCAGGATCCTGTATCTAGCTAAACTGAGTTTCATTTATGATGGAGAAATTAAATACTTTAATGATATTCACCTGTTGAAGAAATTTGCCATAACCAAACAAGCTCTTCATGATATTCTCAGACCTATCCTCCATAATGACCAACATAATCCTCTACCACAAAAGTAAACTCACTCAGAGACTTTTGATCAAACTCCAACTGCCACAGTGGTGAAAGGATTAAAAATATCCACCAGACTTTTGAAAAACTTGATACCCAGAATTTTACTAGGCTTATCAATATTCTCCATTAATGTGAATGGCATAAACTATCCTCTAAAGAGGCACAGGCTGGCTGACTGGATACAAAAACTCAGGCCAGATATTTCCTGCATACAAGAATCTCATCTTACCTTAAAAGATAAATATAGACTCAGGATGAAGACAAGATTGTCTATACTTCAGGCAAATGGAAATCAGGAAAAAGCAGGTGTTGCAATTCCCTTTGCAGATACAATAGGCTTTAAACTAACAAAGGTAAGGAAGAATAAGAATGAACACTTCATATTTGTTAAGGGTAATACTCAATATGATGAGATTTCAATTATTAATATTTATGCACCCAACCAAAATGCACCTCAATTTATAAAAGAAACTCTAACAGACATGAGCAACGTGATTTCAGCCAGCTCCATAATAGTCAGAGATTTTAACACTCCTTTGGCAGTGTTGGATAAATCCTCCAATAAGAAGCACGCCACCTTCCAAGACTTAACCAGAATCAAGTGGAAATGTTGAACAGACCCATATCAAGTTCAGAAATAGCATCAACTATACAAAACCTCCCTAAAAAGAAAAGCCCGGGACCAGATGGTTTCACGTCAGAATTCTACCAAACCTTTAAAGAGGAATTAGTACCTATATTACTCAACCTGTTCCAAAATGTAGAAAAAGAAGGAAGACTACCCAACACGTTCTATGAAGCAAACATCACCCTCATCCCCAAACCAGGAAAAGACCCAACAAGAAAAGAAAATTATAGACCAATATCACTAATGAATATAGATGCAAAAATATTCAACAAGATCCTAACAAACAGAATCCAGCAACATATCAAACAAATTATACATCATGACCAAGTTGGTTTTATCCCAGGGTCTCAAGGCTGGTTCAATATACGTAAATCTATAAATGTAATTCAGCACATAAACAAATTAAAAAACAAAGACCATATGATTCTCTCAATTGATGCAGAAAAAGCTTTTGACAATATCCAGCATCCCTTCATGATCAGAACACTCAAGAAAATTGGTCTAGAAGGGACTTTTCTTAAACTGATAGAGGCTATCTACAGCAAACCCACAGCCAATATCATATTGAATGGAGTTAAATTGGAATCATTTCCACTCAGATCAGGAACCAGACAAGGCTGCCCATTGTCTCCATTGCTTTTCAACATTGTAATGGAAGTTTTAGCCACCGCAATTAGGGAAGAAAAGGCAATCAAGGGTATCCATATAGGGTCAGAAGAGATCAAACTCTCGCTCTTCGCAGATGATATGATTGTGTATCTGGAAAACACTAGGGACTCTACTACAAAACTCCTAGAAGTGATCAAGGAATACAGCAGCGTCTCAGGTTACAAAATCAACATTCATAAATCGGTAGCCTTTACATACACCAACAACAGTCAAATTGAAAAAGCAGTTAGGACTCTATCCCATTCACAGTAGTGCCAAAGAAGATGAAATATTTGGGAATTTACCTAACAAAAGACGTGAAAGATCTCTATAAAGAGAACTATGAAACTCTAAGAAAAGAAATAGCTGAAAATGTTAACAAATGGAAAAACATACCATGCTCATGGCTGGGAAGAATCAACATTATCAAAATGTCCATACTACCCAAAGCAATATATAATTTCAACGCACTCCCTATTAAAGCTCCACTGTCATATTTTAAAGATCTTGAAAAAACATTACTTCGTTTTATATGGAATCAGAAAAAACCTCGAATAGCCAAGACATTACTCAGAAATAAAAACAAAACAGGAGGAATCACACTACCAGACCTCAGACTTTACTACAAATCGATAGTGATCAAAACAGCATGGTATTGGCACAAAAACAGAGAAGTAGATATCTGGAACAGAATAGAGAACCAAGAGATGAATCCAGCTACTTACCGCTATTTGATTTTTGACAAGCCAATTAAAAACATTCAGTGGGGAAAAGATACCCTATTTAACAAATGGTGCTGGGTGAACTGGCTGGCAACCTGCAGAAGACTGAAATTGGACCCACACCTTTCACCATTAACTAAGATAGACTCTCATTGGATTAAAGATTTAAACTTAAGACATGAAACTATAAAAATACTAGAGGAGAATGCAGGGAAAACCCTTGAAGAAATTGGTCTGGGTGAGTATTTCATGAGGAGAACCCCCCGGGCAATTGAAGCAGCTTCAAAAATACACTACTGGGACTTGATCAAACTAAAAAGCTTCTGCACAGCTAAGAACACAGGAAGCAGAGCAAGCAGACAGCCCTCAGAATGGGAGAAGATATTTGCAGGGTATAACTCTGACAAAGGTTTAATAACCAGAATCCACAGAGAACTCAAACGCATCAGCAAGAAAAAAACAAGGGATCCCATCGCAGGCTGGGCAAGGGATTTGAAGAGAAACTTCTCTGAAGAAGACAGGCGCAAGGCCTTCAGACATATGAAAAAATGCTCATCATCTTTAATCATCAGAGAAATGCAAATCAAAACTACTTTGAGATATCATCTAACTCCAATGAGACTAACCTATATCACAAAATCTCAAGACCAGAGATGCTGGCGTGGATGCGGAGAAAAGGGAACACTTCTGCACTGCTGGTGGGAATGCAAATTAATACATTCCTTTTGGAAAGATATATGGAGAACACTCAGAGATCTAAAAATAGATCTGCCATTCAATCCTGTAATTCCTCTGCTGGGCATATACCCAGAAGACCAAAAATCACAACATAACAAAGATATTTGTACCAGAATGTTTATTGCAGCCCAATTCATAATAGCTAAGTCATGGAAAAAGCCCAAGTGTCCATCGATCCACGAATGGATTAATAAATTGTGGTATATGTATACCATGGAATACTATGCAGCCTTAAAGAAAGATGGAGACTTTACCTCTTTCATGTTTACATGGATGGAGCTGGAACATATTCTTCTTAGTAAAGTATCCCAAGAATGGAAGAAAAAATACCCAATGTACACAGCCCTACTATGAAACTAATTTGGGACTCTCACATGAAAGCTATAACCCAGCTACAACTTAACAATAGGGGGAAGTGGGAAGGGGGGGGTGGGTAGAGGGAGGGGAATCGGTGGGATCACACCTGTGTTGCATTTTATAGGGGTATTTGCGAAACTTGGTAAATGTAGAATGTAAATGTTTTGGCACAGTAACTGAGATAACGCCGGAAAGGCTATGTTAACCACTGTGATAAAAATGTGTCAAATGGTTTATGAAGTGAGTGTATGATGCCCCATAATCATATCATTGTATACAGTTATGATTTAATAAAAAAAATTAAAAAAAAAAAAAAGAAGCAGAGCTAAGAAATTTTAGATTTAAACATAATCATCCAACATTTGGATTTAACAGACATCTACAGAACATTTCATCCCAACAAAACTGAATATACATTCTTCTCATCAGCCCACGGAACATACTCCAAAATCAATCACATCTTAGGTCACAAGTCTAATCTCAGTAAATTTAAAGGAATAGAAATTATTCCTTGCATCTTCTTAGACCACCATAGAATAAAAGTTGAACTCAGTAACAACAGGAATCTGCATACTCATACAAAAACCTGGAAGTTAAATAACCCTATGCTGAATGATAGCTGGGTCATAGATGAGATTAAGAAGGAAACTGACAAATTTTTGGAACAAAACGAGAATGAAGACATGAATTATCAGAACTACGGGATACCGCAAAGGCAATTCTAAGAGGGAAATTTATAGCACTGCAAGCCTTTCTCAAGAGAATGAAAAGAGAGGAAATTAACAACTTAATGGGACATCTCAAGTAACTGGAAAAGGAAAAACATTCCAACCCCAAACCCAGTAGAAGAAAAGAAATAACCAAAATTAGAGCAGAATTAAATGAAATTGAAAACAAAAGAATTATACAACAGATCAATAAATCAAAAAGTTGGTTTTTTGAAAAGGTTAATAAAATAGATAAACCTTTGGCTAACCTAAGCAGGAAAAAAAGAGTAAAATCTCTAATTTCATCGATCAGATGACAAAGATGAAATAACAACAGACTCCTCAGAAATTAACAAAATCCTTAATGAATATTACAAGAAACTTTATTCTCAGAAATATGAAAATCTGAAGGAAATTGACTAATACTTGGAAGCACATCACCTTCCAATACTTAGCCAGAATCAAGTGGAAATGTTGAATAGGCCTATATTACTGAACCTGTTCCAAAATATAGAAAAAGAAGGAATACTACCCAACACGTTCTATGAAGCAAACATCACCTTGATCCCCAAACCAGGAAAAGACTCAACAAGAAAAGAAAATTATAGACAAATATCACTAATGAATATTGATGCAAAAATATTCAATAAGATCCTAACAAACAGAATCCAGCAACACATCAAACAAATTATACATCATGACCAGGCGGGTTTTATCCCAGGGTCTCAAGGCTGGTTCAATATAAGTAAATCTATAAATATAATTCAGCACATAAACACATTTAAAAACAAAGACCATATGATTCTCTGAATAAATGCAGAAAAAGCTTTTGATAATATCCAGCATCCCTTCATGATCATAACACTTAAGAAAATTGGTATAGAAGGGACATTTCTTAAACTGATAGAGGCCATCTACAACAAACCCACAGCCAATATCGTATTGAATGGAGTTAAATTGCAATTATTTCCCCTCAGATCAGGAAGCAGGCAAGGTTGCCCATTGTGTCCACTGCTCTCTAACATTGTAATGGAAGTTTTTGCCATCGCAATTAGGGAGGAAAAGGCAATCTAGGGTATCCATATAGGGCCAGAAGAGATCAAATTTTCACTCTTTGCAGATGATATGATTGTATATCTGGAAAACATGAGGGATTCTACTACAAAACTCTTAGAAGTGATCAAGGAATACAGCAGCATCTCAGGTTACAATATCAACATTCATAAATCGGTACTCTTTATATATACCAACAATAATCAAGCTGAAAAAACAGTCAAGGACTCTGTTCCGTTCACAGTAGTGCCAAAGAAGGTGAAATATTTGGGAGTTTATCTAACAAAGGTTGTGAAGGATCTCTATAAAGAGAACTATGAAACTCTAAGAAAAGAAATAGCTGAAGATGTTAACAAATGGAAAAACATACCATGCTCATGGCTGGGAAGAATCGACATTGTTAAAATGTCCATACTACCCAAAGCAATATACAATTTTAATGCAATCCCTATTAAAGCTCCCCTGTCATACTTTAAAGATCTTGAAAAAATAATACTCCATTTTATATGAAATCAGAAAAAATCTCGAATAGCCAAGACATTACTCAGAAATAAAAGCAAAGCAGGAGGACTCATCCTACCAGACCTCAGACTATACTATAAATTGATAGTGATCAAAACAGCATGGTACTGACACAAAAACACAGAGGTAGGTGTGTGGAACAGAACAGAGAACCAAGAGACAAACCCAGCCATACGTTATTTGATCTTTGACAAGCCAATTAAAAACATGGAAAAAGTCCAGTGTGGAAAAGATTCTCTATATAAGAAATGGTGCTGGGTGAATGGCTGGTGACCTATAGAAGACTGAAACTGGACCCACATCTTTCACCATTCTCTAAGATAGACTTTCACTGGATTTAAGATTTAAACTTGAGACATGAAACTATAAAAATACTAGAAGAAAGTGCAAGGAAAAATCTTGAAGAAATCAGCCTGGGTGAATATTTTATGAGGGGGACCCCCCCTGGCAATTGAAGCAGCATCAATAATACACTGCTGGGACCTGATCAAACGAAAAAGCTTCTGCACAGCCTAGAACACAGTAAGTAAAGCAAGCAGACAGCCGTCAGAATGGGAGAAGATATTTGCATGTTATGTCTCTGACAAAGGTTTTACAACCAGAATCAATAGAGAACTCAAATGTATTAGCAAGAAAAGAACAAGTGATCCCATCTCAGGCTGGGCAAGGGACTTGAAGAGAAACTTCTCTGAAGAAGAAAGGTGCATGGCCTACAGACATATGAAAAAATGCTCATCATCCTTAATCATCGGAGAAATGCAAATCTAGACTACTTTGAGAAATCATCTAACTCCAGTAAGATTAGCCCATATCACAAAATCCCAAGACCAGAGATGTTGGCATGGTTGTGGAGGTAAGGGAACACTTCTACACTCCTGGTGGGAATGCAAATTAATACGTTCCTTTTGGAAAGATGTTTGGAGAACACTTAGAGATCTAAAAATAGACCTACCATTCGATCCTACAATTCCTCTACTAAGTATATACCCAGAAGACCAAAAATCACATTATAACAAAGATATTTGTGCCAGAATGTGTATTGCAGCCCAATTCATATTTGTAAGTCATGGAAAAAGCCCAAGTGCCCTTTGATCCATGAATGGATTAACAAATTGTGGTATATATACACCATGGAATATTATGCAGCCTTAAATAAAGATGGAGACTTTAACTCTTTCATGTTTACATGGATGGGGCTGGAACTTATACTTCTTAGCAAAGTATCTCAAGAATGGAAGAAAAAGTATCCAATGTAATCAGCCCTACTATGAAACTAATCTATGCTTTCATATGAAAGCTATAACCCAATTATAACCTAAGAATATGGGGAAGGGGAGAAGGAGCATAAGGGAGGGGAGAGGATGGGTGGAGGGAGGTTGTATTGGTGGGACCACACCTACAGTGCATCTTACAAGGGTACCTGTGAAACTTACTAAATGTAGAATGTAAATTTCTCAACATAATACTAAGAAAATGCCAGTAAGGCTATGTTAACCAGTGTGATGAAAATATGTCAAATGGTGCATAAAACCAGTGTCTGGTGCCCCATGATTCCATTAATGTACACAGCTATGATTTAAGAATAATTAAAAAAAGTTGAAAGAAGAAATTCAATATCTTCACTTAATAAACAACCCATCAAAAATCTGTACACTTGTTGTGCTGGTGAGATGATAGCAAACCTGGGAAGGGGTCAAGATAAGTCAAAACCCTGAATAAATATGACAATAGATATACCTAAGATATAAAAACATATAAAGTGAAGAAATGAATTAAACTCATGCTGTTGATATTTTATAATGAGTTTAAGTATATGCTTCCTCACATATTTTTTAATCATTGTATCTGGGTGTGTTTTTTCTGATGTTCATGGGTATGATGAATTCAAAAGAATTAGTCATGCAAAATTATAATTGCAATTTGGTATAGAAACAATCAAATCTTTAATCACTAAATGCTTGAAAAATTGGTTCCTACATCCCCAAACTAAAAGGATTTCAATGAAAAATTTGATAATGCATTTTAAGAAACTAAAATATCAAGAACAATCTAGAAGAATAGATTGCAACTATGGCCCCGGATGTGGGGGGGATGGGAGGGGAGGGGGAAGGTCAGAGGAAGGGAGGGTGAATTATGGGATCACACCTATGGTGCATACTGCAAGGGTACATGTCAGATCTATTAAGTAGAGAGAATAAATGTCTTAACACAATAAGTAAATGAGGTGAGAGATATATCAACCAGTATGATGTAAGCATTCCAAATTGCCTATGAATTCAGCACATTGTACCCCATAAATGCATTAATGTATACATGATCTACCTCCTTATGATATAATAAAAAAAAATCTAAATTTAAAACACTACATGGAAAGAAGCAGTAAAGATCAGAACAGAAATAAGCAAAATGCAAAAGATCAATGAAGCAGTAAGTTGTTTTTTCAGAAATAAAAAAGGATATACCATAATGGATACCCAGAAATACAAAGAATCATTAGAGACTACTATGAAAAAGTATAAGTCACTAAATTAAAAAATCTAGAGGAAATTGATAAATTCCTGGAAACATACAATCTACTTGAGATTGAATCAAGAAGCAATAGCAAACCTGAATAGATCCATAACATGTAACAAGATTAATTCAGTAACAAAAAGTTTTCCAACAAAGAAAAGTCCAGGACCATATGGTTATACCACTGAATTCTACTGAACCTTAAAGAAGAATTAATAGCAGTTCTATTCAAAATATTCCAAAAAATTGAAGTGGAGGAAACTCTTTCTAATTCATTCTAGGAGAGACCACCATACCCTGATACCAAAACCAGATAAGGACAAAACAATAAAAGAAAACTATAAGCCAATATCTTTGATAATAGTGGCTCATGCCACTTTCATAGATGCAAAAATTCTGAACAAGATACTAGCAAGCAAAATTTAATAATACATCAAAAAGATAATACACAGTGATCAAGTGGGATTTATCCAGGAATACAAAGATGGTTCAATATACACAAATCAATAAACATGGCACATCACATCAACAAAATGAAGGACATCAATAGATGCAGAGAAAACATTGATAAAATTCAACATCTGTTTATGACAATAATTCTCAAGAAATTAAGTATAAAAGGGAACTAGCTCAACACAGTAAAGGGCAATTCTAAAAGCTGATAAGCCAGCAGTTAATATCATACTGAATGGGGAAAAGCTAAAAGTTATTTCTTTAAAAATTAGAATAAGACAAAAGATACTCTCACTGCTCTTACTCAGTATAGTACTGGAAGTCCTATAGGAACTTCCTATAGGAAGTCCTACCCAGACCAATTACACAAGAGAAAGAAAGAGCATCTAAATTGGAAAGGAGAATGCTAAGTTGTCTCTGCTTGCAGATTACATGATCTTATATTTAGAAAAACCTAAAGAATATAACAAGAGACTGCTGGAACTGCTAAATAAATGCAGTAAAGTCACAGGGTACAAAATCAACATACAAAAGTCAATAGCATTTCTCTACATGAACTAAGATACAGAAATCAAGAAAACAATCCCATTTACAATAACATACCAGGAATAAATTTTATCAAGGATGTGAAAGACCTCTTTGAAGAAAACTACAAAAAACTGATGAAAGAAACTGAAGAGAATATCAATGGAAAGACATGCCACTTTCATGGATCAAAAAAATTAATATTGTTAAGATGACCATCTGACCCAACACAATATACAGATTTAGTTTAATTCCTATCAAAATACCAATCACATTCTTCAAAAAAATAGAAAAAGAAATCTTAAAATTTTCATGGGACCAAAACAGAGCCCAAAGAAAGAAAGCAATGCTGAGCAAAAAGAACAACGTTAGAGGTATCATACTAGCAGACTTCAAAATATATATACTGCTGTAGTAATCAAAACAGCCTGGTGCTGCTATTAAACCAGACACATAGCCCAATGTAACAGAATGGAGATCCCAGAAGCCAATTCACGTATCTACAGCCAACTGATTTTTTACAAAGGCACCAAGAGCACTCTTTGAGGAAAGAACAGTTTCTTCAATAAATGGGACTAGGAAAACTGATATTCATATGCTGAAGAACCAAAATGGAATCCCCACCTCTCACTCGTTGTGGAAAAGACAGTATCTTTAATAAATGGTGCTTGAAATACTGAATATCCATATGCTAATCCATATGCTAAAACAAGACTCCCTCTTCCCATCTATACAAAAATCAAAGACCTAAATATAGGACCTGAAAACCTCAACCTAGTAGAAGAAAACGTAAGGAAATGCTTCAGGACATTGTTCTGGGGGAAAAAATCTTATGAATAAAATCTCAAAAGCACAGACAACAGGGGCGGTGCCTATGGGTTAGTGAGTAGGGTGCTGCCCCATATACCTAAGGTGGTGGGTTTGAACCTAGCCCCGGGCCAAACTGCAACAAAAAAAATAGCTGGGCACTGTGGCGGGTGCCTATAGTCCCAGCCACTAGGGAGGCTGAGGCAAGAGAATTACCTAAGCTCAAGAACTGGAAACTGCTGTGAGCTGTGATGCCATGGCACTCTACCAAAGGCAGCAAAGTGAGACTCTGTCTCTAAAAAAAAGTACAGACAACAACTGCAAAAATAAACAAATAGAATTGTATCAAACCAAAAAGCTTTTGCACATGAAAAGAAACAACCAGCAGAATGAAAAGGCAACCTACAGAATGAAAGAAAATATGTGCAACCAATCATCCAACAGGGGATTGATAACCAGAAAATACAAGGAACTCAAACATCTCAACTGCAAAAAAGCAAAAAATCCAGTGGGCAAATGATCTGAACAGATATTTATTAAAATGGGCAAGAAATAAATTTTAAAAAATTCTGAACATCACTAATTATTAGGGAAATACAAATCAAAACCACGATGGGATATTATCTGACTCCAGTTAAGATGACTATTATAAACAAACTGACTATAACAAATGCTGGTGAGGATGCAGAGAAAAGAGAATTCTTAAATACTATTGTAGGGGAATGTAAACTAATACAACCACTATGGAGAACTGCGTGAAGGTTCCTCAAAAAACTGCAAATAGAACTACTAGATAATCAGGCAATCCCACCACTGGGCATTTATGCAAAGGAAAGGAAAGGAAATCTGTGTATTGAAGACACACCTGCACACCCATGTTCACTGTAGCACCAATCACAGTAGCCAAGATAAGAAATCAACCTAGGTGTCCAACAAGAGATGAAGGGATAAAGGACATAGTGGTATATATCTACAATGGAAAACTAGTTAGCCACAAAAAGAATGAAATTTTGTCATTCACCATGACAGGGGTAGAACTAGAAAACATTATGTTATAGAAATAAAGAACTGACTACACTTGTTCTCACTCATAGGTGGTAGCTTTCAAAAGTTGATCTCATAGAATTAAGAAGTAGACCAGATGATACATGTGCTAGAGGTTGGAAAAGGGGAAGGGGAAGGCAGAGATTTGTGAAAGGATGCAAAATTACCGCAATGTAAGAGAAACATGTTCCAATATTCTGTACTACTGTAGGATGACTATAGTTAACAATAATATGAAGAATATGATAAGAGCTGTATAAGAAGAAGAATATTGAATGTTCTCAACACAAAGAGATAATAAATGTTGTAGGATGACTATAGTTAACAATAATATGAAGAATATGATAAGAGCTGTATAAGAAGAATATTGAATGTTCTCAACACAAAGAGATAATAAATGTTCAAGATGATGGATATGCTAATTACCTTGATCTGATCAATATACATTATATGTATCAAAACATCACTGTGCATACCATAAATATGTACAATTATTATATGTCAATTTTTAAAGAGCAAAGTAAAAAATGGTTTCCAAAGTTTTATTTATTAGATATATAATTTTAACAAACTGAACAGTAAATAATAGTACAAATGGTTATAAATCTTTCACTCAATGCATGAAGAACCTTGTAGATTTTTTGAATCAATTAACATAAATATGGCATTGCAAAAACACCATCAGAATTAGCATGTCAAAGAGTTTTAGTTTTTTTACTAAAGGAAATATTCTTCACCATGACAATTGAGACATGCTGCATTCTACGTATTTTACAGATTAATTCTTTTTCACAGAAAAACATGCATTTGTTAGAATTCTAGTACCTTATCCTGTAGAATAAGAAGGGCAGAATTGGAAATATTGAATTTTTACAACTATTGATATAAATTAACTTGGTTTTCCAGTGTTTAAAATATGTGTATGAAATGTATATGTCTTTATCTTGTCCACGAAGACGAGCATCTTCTTTTTTTTTTTTTTTAATAGAGACAGAGTCTCACCTTATAGCCCTCAGTAGAGTGCTGTGGCATCACACAGCTCACAGCAACCTCCAACTCCTGGGCTTCAGCGATTCTCCTGCCTCAGCCTCCTGAGCAGCTGGGACTACAGGCGCCCACCACAACGCCCAGCTATTTTTTGGTTGCAGTTAAGCGGGGGCCGGGTTTGAACCTGCCACCGTCGGTACATGGGGCCGGCACCCTACTGACTGAGCCACAGGCGCCGCCCCGAAGACGAGCATCTTCTTAAGACAGCAATGTATTTGTAACATGCGCCACTTGAAGGATAATGATGATAGCAATGATAAGAAAGATATAATTGAGCTATATTGATGGGCATGCATTTGCATTATGTTTGAATCTGGGGCCTGTTAGTGCACTTGATCCAGAAAGGTCTTGTGCAAAAGTGTAAAGTAAAAGCAGCTAATGCAGCTCATGGGGTGATAGAAGCAATATTTCTAAACTACCTGGGTTAATGGGCATATTTTAACTATGTTAACATGAAAATATGAATATTGATTGTCCAGTCACATGTCTTATCAGAGAGAGCTTTGTGACAAAATTAACAGACTTAAGTGCAATAAGAAAGAATATACAGCTCTTATCATTAATACATTTTACATTTCAGGAAGGCTAAAAATTGAGTATGAAGGTTTCCTCTACCTTGCCCCAAAATACACCAACAAAGAGCTATCTGTTCAAAAAGAGACGGGCATCTTCTAAATTTTTACATTTATAAAAAGATTGTAACTTTTTTTATTCCTCTGAGAGAATACCAGCTTCAGCAAAGATCTCACACATCAAGTTGCTATGCTGGGCTTTTCTCATATGCAAACAGGAGGGGCTTCAGAAAGTTCATGGAAAATGCACATTACAAAGACTAGGCACGAGTTTCAAAATTTCTTGTACAAACAAACTCACACTAAGTTTTATTTTTTCCTTTTTTTCCTTTTTAAATTTGTATTGGTTTTTATTTTTTTTTTATTAAATCATAGCTGTGTACAATGATATATTCATGGGGCATCATTCACTAGCTTCACAGACCTTTTACCAAGTTTCACATATACCCTTGTAAGATGCACCGCTGGTGTAATCCCACCAATCCCCTTCCCTCTACCCACCTCTCATCCTCCCTCCCCTCCCTTTCCCCCTTCCCCCTGTTCTTAGGTTGTAACTGGGTTATAGCTTTCATGTGAAAACCCTAAATTAGTTTCATAGTAGGGCTGAGTACATTGGATACTTTTTCTTCCATTCTTGAGATACTTTACTAAAAAGAATATGTTCCAGCTCCATCCATGTAAACATGAAAGAGGTAAAGTCTCCATCTTTCTTTAAGGCTGCATAATATTCCGTGGTGTACATATACCACAATTTATTAATCCATTTGTGGATCGATGGGCACTTGGGCTTCTTTCATGACTTAGCAATTATGAATTGGGCTGCAATAAACATTCTGGTACAAATATCTTTGGAAAGAGATATGGAGAACACTTAGAAATCTAAAAATAGATCTGCCATTCAATCCTGTAATCCCTCTACTGGGCATATACCCAGAAGACCAAAAAGCACATCACACTAACTTTTAATAACATGTCTGAGCAGTTTGAGTCACAAAGAAAGATGAGACACCAGTTTGAAAAGAACTCTTATCAGAGTGCCATAAATTTGGCTGTAATTGGACAAACATCATTTTATGGTGAGGCTTGGCTAGAAGATGGTGAAATCATCGATGCTCTATGAAAAGTTTATGGGAACAATGCCCCAAAGATATCAGTAGTTTACCAATGGATAACTTGTTTTAAGAGGGGACAAGAAAATGTTAAAGAAGTAGCCCACAACTGCAGGCCATCTACCTCAATTTTCAAGGAAAAAAACTTGTATTGTCTGTGCCCTAATTGAAAAGGATTGATGTGTAACAGCATAAAAAATAGCCAACATCATAGACATCTAAACTGGTTCAGTTTACACAATACTAACTAAAGAATTAAAGTTAAGGGTATGATGGTTCATGCCTGTAGCTACTTGGGAGGCTTGAGGCAAGGCTGGAGGATTGCTTGAGTCCAGGAGTTCAAGGCTGCAGTGACCTGTTATGACTGTGACACTGCACTCCATTCTGGGTGACAGAGTGAGATTCTATTTCTATATAAAAAAAAAAAATTCTACAAAATAATCTAAATCACAGTACAGTCCATCAAAAATAAAACTGAGCTACCTTTCTATCATGGCATGTTGCATTCACATCAGCTGCACACAGGAGTAGAGCTTTCAACGAAAATTTTAAACAAGTAGAATCAAAATTCAGAAACACACCTGTGAAAAAATTGTAACAGGAAATGAAACATGGGCTTACCAATATGATCCTGAAGACAAAGCATAATCAATGGCTACTGATAGGTGGAAATGGTCGGTCCAGAGCAAAGGGCGTGGCAAGAGTTTTTTGGGATGCTCAAGGCGTTTTCCTTGTTGACTGTTTCTGCACAGCTGAAGAATAATAACATGCCCTTATTATTAGAATGTTTTGAGAAAAATAGCCAAAGCTTTAGCAGAAAAATGCCTGGGAAAGCCTCACAGGAGAGTCCTTCTCTACCACACCAATGCTACTGATTGTTCTTTTCATGAAACAAGGGCAATTTTGCAAGAGTTTTATTAGTAAATAATTAGGTGTCCACTTTTCATTCCTGATGTGTCCTTTTATGATTTCTTTGTGTTTCCTAACCTTAAAAACTCTTTAAAGAATACCCATTTTCTTCAGTTAATAATATTAAAAAACACTACATCAACATGGTTAAATCCCCAGGACCATCAGTTCTTAAGAGATTGACTAAATGGCTGGTATCATTGCTTACAAAAGCGTCTTGAACTCAGTCGAGCTTATGTTGAGAAATAACGTTTATATGTTTCCTTTTTATGTTTTAATTTCAATTTTCCATGAACTTTTTGACGTGAGAGCTATCAATGTTTATGGCTTCCAAAATAAGTGACCCTTTGAGACAGAGGCATCCTAGTACACTTAAATCCAGAAAAGCCTCATGTAAGAGTATGAAGTAGAAGAAGCTCTCTCATCTTCTCCCTCACAAAATCTACTCTCTGGAAATTACTGATACTTGACACATTTTCTACTGGAAAGATGGGCTATATTTATTACTACTACCTTTCACACACAGAATTCCAGTTCTTGAAGTTTGTTTGTATAGATGTCTGGTACAAGAATAACAAGGCCACATTTACTAAACAATGAATAATAGTAGAGTATAGTGCCTGAGCTCAGGAGTTCAAGACCAGCCTGAGCCAGAGTGAGACCCTGTCTCTAAAAATAGCTGGGCATTATGGTGGGCGCCTATAGTCCCAGCTACTTGGGAGCCTGAAATAGAATAGAAGAATCGTTTGAGCCCAAGAGTTTGAGGTTGCTGTAAGCTCAAATGCCATTGAGTATTTGATGGTGATGATGCCATGGCACCCTATCCAGGGTGACAGAGTAAGACTTGGTCTCAAAGAAAAAAAAAAAAGAATAAAAAACCCAGGAAAACAAATTTACTCTCCCAAATGGATTTATATGTCATTTTTAAAAATAAGACATGTATTATCTTACTTTTCTAAAACAAACTGTATAGCTGCACATAAGATAATAATATAATCATAATATTTACTGAATGATAAGCAATAACCTGATTTAATCCTGCCCCAAATCCTATGAGACATGCATTATTATTATCACCTTCATTTAACAAATGGGCAAATGAAGTATAGAGAGCTGAAATAATTTGGGAAAGGTTCATCAGGGCATTCATGTGACCAGATCTGCCTTTTTAAAGATCACTAAGAAGACAGCAGAAGGAAGGATTGGAAAAGAGCAGGAAACTGTCTGAGAATTACCATCATAATGTAAGCCTTTTATTAGTATTCAGATTCAAAGATGCATTTTTCTAAATTTCTACCCAGGATATGGTAAATGATTGATATATTTTTTAGTTAAGCATTCTCAAGCATACTTGAATTTTAATCTATGTCTGCCATGTTTGTTATCTACAAAAAACAAAGATAATGGTAAAAAATGGCATTCCACTTGCAGCTCAATTCCTCACTTGAAACCACAATGTCACCAAAGAAGAAAAATAATACAATAGATCAGAGCTACAAAAACATTGCAAAACCTTAGAATTAAAATAATTTGAACTGGTTCTAAAAACAAATTATTTGAACTTGATTGATTGTTCTGAGATTACAGAGAACTTCCAAAGTTTTAGGTATAATAATATTTAGTGAAGAAATGAGAGCAATGATGTATTATTGATTATACCCAATACAGGGCCTTACTAAATGCCAAGTTCCTTGCAGGCAAGGTATTTTAAAATTCAGAAATATCAACACTAATTGCATCCCTGGTAATTGTAACTGCCATTCATTTAATGAGTCCCTACCACAGACTAGGTGTTTCATGTACATTGTCCTACTTAAACCATACTAACTTTACTAAGAAGATATTATTATTCTCAATATAGAGGTAAGAAAATTGAAACTTAAGTAATTTGTTCAAGATCACATAATAAATGATAGACCAGGAATTTAAAAACAAATTAAATGTTACCTAGAAGAAGCTCATTCCTTGGCTATTAAGCTAATACCTACAATCTATCTCTCCTTTAGATTGGTAGACAATCAATGTTTAATAAGTGTCTTCCTTTAAAAACATAAAATAGCAATATACATGAACAAGATTTCTAAGCCCTAGAGGAAATAATATCCAAGTCTCACTCTGTCACCCTGGGTAGGGTGCCGTGGCATCATCACCATCACATGCTAAATGGCATTTGAGCTTACAGCAACCTCAATAATATATAATTAACAAAATAATATCCTATGCATAAAAAGATGATTGCAAATTTTAAAAATCCAAATCTAGAGGGACAGAAAAAAAAAGTGCAGCATACAATTTTCAGGCAGTTGAAAAACTAAAGTTCAAAAGAAAGAAATACGAAATGAGAGCACACAAATCCAAAAAAAAAAGACAAGCAAGAATGACCAAAAAGAAGCAGATTTATATGTGATGGGGACAATGACATTGCATCAGTGAATGCCTCAGGTGCTCTGCAAAGTTAGAAGGACTGTCCCTTATTTTACCCTTACGAATTATTCCCACAACTTCTGAATTTATGTGTTAATCAGCAACTTCTGAATTTATGTGTTATTAAAAAGACAATGTTTATGAATACTAAGAAGGAGGTCAACATGTTATAATTTATTTAAATGTATTTCAATATTTAATTATTTATCAGTCTAGACTTTGGTCCTTTTCATATTTTGAAATAATGCATACATATTTTTTTTCATGTCTCCAGTATTTGTGTAAGCCTTTGCAAAGCTCACAGGTCTTGAGTTCCTTGCCTATGTTGCATAACATAATGGCCATGCTTGGTCGATAGTGAGTGGCTTTGCAATGAAGCATGCTTGTGAGGACAGGCATGTTCCTTCCCCTTTTCCTGAAGGAAACCAGAAGGATTATTGCAAAGGCCTTGGACAGATAAGTCTAATTCTACAAACATATGTATTAACATTTTATCAGGGGCAAGATCCTGGGCTAGTTCTAACTCTTTTTTACTAGTTTTTACCTTCATGGGCTATCCATTTTGCAGCCAGCAGTCAATTTTGTTTCAATTGACTTTTTACATATATTATGAATGTAAGAATGGTTGTTTTCTAACTCTATAGTTTCCTCTATACTTATTCACTGGCATCTATTGTAAGGAGCTGTTTTTCCTTTTGTATCTATCAGCCTATCATTATCTATCTATTGATCTATATAGATCATCAGTATACAGTCATGGAGTCATATTTAACTCAATGGGTTATCTACTGTCTATTTATTTTTATGTTTATATTGTGACAAATGTAGCCAGGGGGCTTATTAGCAGAGGTTCCTAGGTCCCTGTTGCCATATTTCTGAGCACCTCCTCATTTTCCAAGGAACTCTGAATCCTTTTGATGTGGAAAGGTAGTTAGAAATAAAGATTTAGCTCCCTTGCTTATGAGTTTTATTGTTTCATGTTAGCAAGGAAAGCTAGAATACACACACACAATTGCTACTGAGATTTCTCATTCTAATCCAAAGTTCTCAGGATTCTTCCTTTACTCTCTGTATTCCATTTTTATCACTTTTCTACAGTGAGAAACCTGGTTCCTGACATCACTATGTTTACTTAGTAGTTTAGTCCTACCATACACAAAAATGTTTCCAAGTTGCTATACCTCCATTAAAAAAAAAAAAAAAAAAAGAAGAAGAAGAAGAGTTCAATAATTAATTGAATTTTTAATTTTCTTTAGATTAAGGATAATATAGTGAAACTACTGTTCACAAAAGTTACTCAGATAAATCAGGTTTTGTTCGTTTGTTTGTTTAATCCTTCTTCAGGTTCGTTAACCAACTTTTGAAATCTAGATAATTCCTATATTTTTTCAGTTTAAATGTCACTTCCTACAGCTGCCTTGCCAAACTCTCCAGGTTAGGTTAATTCTGTCTATCAGATGGTCTCAAAGCATGCTTTGCTTCTCCCATACAGAACTTTTCCTTTTTAATCTTTACTGTAGCTTGCTGTCTCCCCAGTCTGCTGGTTGTAGAAGGACAGAGGTCAGTGTCTGTTCTCTCACTTCTTGTTGCCCTTCTCACTACATGTAGACATTCAACAAATATTTAATGACCAAATGAATTGTATTGAGTTGTTATTACAGAAACTTTGAAAAAGGAGTAACTGAGAGTTCATTGTTACCTTCCTTCCTGTTCTTTTTCACACTTTTCTTTTCCTCTTCCATTGGCAAAAGCTACTGTTTTAAGTTTGTTTGACAAACATATGTTAAGAAAAATTAATTGAGCACCTACTGCATATTTCCTGGGCACCAAAATATAATGATCATAGAGTATTAAGATTTAGTTCAAAAATGTCTTGTCTAATGACAAAAAACAAACAAACAAACAAAAAAAAACCTTTTGAGGTTGATCAAGATCCCAGAAAGATTTGCTAGGTTATGTTTCTACATTTATTTGCCCCATAAGGTAGATGCCATTGCTTCCCTAATGATCAGTACATTTCCATGTTCATTTTTAAAGATCTTCCAACCAAGTTTTCTTTCTCTTCAGTAGTTAAATACACAAAGAAAACTTCTCACATATGGGACCTCTGAATTCAGTCAAATGCAAAAATCCATTACTGACAAGATTGTGGTGTAAATAAATGTAAATAATTTTGAAGGGAAATCTCAGGTTTCGGGTTTCGTAACATATAATTTGGACCCTCCAAATGCAAACCATTTTTTATGTGTTAGAAAACAAAAAAGAAGAAAGTAAACAGTTTGGACAATGGTGAAAACCTCTTCACAAGGAATTTGAATTAAGAAGGAAAGAAATTAATATGAAGTGAGGTCTGTCACATGCTTTTCCTTTCTCTGCTGCTGCAAGATTCTAGATAAATACACTTTCTTTCTTCGTACCTTTAATCAGATTGTTGCTTGTTTCCATTGAATTATCAAGGTGCAGTTGATAAATTTTCTTTATTTCTCTTTAACTCTGGGAGAAACTGGAGAATAATAAAGAATGCAAAAGGACACACTGTTGTATCTTGGGTGAGCATGTGTGGGCCTTAAACCCAGAAATGCCCCCCTCTGCATCTCAGCTGCACCCAAAAGGCCCCCCTCTGCATCTCAGCTGCACCCACAAAGGCCCCTCTCCGCATCTCAGCTGCACCCACAAAGGCCCTCCTCTGCATCTCAGCTGCACCCACAAAGACCCCCCCTCTGCATCTCAGCTGCACCCACAAAGGCCCCCCTCTGCATCTCAGCTGCACCCACAAAGGCCCCTCTCTGCATCTCAGCTGCACCCACAAAGGCCCTCCTCTGCATCTCAGCTACAGCATCAGGAATGGCTCACGTAAAGCTAATGTTTTTCAATCTTGTTTTCTTCATCCTTAAAATAATAATCCATTTTCAGTGTATTTTTTGAGGGTTTAAAATTGTACACATAGCCAGACGGTTGTGGCGGACACCTGTAATCCCAGCTACTTGGGAGACTGAGGCAAGAGAATGTGTAAGCCCAAGAGTTTGACATTGCTGTGAGCTGTGACCCCACAGCACTCTACCAAGGGTGACATAGTAAGACTCTGTGTCAAAATAAAATAGTACACAGTGCTGTTGCTCACTCTGTGCTTTATGCATTGCAAGTCGTGATGTGGGTTCTTTATCTCTTCCCTAGGCACAGATAATGACTAAATGCTCCTAAGTGTTCTCCATTCTGCAAGGTAGAATATAAATTAATGGTTGGATCTGGTCCTGTTATATTGTATTAGGGCATGGCTGGGGCAAATTAAGAAGGGATGAACCTAGAATTACTTGGAACAGTGAGGTGGAAAGAAAGCCAGCCACCACAGCTGAACAAACAGCAGAACATGATGTCACAATTCTGGCAGAGTCCTCTGGAGGATGGAATGTGGGTTACACATGGGATGTATAGTAGTTTTTCAGTTTAATTAAGTCCCATTTGTTTATTTTTGTTGTTACAATTGCCATGGAAGTCTTCTTCATAAAATCTTTCTCTAGGCCGATATCTTCAAGTGTTTTCCTCACACTTTCTTCGAGGATTTTTATTGTTTCCTGTCTTGGATTCTTTTCTCCAATGTATGTTTTTGTTTGGTTTATCAAAGATCAGGTGGCTGTAAGATGTTTGTTTCATCTCAAGGATTTCTATTCAGTTCCAAATGTCAATATCTCTATTTTTTGTGCCAATACCATTATGTTTTGATCACTATGGCCTTATAGTATAGCCAAAAGTCTGGTCGGGTGATACCCTTGACTTTGTTTATATTACTAATAATTGCCTTGGGTATACGAGTTTCTTCTGGTTCCAAAACAAATGAAGAATTAGGCTTGGCACCTGTAGCTTAGTGAGTAGGGTGCCAGCCACATACACAGAGGCTGGCCTGGCCCGGGTCTGCTAAACAACAATGACAAATGAAACCAAAAAATAGCCAGGCATTGTGGCAGGCACCTGTAGTCACAGCTACTTAGGAGGCTGAGGCAATCTCTTGAGGTTGCTGTGAGCTGTGATACCATGGCACTCTACCAAGGGTGACATAATGAGACTCTGTCTCAAAAATAAACAAACAAAAAAAAATGAAGAATTATTTTTTCCAAATCTTGAAAGTATGATGATAGCATTTTAATGGGGATTGCACTGAATCTGCAGATTGCTTTGGCTAGTATAGACATTTTGAAAATGTTGATTCTTCCCAGGCATGAGCATGGTATGTTCTTCCATTTGTTAATATCTTCTGCTATTTCTTTCCTTAGTGCTTTGTAATTTTCTTTGTAGTGGTCGTTCACCTCTTTTGTTGGGTATATTCCTAGTTATTTCATTTTGGGTAAAGAAAAAAGTAATTGGGGGCCAGATCAGGTGAGTAGGGAGAGTGTTCCAATATAGTTATTTGTTTACTGGCTAAAAACTCCCTCACAGACAGTGCTGTGTGAGCTGGTGCATTGTTGTGGTGCAAGAGCCATAAGTTGTTGGCCAAGATTTTTCAGTTAAGATCTTTCTAATTGTATCTCTACTGATGTTTGCTTGGTCTACTATGCTTCTCATAGTCATCTGATAATTTTGACATACAACTTGATAATTTTTTGCAATGTTCTCACCAACTTTTGTTCATAACTTGCTGCCCTGACATCCCTTGATTAGTGATGCTTTCTCTCCCCTCAGAAAATGTTTAATACATTTGTACACTGCTGTTTTCTTCATAGATTGTCCCTATAAACTTGTACTAACATGTCCCTGATTCCACTTCCACTTTTTCCAGGTTTAACAAGAAATTTAATATTTGTTCATTGCCCTATTTCAAACTCCAACATTCTTGAATGACACATAACAATAGAAAGACACTGCTACATGTTAACACAAACACAGCTGTGAGACACTGAAATACCAAGATTATGAAATATTACTGAGTTGTTAGTACATTGCTGACTGTACTAATGGGGGAAGTTCACAGGCGGAAGCTCACAAACTTCATTGTCAGACCTTGTAGTCTTCAATAATAGCATCATTAGCTGAAGTGTATTTTTATCTATAATACTACTCATTTGTTTCCTTTTTTCTTACTTTAAAAATATTATATTAACTATGGCTACCTATAGTGGGGGCTATTTATAGTGGGGGTGAGTTTTTATACTATTTCCACTTGCATGAATAACAAAACATATTCAACATTCAACACAATAATCCTATTATTTAAAATAGATGGGAACTTATCAGGCCCCATAGAGGAAGCGCCTCAGGTTTCATTTTTTTTTTCATGTATACATTAATGCCTTTATGGGGTACAATGTGATGGTTTTATATACAATTTGGAATGCTTACATCAAACTAGTTAATATAGCCTTCACCTCATTTACTTAGTTATTGTGTTAAGACATTTATACTCTATACTTAATAGATTGACATGTACCCTTGTAATATGAACCATAGGATGGCCCCACCATTTACCCTCCTTCCATCAAATCTCCCCCCTCCCCTCCCATCCCTCATCTCTTCCTTCCTTCATCCTGGGCTATAGTTATGATTTATCTTCCATATGAAAGTGTGAGGGATTATAAATTGGTTTCATAATAGTATTGAGTACATTGGATATTTTTTCTTCCATTCTTGAGATACTTTACTAAGGAGAATATTTTCCAGCTCCACCCATGTAAACATGAAAGAGGTAAAATCTCCATCTTTTTTTTAAGGCTGCATAATATTCTGTGATATACATATACCACAATTTGTTAATCCATTCATGGGTCGATGGGCACTTGGGCTTCTTCCATGACTTGGCAATTATGAATTGAGCTGCAATGAACAATCTGGTGCACATATCTTTGTTGTGAAGTAGTCATTTGGATATGCATCTAGTAGAGGAATTGCAGGGTCAAATGGCAGATCTACTTTTAGATCCCTGAGTGTTCTCCAAACTTCTTTCCAAAAGGAACGTATTAGGTAGCATTCCCATCAGCAGTGCAGAAGTGTTCCCTTTTCTCCACATCCATGTCAACATCTGTAGTTTTGGGATTTTGTGATGTGGGCTAATCTTACTTGAGTTAGATGATATTTCAAAGTGTTTTTGATTTGCATTTCTCTGATGAATAAAGATGATGAGCATTTTTTCATATGTCTTTGGGCCATGTGCATGTCTTCTTCAGAGAAGGTTCTGTTAAAGTCTCTTGCCCAGATAGAAATAGGATCACTTGTTCTTTTCTTGTTGATAAGTTTGAGTTCTCTGTGGATTTATTCTCCTGGTTTTGAAATGCAAGTGAGCACTGAGCCTATTTTATATACCCACTTGCTTTTGAAAAATGTTGTTCTACAGCTCTAGCTGTACAATCTGAGATGAAATATCTACAGAAATATATCATGATAATAAAAATGAGAATTCAGTTAAGAATTGATATTCTCTATGTCTACAGAGAAAATTATATCAAAAACTGGACACTATCTTTGGTATATGAGATATAATGAATAGAAGACATCTAATGATGTAAAATTTTAAATATTTACTGCATAATGTATAAAAATAAAGCAGAAGATGTGGACTCTGCTCTACACTGATACCCAAGAATAATAAAATATGGTTCAACTGTTAAAGGGTTAACTTCACAGGCTGAAGGGATGTGAAGGGTGCTGAAACCCTTCACATTCCAAAGAAAGGATGGCCCTTAACTTGTTCCTGGGAGATAACCTCTGATACTTTTGAATACCTTGCCTGATAAATGTGTCTTTGTATATATGAGAACATAGACCACACCAGATAGTTTATACTTTATGCTAACAACGAGAGTGGTGGTGAATGTGCTTTTGTTTTCTTGGGACCCTGAGCCATGCTGTATCTGTTTGAACTCTGGGTGTGGGGAGAAGGCTGGAGATTAAATATTTAAAGTCAGTTACATAGGCACTCCATGACTATGTGACTGAACCCCAAAAAAGAGACCAAGGCTCTGGTGAACTTCTCTGTTTAGCAATACATTGTATATATTGGCATATCCTATTGCTGGCAAAATTAAGTGCTATCTGTACCACTCTACTAGTAAAGAGTAACTAGAAGCTCACATCTGGTTTCTCCTGGATTCTGCACTTTGTGTCTTTTGCTTTTGTTGATTTTACTCAGTATCCTTTCACTGCAAAAAAAAACTCCAATTGTGACTCTAACAGCTTTTCTGGGTTCTTCAAGTTCTTCTTGTAAATCACTGAGGCTAGGGGAGTCTCAAGGTTCCCCAAAACACAAAGTGAATAAAACATAATAAATAGGAAAAAATCCAATCAAATTAAGGGATACTAAGTGCTGTAATATTTCAAACATGCATTATGAATAAACATTTTGTCATTTACAAAACTTTCCCGTATTTACCCTATTTTCTATAGAAATTCAGAAGGAGCATAAAATCACTTTAATCTACAGAGGTCAAGAATGGTTTTATGGAAGAAAAGTCTGGACCTTGAACTAGATCTCAAAGGTCTCAGGAGAGGAAAGAAGACAGAAAAGGGTGAAAGAAATAAAGTCTAAGGTCAGAGCACAGTAGAGCACTTTGGTTGAAGTATGTATTTGAGGAAGGAAAGTAAAATGTTAAGACTGGAGATGTAGCTACAGCCAAACTGTAGAGTGTTTTAGTGCTGCTGTTGTTTACCATGAAACTAAAAGCTAAACATTCAGTGAATTCAAACTAATCAAATTTCAGAAAATTCGTGTGTGGGAAAGACTCCCTGTAAGGGGTCTCCATATGCTCCTAAATTCTAATCAAAAAGTAAGTCTACTGCCAGAAAAATTTTCTGTAATAATAACTTAGTGAGTTTCCACACATATCTTCTTTCAGTGATACCCATTTCAAATTTGCATAATTTATAACTGAAAAATTAAGTTGTCTTCAGCCAGAAGTTTTATGCACCCCTGTCATTTGAAAACATCACAGTAATAAAGATTTTGCAATCAAAATTTAGTTTATGGTTTTGGTAATGATTCATGATCCAAAACTATCTCCAGCTCAGGTTTCCTATGGTTTCATGGGCCCTAAAGTTGCCAATACTACAATTGTCAGGAAGACACATGGGTGCTACTTCTGTTGTTGTTCGCTGACTGCATATCGTTTTCTTTGGGAGTCAATTATGGGAGATGAGATTGAAGGGGGTCAGATTTTTAAGGAGAAGGTGTCAGGTGTTTGCAAAGGTTTGGATTACAGGAGGGTATGAAACCTCATATAGGTGTTCAAAGGTTGTAACTGTGGGCAGACAGGCCCACTTCTTCATTTTCATAGCAATATTATGCCAATCAGCTCACTTCCTTTTCCTCCAGCTGTATAAGACAACATTGTGAGAAAAACATGTGTTGTTTTTCTTTCAGTGATATTTGTTCCATCATGAGTGAAAAAAAGAAGCACTTTATATTTAACGGTCCTTTGAAATTGTGGTTCAATGCAAAATTCAGGCTTTTAGCCACATTACTGTGCAAATTATTTTTCTTATACCTATCTACTTTCTTTCACATTTAAAAACAATATCATCTGTACTTAAATTATTTGAACTTTCTCCAGTTCTTTCTTAATAGACATGAGCTTGCAATATGGCCAAAATTAACCCCCTATTCCCTTTTCTCCAAAATTATATGCTTTCTATATAACTTTTATTTCAATGCCACCAATATCCACCCAGACGTCTGTCGGAATCTGAAATCATCCTGACTTTTTCCACACCTCTATTCTTTACATTCAATTAATCACCAAGTCTCAGCTAATTTAGTGGCTGAAAACCCAACTATTCTGTCCACTTTTTTTCTGTTCCTACTAATATTCCTTACTTTAGGTCACTATTATTTCTTACATGAATTATGGAAGTAATCTCTTGTCTGATTCCTCCATTTCTCATCCTTCACCCTCTAAGAATTTTCTTATTGAAAATTTATCATGAGGTGTTACACCAAACTTTTGGAATCCAGAGTAAAAGACACACAATGGTCAGGGAAGCTCTTTCCTGCTGCCTCACCCCTCTCCCTGTCCTGCTCAGTCTTAGAGTAGGCCTGCACCCATGGAAAAGAAAACTTTAACAGAAACATTTTAGGATGGGTGCAGAAGCCGTGATATTGACATGTTAAGCTAGAGATGTCTTTTGGGCATATGGGTGGAGATATTGAGTAGGTGGTTAGATTCCTGAATTTAATTAGAGTGGAGATGTCTGCTTGGAAGTCTTCTGGATATTAGGATATCAAAACCAATGAGGTTGGATGAAATCATGAGGAAATTAAGTGTGAAAGGAACAAAAGGAGAGGTTCAAAGACTAAGACCTAGGGCCTTCCAATGGTTAGAGGATGGGCAGGTGAGCAGAAAACAGAAGAGGAGAGTGACTGGGAAGGAGCTTCCAGAGAAGTGGAGAGAAATCCAGGCTAGTGTGGTGAACTGGAAGCCAAGTGAGGCAAGTGTTTCAAAGAGGCACACTGGTGGCCTCTGAAAAAACGACAATGAAGGGGAAGTAATGGGGAAATTGGGAACCATTATATTTAACAACATGACTGTTGTTGGTGACATTTCCATTTCAGTAAAGTGGTGGAGGCAAAAACCAGTTTGCACAGGTTCGAGAGCAGTGATTTTCAACCAGTGTGCCATTAGAGGATCCTAGGTGTGCCGCAAAAAATTTTAAAGATCTTTAATTAAATCATTTTGAAAGAAGTTCAAAACACAGTAAGTACATTCTTTCTTTTACACTTTTTTTTTGGATCAACATAATTTAAGTGTGCCATGGAAGTTTAATTATAGGTTCAAGTGTGCCATGAGATAAACAAGGTGGAAAAACACTGTTCTAGAGAGAGGGTGGAGGAAGGTCATTGAGGGTAGAGAGCACAGGCTAAGAGGGGAGTTTTGCTCTAAAAGAAGGGAGAGAAATAAGGTGGCTGATGGAGGCAGAAGTGTGGGACTCTGAGGATTTGCAAAAAAGAGATGTTTACATCTCGCTGAGCAAGATAAGACTGGTACACAGGAAAGAAAGAGAACAGTGACAGAAACAAATGTTCTTGAATAGGCAAGAAGGGGTATGTGGCCCACACATGGTGGGGGGTGGATTTATCTTAGACAGTGAAGAAGTCTTTCAAATCCGTAGGAGAGAAGGCAGAGAACGTCTATAGGGCACAGGTGTTGATGGATGGGGAGATGCAGTGGTGGGAACACAAAGAGTTCTCTCCCGATTGCTTCATTTTTCTCGGGAAAATTGAAAGCAAGTTCATCAACTGGGAATGAGACACTGACAACTTCAGAAATCCCTTTTCAGGGAGGCCAGTCTTCATCCCCTGTCTGAACTGCAGCCCCCTTAGCACTTCTCACTCTTATCATTCTCATGCTATCTATTCTGCTTACTGGTCATGTTTTCTGTCCATCTCCCCTCTCCCCACCAGAATGTGAACTCCATGGGATTTTATGTCTGATTTGTTTATGACTGTAACTCTAGAACCTAGGAGAATGGCAGTAAATAGAGTGTTCCATAAATATTAATTAATTCATGGAAGCATTTTATGATGATTAAATGAAAAGTATCTATTATATAAGAGTGACTGAAAAAGCTGTGGGAACATATCATCCTATGGAGCAGGGGACAATTAGGCTCCTGAGTTGGTTTGAAGACAAGGGAACTCTCCTGAGTCCTTCTCATTCAAAGAGCTATCTTCATATACCTTGTGTTTCAGGAAAAGGGAAAGTTTTTAAATGCCTTAAAGCTTTCAAAAGCTTGGAGAAAATAGTTTTAGACTGCTTGTGGGTCAAGACAATTATGAGTGTTGAGTTGTCTTCTTTTTTGCAATATGTAGCAAAAGCTTCAGATTGTACAGCTGACAGAATGACAAATTACAAGACTGGTGGCCAAAGGGAAATGAGTCTCAATAAAAAATTAAAATCCATGGCTATGTGGTGTACTTTTTGGGCTCCATATGCTTCTCTGCCAAAAATCCAGCCCACACCCCAAGAACTAACTTATACACAAACATGTTTTGAACATAACTGTGTCAATAATACTTTCCAGTTCCATAAAACCAGGTTTAAAAAAAGAGAACTGTATAAAGTGACAAGACTGTGTACTTAGGGGACACATGAAACGGAGTTGGAGACAGAAAGTCTAGTCTTATTTTACGGTGTGACCATGCGTTTAAACTATCATCTTTTTGCAGAAAGTTGTGTTATCCTGGATCAACGGAAAGAGGCAGGAGAATTTGACAGATGCACATCTGAATCTTTATCAGTCAGGGCCATCCAGGAACAGAGAAAGCAATCCAGGCATCTTCTTTTCTCTTGTTTATTTCTAATTCTAGAGAGTTTTAATGCAGGAAATTGTTCACACAGTTAATGAAAGGGCTGAGAAGCTGATGGGTAAGGGGCAGGCAATTCAGGCATTGGGGAGATCAGGAAACAAGGTCAACCTCTTGGCACACGGAGTGGGGAGGGGGTGGCTATCAGAGCTGGAAGCTGGGCTGTCTAATGGGAGCTGGAACAGTAGGGCTAGAGCAGTTTGACCAGGAGGCAGGAAGGAACTGGAGCCACTTCTGGAAAACACAAGGCCAGACAAAGCAAAAAGAGGGAGGATACCTGTCTTAACTCCTCTTGCCTCCCCTTCTCCATTAGGGTCCCAGCCACCCCACGCTTCTGAAGCCATGACAGAGGAACCTGGCAACAGGGAGCCGGGCAGAGAGGGCACAGATAGAAACACCTCAGCAGCCCTGCCCAGCCTTTTATCGGCTGTGAATCCTTGGTTATTGCTTTAAGGTTGACAGTCCCAGCTTCTTCACCTCAATGTGAGAAAAGGGATGCCTACCTCACAGGAATTGTGTGATTCCAAATGCAATGAAATATGCAAAGTGCCTTGTTCCAGACATGCTTCCCTCCCCTCTTCCCCATTTGGAAATACTCCTTAAAGCACTGTTTTCCAAGAGAGATGAAGTAACTAATGAGTCTGAAGAGAATTTAGCACTAAATCTTATCTTCAGCAATGCTTTAATTTTCTTAATCTTCCTGAAGAGCAGCAAAGAACCCAAAACCAACTCAAAGGGGCAATTACTCAAAGCTCACAGGTATCTAGAATTATTCCTTAGACATGTCAGTCACTTCCAGGGGCCCCTGACAAGGTACTGTTTGTAGAACACAAAACAAAAACAATAAACAAGTATTTCAAGAAGAGACAACAGGCAATGGCCCTTAATCCCTGCTATTAAAATGGAATGCTGAGTTTTATTTGTTTTTCATATATTTAAAAAGAATGTGTTTTAAATGACTACACTAAAATCTTGAGGGCGACATGTCTCTTGACAGTAAAACCTGCTCTCAAGGTTAACAAAACAGCTCACCAAAGTGTATTTGAGGAAACACAATGACACTCATTTCTTTTCTTTTTTTTTTTTTTACAGCTGAATATTGTTTTTATTTTTTAATATACAGCCTAAATAAACAGCATTTATTCTTTAATACTCTGCCTTTTGATTTTGTTATTTAATCTATTTATATATTATGTTAGTATTGATATAATTGAATTTGCATCTGTTGTTTTACTTTTGGTCTTATTGTTCTTTCCTCATTTCTTTTACTGATTTATTTTGTACTAAGTACATATTATTCTTCTGACATTTTAATTTCTGTAAATTTTATATTTTAATTTATTATTTCACCGGACTAACTATATCTTAACATGTGCATTTTATTTTATTTTTTTATTTTTATTTTTTTATTAAATCACAGCTGTGTACACTCATTTCTTTACTTTGAGTTACTTTGAAATTTGAGCTAACTTAGTGTTAGAAATATTCAAGTTCTTTTTTTTTTTTTTAATTAAATCATAGCTGTGTACATCAATATGATCATGGGGCACCATACACTTGTTTCATAGAATATTTGACACATTTTCATATCATTAGTTGACATAGCCCTCCTGGCATTTTCCTAGTTACTAATTAATTTGATTCAGCAGGCTCTTACTGAGCCCCACAGTTGCTTCTGACTCCGAGCTAGGTTCAGGATGAAAGCTCCTAATACCTGTAACACCATCTCTGCTTTACGGTGTTTGTCCCTTGTTGTTTGTGTAAATTATGATTCAAGGAGTCAACTTAATTTATTTAATAAAAAATTTTAAGTAAGTCAATTGCATGATTCACCAAAAATAATTACCTCTTCACTAAAGTAGACAGTACAGAACTCTTATTTTGCTTCAAGAGTTATTTATTTAATTGCAAGGAAATAGGAAAAGTTTTTTATCAGGTAGCAAGAGGATCAAAATCTAACTTTGTCCTACACTAGAATGACTTTGGACAAGCCACAACTTGTGGATAATAGCATCTGCTCTGTGTTATGCTAACTATGGTGGTCAACTGAGGAAATATGTGAGAGCATTTGGCCCAGCACCTCGCTCCATATTCTCAAGAAATATTTGATAATTCGTTTTCTTTCCTTCTCTTGGAAATGTTTCACCTTTTAGCAACAAATTCTAGTTATGCAGTCACTGGAGAGTAATATAAAATTATTTAAAAACATTTTCTGCATTTTAAAATTATAATTAGCCATGCCCTATTCAAAGTTTACTGACATAAAAAGGGGTTTTATTTTGTGTTATAAGCACAGTTTGGGGGTGAGGGAGATCAGTTTTTCTTCTGATAACCAGATTATTATAGGAATTTAGCAACTAGAGAAAAGTAAGGAAACAGGAAAAAAAAATCTTAACTTCATTCCCTAGGGGCACCAGAGCTATCTTTTTGTTGGATTTTTCCTTTAATTTTTTTAATAGGCAGTTTACTTTATGATGGAATTTGTATTATACCTGATAAGCATTTTGTATCTTACTTATTGGTTAGCCCTGTGTTATAAGCACTTTCCAAAGCTATTACATATTCTCTAAAGCACAGCATTCCAATTTAGAGAAATGCCACAATCATGTAAATATTCTCTTACTTTTAGTTCCTTTGCTTAAGTTTTGTTTTCCAAATTATGATTAACACTGCAAATATATCTTGATGCATGGATATATAACATATTGCAGGACTGTTGACCGAGCACAGATACCTAGTCATACATATATTGGTAAAAATTTCTTAAGTTTTTAGAAACACCTGCTAAGAAATACCAGATTGAGGCCATCAGTTCCAGTGTTATAATTTTTAAAAATATTTTACTTTAAAGAATACAATAATGTACATTACTACTTCAGCTTTTGTTTTTTTTAAAATAATAATGAGATTGGGGCATTTTTAATATGCTTGGTGACCATTTAAATTTCCTCTTTGGCAAACTGCTCATGAGAGAGCCATTTTTTTCATTTCCTTTCAGTAAATATTTTTTTTTCCTTTTTTTTTTATTAAATCATAGCTGTGTACATTGATATGATCATGGGGCATCATTCAGTAGCTTCACAGACCATTTACCAAGTTTCAAATATACCCTTGTAAGATGCACCGCTGGTGTAATCCCACCAATCCCCTTCCCTCTACCCACCTCCCCCCTCCCTCCCCTCCCTTTCCCACTTCCCCCTATTCTTAGGATGTAACTGGGTTATAGCTTTCATGTGAAAACTCTAAATTAGTTTCGTAGTAGGGCAGAGTACATTGGGTACTTTTTCTTCCATTCTTGAGATACTTTACTAAGAAGAATATTTTCCAGCTCCATGCATGTAAACATGAAAGAGGTAAAGTCTCCATCTTTCTTTAAGGCTGCATAATATTCTATGGTGTACAACTACTACAATTTATTAATCCATTTGTGGATTGATGGGCACTTGGGCTTCTTCCATGACTTAGCAATTATGAATTGGGCTGCAATAAACATTCTGGTACAAATATCTTTGTTATGATGTGATTTTTGGTCTTCTGGGTATATGCCCAGTAGAGGAATTACAGGATTGAATGGCAGATCTATTTTTAGTTCTCTAAGTGTTCTCCATATCTCTTTCCAAAAGGAATGTATTAATTTGCATTCCCACCAGCAGTGCAAAAGTGTTCCCTTTTCTCCACATCTGCGCCAACATCTCTGATCTTGGGATTTTGTGATATAGGCTAGTCTCACTGGAGTTAGATGATATCTCAAAGTAGTTTTGATTTGCATTTCTCTGATGATTAAAGATGATGAGCATTTTTTCATATGTCTGAAGGCCGCGCGCATGTCTTCTTCAGAGAAGTTTCTCTTCAAATCCCTTGCCCAGCCTGCAATGGGATCCCTTGTTCTATTCTTGCTAATGCGTTTGAGTTCTCTGTGGATTCTGGTTATTAAACCTTTGTCGGAGACATAAACTGCAAATATCTTTTCCCATTCTGAGGGCTGTTTGCTTGCTTTACTTACTGTTTTCTTGGCTGTGCAGAAGCTTTTTAGTTTGATCAAGTCCCAGTAGTGTATTTTTGAAGCTGCTTCAATGGCCCGGAGGGTCCTCATCATAAAATGCTCACCCAGACCAATTTCTTCAAGGGTTTTCCCTGCACTCTCCCCTACTATTTTTATAGTTTCATGTCTTAAGTTTAAATCTTTGATCCAGTAAGAGTCTATCTTAGTTAATGGTGAAAGGTGTGGGTCCAGTTTCAGTCTTCTACAGGTTGCCAGCCAATTCACTCAGCACCATTTGTTAAATAGGGAATCTTTTCCCCACTGAATGTTTTTAATTGGCTTGTCAAAGATTAAATAACGGTAAGTAGCTGGATTCATCTCTTGGTTCTCTATTCTGTTCCAGACATCTACTTCTCTGTTTTTGTGCCAATACCATGCTGTTTTGATCACTATCGATTTGTAGTATAGTCTGAGGTCTGGTAGCGTAATTCCTCCTGCTTTGTTTTTATTTCTGAGTAATGTCTTGGCTATTTGAGGTTTTTTCTGATTCCATATAAAACGAAGTATTGTTTTTTCAAGATCTTTAAAGTATGACAGTAGAGCTTTAATAGGGATTGCATTGAAATTGAAATTGTTTATTGCTTTGGGTAGTATGGACATTATGACAATGTTGATTCTTCCCAGCCATGAGCATGGTATGTTTTTCCATTTGTTAACATTTTCAGCTATTCCTTTTCTTAGAGTTTCATAGTTCTCTTTATAGAGAACTTTCACGTCTTTTGTTAGATAAATTCCCAAATATTTCATCTTCTTGGCACTACTGTGAATGGGATAGAGTCTTTAACTGTTTTTTCAACTAGACTGTTGTTGGTATATATAAAGGCTACCGATTTATGAATGTTGATTTTGTAACCTGGGACGCTGCTATATTCCTTGATCACTTCTAAGAGTTTTGTAGTAGAGTACTTAGTGTTTTCCAGATATACTATCATATCATCTGCAAAGAGCGAAAGTTTGATCTCTTCTGACCCTATATGGATACCCTTGATCGCCTTTTCTTCCCTAATTGCAGTGACTAAAACTTCCATTACAATGTTAAAAAGCAATGGAGACAATGGGCAGCCTTGTCTGGTTCCTGATCTGAGTGGAAATGATTCCAATTTAACTCCATTCAATATGATATTGGCTGTGGGTTTGCTGTAGATGGTCTCTATCAGTTTAAGAAATGTCCCTTCTATACCAATTTTCTTAAGTGTTCTGATCATGAAGAGATGCTGGATGTTATCAAAAGCTTTTTCTGCATTGATTGAGAGAATCATATGGTCTTTGTTTTTTAATTTCTTTATGTGCTGGATTACATTTATAGATTTATGTATATTGAACCAGCCTTGGGATAAAACTGACTTGGTCATGATGTATAATTTGTTTGATGTGTTGCTGGATTCTATTTGTTAGGATCTTGTTGAATATTTTTGCATCTATATTCATTAGTGATATTGGTCTACAATTTTCTTTTCTTGTTGGGTCTTTTCCTGGTTTGGGAATCAGGGTGATGTTTGTTTCATAGAACGTGTTGGGTAGTCTTCCTTCTTTCTACACCCCTCGAGCAATTGCCCAAGAGTCTGGACTCCTGGGGGACAGGCCTCCAGAACTTGCAGCGAGAGCAGAGGGGAGCCTGGGGAGTGCAGGGAGCCTGGGGTTGCGGGCAGAGAACACACATAGTTTTACAGTTTTATGCCTGGCCATATTGTCACCAAAAGACAGCTGTCGCAGTGTGCCTCAGGGAACTGCCACTCTGGTGCAGTCCCCTCTCCACCGACAGTCTTCTCATCACTCCCATGCCCCGGAGCCGGCACCGACCAGCTGCAGTTGAGGCCCGTCCACACCCCTCAAGAAATCACCCAAGACTCTGAACTCCTGGGGGACTGTCCTCCAGACCTCAGTGTGAGTGAAGGGGAGCGCTGGGAGCTCAGAATTCCAGGTAGAGACTATATACAGTTTTATGCCTGGCAGGAGGATGCCGTGGCACCCTAGTAGGGGGGGTAGGTCCAGTTTTCAGAGGGTCTCTCCCGTGGAGTGTAGTGGGCGGACCTTTGAACTCTGCCCAATTGTTTGTGGGGCACTCTGAGCCATTCTCATGGGGGAGGGGACTCCCGTCCGCTTGGTGATGGATTTTGTACCTTTTATTTGTATCCTTGTGGTCACAGCTCACCTCAGTGGGGTTGACGTGTGTTCTTCAACCTTCTCTCTTAGTGCAGCTCAAATACACCAGGTTACTTGCTGAATTTTTGTCCTTTAACTCTCCTTCTGGACTGGAGCCTCTGTGGAAAGCTGGCTTCAGTCAGCCATCTTGTCCTCAGTAAATATTTCTTAAGCATTTTCTACACTCCAGACATTGGAGCAACAGGAGTTAACATGAAATATTATCTTCAAGGAATTCTAAATATCAAAGGACAGGGCAGAGAATAAAATGTCATAAGAGCAACACTGGAAACAGAAATGGTTTGCAGTTATGACAGAGGAAGATCCGATTCATCTTTGAGACTTGGGAAGCTTTTAAAGGATAGATAGGAATTTTCCAGGAAGATAATTAAGGAAAAGCTTTTCAATGTAGAAAGTCAGAAACATGCTCAAAACTTGGAAGTTCTGAGGAGCAAATATGCAGGAATAAGAAGTAGTTAGCAACTGTTGGACTGTGAGATCAATCAGGAGAGGCTCAAGTGGAAAGAGATGAAGGTGGGCAGATGCAGAAGTTGGAGAGAAGTGTGTGCTGATGAAGCTGTATCCCGTGCCGAGCAGTGAAACTTGACCCACAAGGTGATGACTTGTAGCCGCTAAAATCAGCCTTTTCATCTAATAATCTCCAATTTCATAGCTAAGTAAGTAGATGGCAATTTAAGCTTTCTAAATGTCTCATCTGTAAGCCAGAACAATCTGTTATACTTTTGCTATGCCAAACATACTATGGAAAAACCAACACGGATTATGTGATGTTACCTTGGAGACATGAAAATTATTTTGGGGAGCAGGCTGATGCTTTGTCCATAGCTCAATCCCATCAGGGTCCAATTATTTCTCTGATATTGTACATATCCTTTATCTACGTAGTTTTGAGAAACTGTGACATTTTTCATGCCACAGCAAAATTATACATTTTTTTGACACTTGTCAAGCTATTTTCATTTTACACAGGTTCGATGTCAATGGCCATTATGCAATTTTGATTCCATTTGATTTAGGAATACAATCAAGCCATTCTGTACTTTTTATATGTTAAGGTTTAAAACCTAGACATCATTTTTTTTTTTTTTTTTTGTAGAGACAGAGTCTCACTTTATGGCCCTCCGTAGAATGCCATGGCCTCACACAGCTCACAGCAACCTCCAACTCCTGGGCTTAAGCGATTCTCTGCCTCAGCCTCCCGAGTAGCTGGGACTACAGGCGCCCACCACAATGCCCAGCTATTTTTTGGTTGCAGTTTGGCCGGGGCTGGGTTTGAACCTGTCACCCTTGGCATATGGGGCCGGCGCCCCGCTGACTGAGCCACAGGCGCCGCCCGACATCATTTTTTTATTTTGAATTAATATGAGGGCACCTATGATTAGATTTTATTGTTTGTGTTTATAGTGTAAAGTCTGAGTTGTAATTGTGTCCTTCACCCAGGAAGTGTGTCATACACCTATACATTTTACCCATTAGGTGGGATCTCACAGAACCCCCTCATCCATCCCCTGGATTTTTGAATTTAATTGAATTTTTCTCTTAAGTGGGCCCTAGATGTTGATTTGATAGCTACCTAACCCCTTCCTCCTGGAGGTCCAATTGTCCCAAATGGCCTCAGGCCAAACTCTAGGGATCTCTCTCTTGCTCTGGTTTCACCAGCTCTGCTACACAAACATATGTGGCAGGTGAGTCTTGGATGGCAAAAGTGCAGTGAATGGTTTAAGTAACAATTAGGGTCAAGTTACTTTCATGTACTTCTTAAAAATAAACATTTTTCCCCCTGATATGACACATATAAAGACAAAATACAAATAAGTACTTAGATGAGTTATCACAAAATAATCACCCCATGTAACCCACTTCCCAGATCTCAAAATAAAACATTATCAGCACCCAAGAAGCCTTACTCATAACTATCCACTACCTCCAATCACTCACTACCTTCTTTTTTTCTACCCACAGGTAATCACTATTCTAATTTCTATCACTATTTATTACCTTTACCTCTTTTGGTTGCTTTAGTATTATTGTTTTGTGGCTTTTTTAAAAAATTCAGAATATTATGAAGGTACAAATGTATTTTGGTTAAATGAACTGCTTTTGTGCAGTCTGAGTCCAAGTTATAAATGGGCCCATGAAACAGACAGTGTACACGGTATGTGTTAGGTGTGAATTTACCTGCCCCCTCCTTCCCACTCCCACCTGCTTAATTTATATTGAGTTTTACTACCATATGTGCACATAAGTGTTGGTCAGCTAGTTCCAATTTAATAATGAGTACATGTGGTGTTTGATTTTCCATTCTTGTGGTACTTCACTTAGAAAAATGGTCTTCAGTTCCATCCAAATTATTACAAAAGGTATTAGTTTGCCAACTTTTTTTTAATGTCTGAGTAATACTCCATAGTGTATATACACCACATTATATTAAACCACTCATGCATTGATGGGCACTTTGGTTAATCCCACATCTTTGCAATTGTGAATTGTGCTACAATAAACACTCAAGTACAAGTCACTTTTTGGTAAAGTGACTTTCTTCCCTTTGGGTAGATACCTAATAGTGGAATCTATGGATCAAATGGTAGCTCTACTTTTAGTTCTCTGAGGCATCTCAATACTACTTTTCCCCTCAACATGATATTTGTCCAGGTCATCCTGGTGGTTTGTAAATATACCTTAATTTTAAATTCACTTCATTTTTCAAAGACTTTGGGGATGTTTAAGTTTAAGTTTCAGACTATTACAAATGGTGCTGCTACAGACATTCTTAAAACATGATTCTCAGTGTGTTTATGTGTGCATTTCTGTTGGATCTATATCTATGAATGTACTTATATTTAACTATAATAGATACTCATAAATAGCCTTTCAAAGTGGTTGTGCAATTTTGACTCATATTAGTAGATAATACTAATTATCTGCTCACCAATACATATTATCCCTCCCTTCAGTGTTAGCCCTTCTGTAAGGTGTGTGATGGTACCTCATTTGGTTTTTACTTATATTTCTCTGATGCCTAATTAAATTGAACATTTTTCCATTCTTTGTCTTTGTCAGTACCACGTGCACTAACCAATTGTGCCACTGGAGCACTCATTTTTCCATTCTTATTAAGTCACTGGCTTTTTTTTTTTTTTTTTTTTTTTTTTTGGTGAAGTATCTGTCCTAGTCTCTAGCCCATTTTTTATTTCATCATTTGTCTTTTACTTATTGAGTTGCTAAAGGTATTTTATATATTCTGGGTACTAGTCCTTTGCCAATTACACATTTTACAAATATCTTCTCCCAGTATGTGGCTTGTCTTTTTTCACTCTCTTTATGAAGACATTTGATCGGCAGAAACTCTTACTTTTAATATAGTCTAATTTATCAAATTCTTTGTTTATGGTTGGTATTTTTTAGTACTTTGCAAAAACTCTTCACATCCCCTTGTATACTTTGAAATGGAATATTGAAGCAACACTTTTTCTACCACACTATTTTGATCACTATACTCTTGTAGCATAACATGAAGTCTAGTAGTTCTAGAGTTGTTTTTATTTCTTAGAATTGTGTTGGCTATTCAGCATTTTGAGCACTAGGGACTCTCTTTAGTCATTTATTCTATCAATGCCACCTTGTCAACCTGCATCATGGAGCAACCAAACACCTTCAGTCTATATTCAATTGTCCAATCTTCCTCTTGAGGAAAAAGGGGAGGAGAAAGGAGTTTTGCTTATTAACAAGAAATCCCATATTGAAGTCATCTCTCACCATTTCATGAGCAGGGACCTATGCAAGAGAAGCACCATGTACCAAACCACCTCCAAGAAAATGTGTCAAGTAGAGCAACCAAGGGGAACACATCTACTTGTGTTTTCAAAGAAAGATGAACCTGGGTTGAGTATCAGGAAACTTGTTGAAGAACTGGAAGTTGATTTGGGCCAACCCAAGATGGAGTGGTTGCAATTTTCTATGGTTGGCTTAAATATGTTTCTGGAATAAGTCACACAAGTAGAAGAATGTCAGAGAAAATATCTAGAAATACTATTCTTATTGGGGTTAGGTGATATCTTAAGGTGGTTTTGATTTGCATTTCTTGATGGTTAGGGGCGATGAGCATTTTTTTTTCTTTTTTTTTTTTATTGTTGGGGATTCATTGAGGGTACAATAAGCCAGATTACACTGATTGCAATTGTTAGGTAAAGTCCCTCTTGCAATCATTTCTTGTTCCCAGCAGGTGTGGCACACACCAAAGGCCCACCCCTCTCCCTCCTTCCATCTGCTTTTCCTTCTCCCCCATGACCTTAATTGTCATTAATTGTCCTCATATCAAAATTGAGTACATGGGATTCATGCTTCTCCATTCTTGTGATGCTTTACTAAGAATAATGTCTTCCACTTCCATCCAGGTTAATACGAAGGATGTAAAGTCTCCATTTTTTTTAATGGCTGAATACTATTCCATGGTATACATATACCACAGCTTGTTAATCCATTCCTGGGTTGGTGGGCATTTAGGCTGTTTCCACATTTTGGCGATTGTAAACTGAGCTGCAATAAACAGTCTAGTACAAGTGTCTTTATGATAAAAGGATTTTTTTCCTTCTGGGTAGATGCCCAGTAATGGGATTGCAGGATCAAATGGGAGGTCTAGCTTGAGCGTTTTGAGGTTTCTCCATACTTCCTTCCAGAAAGGTTGTACTAGTTTGCAGTCCCACCAGCAGTGTAAAAGTGTTCCCTTCTCTCCACATCCACACCAGCATCTGCAGTTTTGAGCATTTTATCATGTGTTTCTTGGTCATTTGTCTGTCTTTGAAGAAGGTTCTGTTCATGTCTCTTGCCCACTGATAAATGGGATTGTTTCCTCTTTTCTTGTTGATTAATGAGTTCTCTATATGTTCTAGTTATCATCCCTTTGTCAAATTTGTAGCATGCAAATATCTTCTCCCGTTCTGAAAGTTGTTTGTTTGCTTTAGGTGTTGTACCCTTAGCTATGGAGAAGTTTTTTAACTTGATCATGTCCCATTTATTTGTTTTTTTGTGTTGTTGCAATTGCCAATGGGGTCTTCTTCATAAAATCTTTTCCCAGTCTGATATCATCAAGAGTTTTCTCCCACTTTCTTCTAGAGTTTTTATCATTTCATGTCTTAAATTTAATGTTTTATCCAAGGTGAGTCTATTTTTGTAACTGGGGAGAGATGCAGGTCCAGTTTCAGTCTTTTACATGTGACTAACCAGTTCTCTCCACACCATTTATTATATAGGGATTCTTTTCCCCAGTGCATGCTTTTGTTTGGTTTATCAAAGATCAAATGGTGACATGTGGCTGGTTTCATCTCTACGTTCTCTATTCTATACCATAGATGTATGTCTTTATTTTTGTGTCACTACCATGCTGTTTTGATCACTATACTCTTGCAGTGTAACATGACATCTAGTAGCATGATTCTCTATATTTGTTTGTATTTCTTAGAATTGTGCTGGCTATTCAGCATTTTTTTTTTGTTCCATATGAAATGAAGTACTACTTTTTTTCAAGTTCTTCCAAGTATGATGTATGTAGATTGCATTAAATCTGTAGATCACTTTGGGTAGCATGGATATTTTTACAATGTTGATTCTTCCTAGCCATGACCATAGTATGTTTTTCCATGTGTTAACATCTGCTTTTTCTTTCCTCAGGGCTTCATAGTTCTCTCTGTAGAGGTCCTTCACATCCTTGTCAGATGTTTTCCTCCACATATTTTCTTCCTTTACATTAGAATGTTAGACATTCTAATATTAATATAATCCTTTTAACATTTAATATACTCATTGTAAATATAACCGTAATGTTGAAGAAATATGATTCTCTTCCTTTAATCTGCCATAAATAAGAAAATAATTTATATTTCTGAGAATTATATTTATATCCAGAAGGCATTAGCATTGTGTTTCCCTAAGAGTACAGCAGGAAAATGCGTGATTCTGTTATTAGAGATTTCTATTAATCACCTTCCAGGGTTACTAACACTATTTCTCATCAGAGAGGAGAAGGCCAAAGAGTCTAACATAGCCCTGTTTTTCCCTACCCCTAAGCTTATCCAGAACATTTTTCCTTTTGGGGAAAGTGTGGTCCTGCAGTACTGTCTGGTTGTAGTTGGCAATAATTCTCTCTATCAGTAGCCAAGTCTTCCATGCCTTTTCTTGGGTGAAAGAACCCTTATGAGTTTGTGAGTCTCCAAAGGAAAAACTGGTTAGGGACCTAGCTGGGACTATCAGTCAGAGTGCTTGGCCATTGCTTCCTATACTTCTTACATCACTATAACTTTCTTCCTCCACTTTTCAGTCATTTTCTGTCCCCAGTCACAGCCTTTGGCAGCTCCTGATGTTAGCTAGTATTCCCTTGTTATGGCCTTTGGTTGCTTTTGGGACCCTGTCTCTTCGATCACATGTTGTACAGTCAAGTGCTTCTTTGTATGGCAGAACCTATTAACTTACAAGCAAGTGAGGCTCAAAAATGTGGTCTACTATCAGTGGTGGGAAGGACATGAATGCTTCTTTCCCCTCACTCCCCACTTGTCTCCCTACCATATTCTGCCCTCAATTCTACAGTCCTGTTTTTAGGAATCCAAATCTCTGTCCCCAAATCACCCTTCCCTTCACCTGCCACTCCTCTAGGTCAGTGTTTTCAACTTTTTTAACTTATGGACACTTGAATCTGTAGTAAAACTTCCACATCACACTAAAATTATGTTGGTAAAAATACATATACACTTACTGTGCTTTGAACTTCTTTGGCAAATGACTTAATTAATGATCTTTAAAACTTTTTGTGGCACATGGGTTGCAAATCACTGCTTTAGGTGGTGGTGACCCAGTACACACTCTTCTCCTCTCTCCTCATCACCTGCTGCCTGTATGTATCCTTCGCAGTCCAATTTAGGCCCCCAGCAACTCTTCTAATCACTCTCCCAGCCCATCTCTGATCCTCTAAGTTGCCCCGGGAGCCTCTCCTATGAATCTCCACAGCTCTTGTGTGCCCTGCCTGGTCCCTCACACTGTTTGGCTCCATGCTTACTCCTCTGCTCCCCAGCCTGGACTTAGTTCCTTGAAGTCAGGCATCTCATATTTTTAGTTGGGTTCTCAGCTACTGTGCCCACATTCAGTGCATGATTAGTGCTCAAAATGTATTTGTTGCTTGACTAATGACCTGAATAAAGGAACCCTGGTGGGGGGGGGGAAGAAACACCAGAATGTCTTACAGATTAAGGTTGAACTCTTTAGAACTATTATGTAATTTCATTCTGGATCTTTTCAAAATCTCCTCCCAACACTCCATTAACATGTCTCTGGAAATACCCTAATAGGAGAATAAACTGAATTGCTTTTAGCTTTTTTCATAGAGAAAAGTGCTTAATTTGCTTTCCATAAGATTTCAAATTTTTGAGAATTTATACAAGGACTGATCTCAACTTAAGAAAATATGTCTTTGAAGATGTAGTTTAATCTTGTGTTGTAGGTGGTAATGTTTAAATTATTCAAGGAAAGAAGTACTTTTAATATTAATTTAGAGAAAAGAAATTCATAGGGTAATTGTTAGTCATCTTTATATATATTCAATAAATTTATAAAATACAAATATAAACTAAAATTTATAGAATAAAGAAGGACACTGAAGACTCTGTCAGGTAACGCCTTTCTAGCTGTTAGAACAAAAGGCCAATTTCAAAATTAGTTTACATCCTTAAAAACAAGCGGACACTTTGTGAAGTTTTCATAGTATCTCAGTAAAATCTCTAGTTCATAATGATGGATCTTATCATAAAGGGTTATTCCCATCAAGTTATGCAAAAGACAAATGACATCTTTTTATTTTTAAATGTTAGATTCCATGAAATACTAATTTCCCCTCTGAGTAGGCATGTCTTTGTTGCTGTTATTATTCTGCTTTGATTTTTGCCTAAGAGGCATTTTTCCCTTGGGGAAATTCTTCCTTTTTTGTATGGTTCAGGGGGGCTTAACCCTACTCTTACACCTCTTATCCACCAGTGAGAGCTCAATATCCAGATTCATTCAGCAAGAATAGTATGTCTTATACTTATTGGTTATTGGTTCAGTGATAGATTAATATCTGAATGGCCAATCAGGGCCTCCTCTGTTATGTGATACCAGAACATTGGGAGAAAGTAAAACTCTCTTCGTCTCAGATCAAGATCTCTAAGGATACTTAGATAAAGTATAAACTAGAGCGGCTAACAGCCATCTTCTTTGGCTGCATGAAAGGGACCGTCTGAAGGAGGATAAAATGAAGTCAAAACACAAGTGAAACAGAGATGAGAACTATCTACAGAGATAGAGATAAGCCTTGAGTTAAACTGTGGGCCTTCCATTTAGGTGGTGCACTACATGTTTTTTCCTTGTGCATAAGCTATAAATCGTGCTTCTAGCATTTGCAATGGAAGTGGTCTCTACTAATATATAGTACACCTCAAAACAGCAGCAAACTGAGATGTAGGAGAAAAAGTAAACTTGAAAATTTGCCGGTCAGTATAATTACTCATGATCAAATGTTCATATTCCAAAATAAATTTCAGTTTGATTAACGTGAATCTTCAAATAACTATGAAAGAATCCTCTTGCCCTAGAGAAGACAAAACTCACAAATATACATTCTTTTTGTTACTAATTCCAAGTTACAAAAAAAATATTTACAGATAATGACTCTGATTTTAGGAGAAAGAGAAAATTAGGCTCTGTTCTTTATCTTCTAAGTATTTCCTACCCCAAATTCACAAAAGTAATAAATGAATCTTTCCTTTTTCTTTCTATTGATTCCAAAATAGCCCATTCCCTCAAAATGAGTATCCTACTTACTATCTTAAACAATGGCTGCCACAATAGAAAAAAATTTCTTTCCTTGAGGCCATGGTGTTTTATTACAGTGATTTTCAACCAGTGTGCTGTGATATTAGGTATGTCGCAAAAAATTTTAAAGATCATTAATTGAATTATTTTTTATTATAATTTTTTTTGTAGAGACGATCTCTATTTTCAAAAGAATTTCAAAGCACAGTAAGTATATTCTTTTTTTAACTCTTTCTTCTTGATCAACATAATTTTTAAGTGTGCTGTGAAAGTTTAAGTATATGTTCAAGTGTGCTGTGAGATAAAAAAGTTGAAAAACACTGTTTTATTAGGTCAAGATAGGTCAAGAGACATGTGAGCTATATATGCTTTGTGAAGCCTGACCTCAAAACTAAAGTAAGTTAAATACAACTCACATGGCAGTTAATGTGTTAAAATTATCAGCAGGTAAAAGACTGAAACTGGACCCACACCTTTCCCCACTCACAAAAATTGATTCAAGATGGATAAAGGACTTAAATTTAAGGCATGAAACAATAAAAATCTTCCAAGAAAGCATAGGAAAAACACTGAAGATATTGGCCTGGGGAAAGACTTCATGAAGAAGACTGCCATGGCAATTGCAACAACAACAAAAATAAACGAATGGGACTTCATTAAACTGAAAAGCTTCTGTACAGCTAAGGAGACAATAACCAAAGCAAAGAGACAACCTACACAATGGGAAATGATATTTGCATATTTTCAATCAGACAAAAGCTTGATAACTAGGATCTATAGAGAACTCAAATTAATCCACATGAAAAAAGCCAACAATCCCATATATCAATGGGCAAGAAACATGAATAGAACTTTCTCTAAAGATGACAGACGAATAGCTAACAAACACATGAAAAAATGTTCATCTCTATATATTAGAGAAATGCAAATCAAAACAACCCTGAGATATCATCTAACCCCAGTGAGAATGGCCCACATCACAAAATCTCAAAACTGCAGATGCTGGCGTGGATGTGGAGAGAAGGGAACACTTGTACACTGCTGGTGGGACTGCAAACTAGTACAACCTTTCTGGAAGGAAGTATGGAGAAACCTCCAAGCACTCAACCTAGACCTCCCATTTGATCCTGCAATCCCATTACTGGGCATCTACCCAGAAGGAAAAAAATCCTTTTATCATAAGGACACTTGTACTAGACTGTTCATTGCAGCTCAATTTACAATCGCCAAAATGTGGAAACAGCCTAAATGCCCACCAACCCAGGAATGGATTAACAAGCTGTGGTATATGTATACCATGGAATACTATTCAGCCATTAAAAAAAATGGAGACTTTACATCCTTCGTATTAACCTGGATGGATGTGGAAGACATTATTCTTAGTAAAGCATCACAAAGAATGGAGAAGCATGAATCCTATGTACTCAATTTTGATATGAGGACAATTAATGACAATTAAGGTTATGGGGGGGAAGCAGAAAGAGGGATGGAGGGAGGGGGGTGGGGCCTTGGTGTGTGTCACACTTTATGGGGGCAAGACATGATTGCAAGAGGGACTTTGCCTAACAATTGCAATCAGTGTAACCTGGCTTATTGTACCCTCAATGAATCCCCAACAATAATAAAAAAAAAAAAATTATCAGCAGCTTTTATATCCAAAGTGAAACTGAAAATTCTCAAGAGGAGACAATGGTGCAGCAGAAAGAAGGAAATGCTACTGTTACCCCTGCCATAGTTAAAATAGGGCCTATGTAAAACGGTTTTGTTTGTATCTTTTCTATTATAGTCCAAGTTTGAAATATGCTCCAGTACAGTTAAGTACTAATATAATTGGTCCCTGCTGACCTATATTATTATAGGATTAAAAGGTCACCCACCTTCTAAAAGTCTTTCTTCCTGCCCACGTTTCCCCCTAAGATACTTCCAGTGGCTGTTTTATGTGTGTGCTCAGAGGCAGGTCTTCTCAGCTCCAAGATCACGGCCCCAATTTATTTCCTCTTTCATGCTCACCACTTACCTTCCACTTCCATGAAACCTGGCAGGAACAGATTTTTTCAATTACCCCTTTCAATTATCCTTTTCTCCCTTGTTAACAGAATCCTGACTTTGTTCAGGAGGGGAGTATACTCCCATTATCAAGGGTGGGTAGTTGATTGTGCAAAGCCAATTATGGCAGACTTGCTCCCAGCTGCCTTAGCTTTCCAGGAGCTTGAGGTGACCACGTAACATTGCTGTGGCCAATGAAATCGATTTGCTCTGGTGCCGGGTCCTCCCCCAGTCGCAGTTGAGGGAAGATTGGGGCCAGCCCGATCTCGTCCCAGGGGCTGAGCGGGATGGCGAGTGTCGGCGCGAACAGGAACACATGGAGCCGGGAGTCTGTTGAAGTAGGATCTCAACTTCATTGCGTCAAGGAGCCGCTTATATAGGGCACTGGGAAGGGGCAAGGAAAGGAGGCAGGGGATGAGGTAAGTGAAATGGTGTGATGGGTGGTAAAACAGGGTTGGGCCAATGGCATGGTACCATGTTGGCTGTATCTAGGTAGAGGCAGTTTCAGGCCGGGCCTTGCTGAGTCATTGCTATGCAGAAGTAGCTGGATGGATCTACTTCTAGTCAAGCTGGGGAAGTTGCACTAGGCCTCAAGCACATGGCAAGGCCCAACACTCTGGAGTTGTTCTGGAAACAGTTTTGATCCTGATTTTTAAAAGGAGACATGTTCTGTTATGCTCCTTTCCATTTCTTCCTTCTTCTTGACATGAATTTGGAATCCAAACTGCAATGGCCATATTCCAATTGTGAGCACTGGACAGGAGGATGAAAGCCAAATTGACAAGAACTATAGAACACGAAGATGGAAAATATGGGTCCCTGATGTTATCGTTGAGTAGTTGAACCGATGTAGAAGCTAGCTGGGTCCATAATTCTTGAAATGAAGCAAAAATATGACTACCATTTGTTTCAGGTACTGTTAGTCAAGTTTTTCTAATTTGCAACCAAACCAAATATGTAATAAGGTTCACATATGTTGTTTAGGTCTCCTCTGCTTGGAAAACTGAGGAGATACTGACCTACTGTGTATTGAATGTCATCATTTCTGCAGGTCACTGATACCAGCTGGGCAGGGCCTCTGTGTCCACAGGGCACCACTGTTTTCTCTGAGCCTACTGTTACCTTCCCTGGATGTCAATCACTTAGTGTGACATCCCTGACAATGTTCTTGTTGCTCTGCCGTTCAAAGCAGAGAGCACCTGCAGCAGTAAAGACCAGTCCTGGTATGTTCAAGGCAGGGTGGGTTTGGACTGGGATCAGGGGACAAAAGCAAGTCAGGCCTACACAGCACTGATTCCTGTAGAAACAGAAATCCAGTTGACAGAAATAGCTCAAGCCTGAACTGGGATGTGATAATATGTTATTCCCCTTCAAGCCAAAAATATTTAACTATTTATTCAATGTTTTCTTAGTAGGGATAAGGAGAATCTGATTTCCTACTAAAAAAAAGTATACCCTGACTAGGTAACATACTAAACTCATACCAGATGGCTTAAGCAGACTTACTCTTCTGAAGATAAAAAAATGAGACAAACATTTTCTCTATTTCTGTTGTCCTGATTTTCTCTTTGGTTTTTATTGTTGTTGTCAATTTCTGAACCAGTAAACCTTTTGTTAACTATATGAAGGGAGTTAACATTTGTATAATAAACTACAAGGATTCCAAAAGTCACCATACACAGAGAAAATGGGAAATAGTAGCAAAATGTACCTTTACCTACAAAATAGTCATACAAAATTTTACAAAATATTCTTTACATCTAGGACACCTCTTTGTAAAATTTTGTAAATAAAAGTACATTTAACTACAATTTCCCATTTTCCCTGCGACTTTGGGGACACCCAGCATACATATCCCGTGTTCACTTCAAACAGCCTTGGGTCATGCATTCTTTTATTTTGGAGATTGCAGCCCTGATTACTGATTTCAGACTACTCAGAATATTCAACAGAATAGTCAGGCTCCACCCAGCAGAGTTGTTTTTATTTCTTCTTGGCAGAGCTATATCAGTTTGCATTGTGCTCATCAAGGGCAGGTGGAAACCTGAGTTCACTGGCACCTGTTTTTGATTTATTCTGTGGCTGCCTTAGCACTTTTTAATAACTGAGACTGTACTTGGTGTGCCCCTTAATACAATTCTAAATAAGTCAAAGTTGTAGGAGGAATGCAGAGGGAGAAGAAAGAGGGCATCTACAATGCCCAGAGGGAACGCACATGGACAACTGGGCACTCAGCTCTCTTCACATGGGTGTTTCTGCCCGGGGCCTGAGGGGAATGAGCATGACTCCCCATGGAATATATCATGGCACCGCAGGACATAGCCCAACAGGAGCTTGTTACAAAAATTCAGAATCTTCAGCTGAAGACAACAAAATAATACATTTGCCTTCCCCTGTCTATTCTGCTTCATTTAAAAAATTAGATTAAACATATTTATTGGGATTCTATCCTATATTAAACAGTGTTCTAAATGCCATAGATGATATAACACATGTATCTCAGAGTTACCAAACAAATCACCATGGGTTTGAAATTAAAAGTGAATGTGGAAAGAATTAAATGATAGCAAAATGCTGCTGATGGCAAAACAGAAATGAAAATCATCAGCCTTGAGTTACATACGTATGTGATTCTTTATATTCAATATCAGTGATTCCACTCCATGTGCTGACTGTGTTATTTTAAACTTGGTAATATAATGCTGTATTACCCTTTAGCTAACAGCAAGAAGAATAAAAAGGATTTAAGTTCATTCAATACTCTAGAAGTAAAAAATAATGTATAATATTTTAAGAAGTGAATTGCCAGCAACTTTCTACAACTCAGCTAACATTCAGCACACAAGACCACATTTGTTAGACCTCAGGAATCACTGTAATTCGAGGGAAAGCAAAATCAAAGATATACATTTTTAAACTTCAGCAAAAAATCTGGGACATGTTAGTTTATTACTAAAATTTGGAACCATCAGTTTAAAAATGTATTTTCACCAAACTAGTTTTGACCGTATTGGGTCAGTGAGAGAAAAACGATGGTTCTATTGTAAGTAAGGTTGTTAAAAAGAATAATTTCCTCAGGACCATGGACAGGTATTGCCATCACATGTAAATGAGAATGATTGCCTGGTAGGTGGGAATGATTGGGTCTTTGAAGTGGCCTCAAGGGATACTTTTTGTAATATTGTATACCATTGCTTCACAAGAAAGGCCTCACGTTTTCCTAGCAAGAAAAAAACTAATAGTAATGATATCCTTAGGAAGGGATCTAGAAATGAACTTCCTCTATTGGACAAAGGAATAAGCTATTTAAACACCACGAGTCATACATATGCAGATTACTAATTAACATACAACCCAGGAATAGATAATATTCACTTCACAGACTAGCTGAGTTTAAGATCAGATAAAAAATTACATAGAGAGTCTTACTTTTGCATTTTCTTTAAAACTAAAATATATTTCCTTTTGCAGGGAAGAAAATGTCCCTGAAGACTTACATTAAACACCTTTGATGAAGAAATGAAACCAAGTGTGCATGACAATGTCATATGCACATTTGTCAGTGATAATGATCTGGGGAGAGATAAATTCTTAGTTAGCAATTCACACATATTTTGGAGTCAAATTACTTTTCTTCCATCCTTTCACAGCTTTGAAAGATTCCTTTAGTTATCTCACAAGTTCCTCCTGTCTTATGCCCCAGCCTCTTTATATAATCTCTTGCTGTATCTAAAATTCTTCTATCACTGCGCTCAAGGATCCCTGAAATTGTTGCACATATTTTTCTTCTTTTTTTCAATTTGTAGCTACATTGTTTACAAATACATACCTCATTAGTTTAGGTAACTTAGCTGTTTAACAAATAAATCCCAAACTTTCAGTGGCTTAGCACAGTATAAGGCTATTCTGTGTCAATCATTATGAATGTTCCAGGCTGGAGGGCAGCCTTCTATAAGATGATCCAAGACTCAGGCTGGTTCCATTACAAAAGCCCACTGTGCCTCCAGGGGCAGAAGGTACTGTTTTCTTCTTGAAAGCTTTGTGTGGAGGTGTCACAGCATCTAGTCCCTTTCCATTGACAATATCTTTTCTTATGATAACATCTTTACTCCGCTCAGATGCAAAGGGTAGAGAGGCCAGAGTTTCCACTAAGGAAGAGGGAGCACCAATTTTTATTGAATAGCTAGACGTTTCTCCAGCCTATTGGCAATATAATTTGACACTTTGTCAGGAGGTAGCATCATTGTCAATGATGGGCTCCAAGCTCAAAAGTCTGAGCCTAAGTTATGTCAAATTAATTTGAGGGTAGGAAATATGTTAAATTTTCTTTATAATACTTCAGCTTTCCCTACTTCAGTAAATCAATAAATTTGAGAAAATAAAGGTCTGTATTAAGAAAAGTATTAATTCATTTATAAAAGGAATGTGTTTTTAATACCCGTTATGTGTTAAGCATTAGATGTCTTAGGTTGGAGACAATGGGAAATATAAAATTCTATCCATGCTCTTATATTGCTTTTAGGAAAGTAAGCAGAATTTTGGATTTTTCCTGGAGTGGGGGGCAGGGGGAATAGGGCATGTTTTTCCTTACAAGCTTATGGAAGGCTTATAAGAAAAAATGACTATTTGACTATCACTGGCTCCAAATTGTTATCTACTCCATATAAAACTTCATCACTTAAATATGGGTACAAGTTCTACAGCAAATATATGAACCTTATACAGATTTTAAAAAATAGTGCATGTTTTCCTCTGTATCAGTTCCTTCATTCAGTATTACTTGTTATCACCACCTCTTAATGTCAAGGGTGCCCTAATTGAGCCAGAGCTAGAAATTAGGTATGGATGGTGGGTTGAGCTAGCCCATCTGCAGTTCTTTTGCCTGTATATTTCCATCAGCTGACTAAGGCATTTACAACAAGCCTCCCAGAATAGAGGACCTGACGAGATCGAAATTGCCAAGAAGGAGTGCATTTCCCATCAAAAGGAAGGTGATTTGGGTATGCTTTGCTCAACTAAGAGTGGGACCTAGAAGTTGGAAGAAAGTAGCAGTTCTGACATAGGCATGATGGTCAGTACTTGAACATGACATGACTCAAATTCCCAAACAGCATGTGAACCTTGGGGAGAAGGTGGGATCTGTGTGTACCATCTCACTCATCTCAAATACTGTAACATGAGTCTCTGCAGCGAGACCCCTGGGTGGCCCTGCCGAGGCGCAGGCCTATCTGTCCGTGCTAAGTGCCTGGCTGCCTGCACGTGCTAGAATAACTGGCAGTCACTAGTAAAGTGAGGAAAGTGAGGATTCTTCCTCTTTGTGTATAATATTCATTTGGCAGAGTTGTCTTGAAGACTATATGCGTACTAGTTATTTCTTGGTCTTAGCATAAATATGTACTCAAGATACAGCATCAAGTGCCCTAGATATGGAGTCAGACCAATATGCAAATCCCATCTTCACCTCCTTTTTATGTGATCTTTATCTTCCCAAGCTTGGATTTTCTCATGTTTAAGTAAGTATAATAATAACACTTCCCTGACACGTGTCTTTTAAAGGAAATAGTCTTTGTGAATGTGTATGATGGAGCCTAAAATACTATAATAATTTGAATGAATTCTCTCTCTTTTGCCATTGTTAATTTGTAAAGACAAATAAGAACAACAATTTTATGAGAACAAAGACTCCTCTGAAATGCTCATTCCTCCGAGATATTAGTCTAATGTATTCCAGATGGCTAAGTCATTTTCTTTCCCCTATAAACTTCACAATGGGAGACAATAAGATTAAGAGAGAAGCATAAGCCCTGAGAGAAAGAGAAAGTAGGGAAACAGTCCTGGTGTGGGCATTTCCAGGAGAACCATGTTAAAGAGATGGTCCAATTAGTGTGAACTTTGTAGAAAATGTTAAATGACCCTTGAAGTGACAGATCATACATTTTGATTCAGTGTGGTAGGAAATATCTACTTTTAAATGAAATGATTTAGGGATCTATTTTCAATTTGAGACAAACCCATAATTCACAGGGGCTCATCATAAATTATTACTGCTTAAAATCTTGTTTGCAGCTAAAATAGGAAATTGAGACATTCTTCAAGAAGACTTCATGTTAAGTTTTAACTTGTTTTTTGAAAGCACAGAATACGAGTGACTGCACTATTGGCATGAATTTGGATGTCACCTTAAACTTGTAGTTCATGATTTTAAGACAGAATATGTGTTTTGATAAGTCCAATATTTAGCTTAAACCAGAGACAAACTCCTACAATAAAAAAATTCCATTTCAGCATTAACAGAATAAATGACATCCTAACTACTTAAAGTAATTATTATAATACAGCTCACCTTTTGTCATACTTGAGCTTGAACTTATTTCAGCTAAGAGCCCATAGTTTTTGTTGATTTATCGACATTCCTAATGATATTGAAATAAGGAGTTTACATCTGGCTTTGACCAAAGTTACATCTTAATCAAGGAACCAGTTAAAAGAATATGAATGAATTATCACAAGCCAACACCACAGCTAGGAAAACACTTCAAAATGATTTTTCTAATGATGATGATTATTAATATCATTTTCCAGGGTCACTCTCAAGCCAGATTCTCTTATTTTATTTTTTTAATTTCTCAGTGAACAAATCCATTTTTGACAGCTTATTCTCCATTTCATTTACATGATACTGCAGATAGTTTAAAAATAATTTTTTTTAATGGGACATAAGAAATTAATGAATACTAACTGTCCTTTTCTAGAAAGTTACTGAAATGTTATAGTGAGTTAAAGGTAACTTAAAACACAATGGGCTAAACTGGAGTAAAAAGGGAAAGGAGAAAAATGCAGATTAATTTCAAACCCAGTCTTCTACACACAACACCAATTTATACTAAAAATAAGAAATTTAGTAGAGTTCATAAGCAATCAAGAAAATATCATATATCATCAAACTGAAAAATTGTGTTTATATTATTTCTGCTAATAGTCTCAAATTCCTCCCCCAGTGTCACTGTCCCTTACCTACTTCAATTACTCGATGCATCCGCACCATTACCACAACCTCCCACCATGGAGACGACCTCTGTCCTCTCTCACTGTCCTTCCACCCCCGCCATCTGCTTTGTAGTCCCACTTCAAATCAGACCCCAGATGGCTTCTGCTGCCTGTCAGTTGAAATCTCAACTACTCAAGGTCTCCATACCAAGACATCGTCCAGCCTTCCTAATTTAAAATTCTAACATTAATAATCTATCTTAACCTTATTATAAATAAAGCTGTGATTAGATTTGATTAAATTGCATATGAGTGCAAATAATATATTGAAATCATCCTACACAGTCCCTGAAAAACAGTAGGCATCAATGAATTGTGACTACTACTGATTTAGTTAAGTCTGTTGTCATTATTATTATTATTACTCCCACTACCTGGAGTGCTTCCTTGAGTTATAGCCTTCTTTAAAATTCCCCCAATTTCTTATTGTCATAAGGAATAGTGAGTCATAAAACTCACTTCCTTATTGTCCACAGCACAATCTTGAAATCTCTCTTATAAATCATGTACTCATAGCAGTGTTTTGGGTTTTTTTTATTTCATTGTTTGTCTTTACACCATGATGATGAATTTTTGGACAATAGAAACCATGTTTCCACCTTAGTATTCCTCCCACCTTCTACAATAATGTTTTATATGTAGAAGGTACTCAACAGTGTTTTTTCTTTTTTTGTATTGAAGATATGGCACTGGAAAACCAATATAAGTTATATAATTGCAGGTTCATTCTACAAAGCACGACTATGGTGACCAAATAATGTATTTTCCCAAACAGGGACACTGTGAGAGTAAGAAAATATATTATTATAATTACATGGGGACAACACTGGAATGTATGGTCATCTAGATAGGAAAAAACACCATGAAAACAAAGGTGAATGTTGCGAAGATTATCTTAATTGCCCTGCCTCCTTACTTTTTGTCATGATGAAAGCAATCCTGCTAGAGAGAGGTTGGGCGTGATCAGGCTTCAAAAATATGATGAACACTAAAAGAAGCAGTTAGAGCAAGTGCCACAGCTCTAGAGTTCTTGGAATGACCTATAGCTCCCTTCTTATGAGTGCCTGGGATGGAGAGGAAGAGCAGAATTTTAAACTCGCCTGCCATGTTGAATAGGAGGGTAATGAAGGACAGCCCCAGGGAACAGAAGTGGACTTCCCCTGGAGAATAAAACCTTAGCCTTTGCTCTCTGCTCCCTCATTCTAGAGCTTCTCAAGTTGTGGCCCTCATGGTTGTGTGCCCCTTTCTGTTTCTACCCTCCTCTCTTATCTTTTAATGCTTTGTGCCCAATTTTAAAAGGTTTTAGTTTACTTTCTGTACATCATAAGTGACCATGTCCCCAGCCCCAGTGGTCCTGCACACAGAATGTAAAGGAAGGACATTCTCCAACGAGTGGTGTGGTAGACATGGCTCTGTGGTGGGTAGGGCTGGTGGTTCAGTAAGTCAAAGGCTCTGCGAGGTCCACACTGGATTCAGAGGACTGCTATGAAGTAGGAAGCATGCTTTCTGTGCAGCTCTCCCAGAAACAAGGCCTCCTCTGAAGGATACAGTGCTGCCCTTTACCCTCCCTGGGTGAGCAGCTGGTCAGTCTCTGTCCAGCAAGAACACAGAGTGACCTGTCCCACATGGTTCCAGGAAGACCAGGTAGTGTAGTGAATAAGAAATTCTGAGACCTAGAGCCTAGGATTGAATCTAAGCCGGCCTCCAATGAGCTATGTAACTTTAAAAAAGTTGTATAATAACCCTGTATCCTAAGTTATAGAAGACAGTAAGGACCATATGAGGGCAGATGCAGAATAGCTTGTAAACTGTAAGTCATTTCTAATGTCCTGTCCCTTATTGCTAAGGTATGCTACTTTGTTCCCTACACATTACATTTGAAATCTTTGAAATATAATTGCTTCTTTTAAGTACTCTTCTGAGTACAATTAAGCTGTTTCTTTCCATGACTGCCATTTTTTGGCCACATTATCTCAAGACAAGTATTATTACTTAATGAAAAACAAGTCAATGGATTCTGCTTTTCAAATTTAGAAAATAAGCTTGAGATGATACAGCTACTGACAGCAGTAATGCTTGGGAGCCAAGCTGTCTAATTTGGAATGTAAGAACACTCAGCTACGTAGGATTTAATTAATTCTGGAAAACCAGTGCATCGTTTTGAAACACTATGGTATCTTAATGTATCTAATTTCATTAATAGTTTTAGGGAAAAAAATAACAGACTTTTGATCCAGTTTTTCTCCTCTAGTCAAATGGTCTGTGGCCTCCTGAAAGACAATTAACATCTATAGATTTTAGTTTCACTTGTAAATCACTTGAAGTAGATAATATCAAAAGTCCCTTTTCATTCTGAAATCCAGACAATTTCACAGCCATCATAATTCTGAAACCAATTTTTAATTTTTTTTCCTTTTTTAAAACTAATACATGCTTGCTTGGGATTAATTTACACAGCATGAAGCAAATGACAGTCAGTGATGGTGTTTATGAAATGAAGCTGACAAAATGAAACAGTGACTTTTTGGAAAAAGAGTATTAAAGTGCAACTGACTTTGAAATAACCTACCAAGGCATGGCTCACAAATTCTACTCAGTGCAACGTTCTTGAGACTATGTGCTTAGTATGCAAATTAAAATCATCATTAAAAGATCAGTGCCCATGCAATGGCTCTATGATTAATGATTTCCATGACCAAAGGGGGAGGTCTCAGTTAATTAGCCCTCCTGATCTTTTGCTCTATGGGCCTCCTGAGGTATAGCTGGGTGCAGAGGTGTTTCCCTGGTGGGTAGGGGGATCCTCAGTTGTAGGCACCAAACTCTCAGGCTGACCTTGGTGATCTGAACGCATCCACCACCTCACTAAATCCTTTTTACCTGATGGAAACTTATTTCTTGAAAAACAAGATGAGAACAGTTTTAGTAAGAGAAACAGAGTTGTTAGATAACTATATTTGATCCCTGATGGAAATCAAAGTAAGATATTGTGGACATAAAAATACTTAGTAAGAGATAAAGAAAAACTAATGCAAATTCTATAATAGTTTTTGTTTAAAAGGACAAAGTCTTTGTACTTTCTTATCCACATCCCGCTCTCTGCTTTTGCTTCATGGTCCCTATCTTTACAGGTGTGTACTAGACAAAGCAGCCTGTTGACTTTCCCATGGATTCTTCTATAACATTAGCAAACTGAGTACCTTTCTGAGACTCAGTTTCTTAATGCAAAAATATTTATAGCTTTAAAAACTTCTCAACTCGGTAACTCCGTAACTCCTTATATTTTACTGAAAAAGGAAGCCAGAAAGAATATTCACAGTCTCAAGGTCAGGGTAGTTGTAAGGCAAAGAAAATTTAAGAAGACAAAGCAGGGATGATTGGGGAAAGGAGTATCAGTCAAATAGTCTGTAACAAGTCAGCAAGATATGGAGGCCCGTGCTGTCTGAGCTGTTTGCACTTTCTCCTGGACATGGCTGTTTTCTACCCCGGACACTGGATTATTCAAATAAGTCAGTTATGACAGTTTTAACTCATTCTCATATTACTCCAGTCATTTTTTTCCACATCTACTTTCAGATTTCCACACTCTCATGCAAAAAATATTTAGTCTCTTGAACAGCAAAAAATGTGTGGTCTTCAACCCTTCACCTGCCATGTTAAACCTCATGACATCTCTCCCTCATATCTCCCTCTAACCAAATATCTTCCCCCTAACCTTACAGAAAATAATAGAGATTTTAAAGCAGGACCTCTTTGATATTTCCCTGCTCATTAACTCTTTTCTCCCAGCATATAAGCATGGTTGTTTTTCTTTCTTAAAAACTGGTCCAAGATCCTCCTGTGGTTATTCCCATGCTCCTGAGAGTTGGCTGCTCTTTCTTCATTTCGTTCTGTTTATTTCTCCAACAGTTTCTGTCTGGATTTGGGTTCCTTTCTAATCAGTCAGGGAAAAGAATTCAGGTGCAAGTAACTTACTTGGAAGATGATCCCAAGAAACACATTAGGCTTAGAAAAGGTCAGATAAGAAAGAGAAGGCTAATACAAGGTCTTTAATGAAACAATCACTCGGATGCTGATAATCCTCAAATATATACTTACAAGTCACATTCCAAGTTTTAAATCCATGTTTATAAATCTAGTAAATGCTCCTAACTGAATGTCTATGGCAACTCAAACCCAACATCTACAAATATTGGTATCATGGATTCGAGGTCTGGCTTTCCTAATTCCTAATGTGGCACTGAGCAAGTTACTTAACCTCTCCAAGCCCCATGTTACTCTTCCATGAAAACAGGGAAAAGAGCAGTTTCATTGATTTAAGTTTGAGGACTGAATGAGACTGTTTGTGCCAAGCACTAAGCACAGTGCCTAGTATACAGCGTAAATACTGCAGCAAGTACAGCAAGTGATCAGAAATCATTACCTGCCATTATTAATGCAATAAAGACTTTCTCCACCAAGTAATTTCTTATCATGCTCGTCCTATCTTCGTTATTGCCATTACCATAGACCCACTTGCATTGAAATTTTCAAATTATCCCAGAATCTCTCTCACTCTAAACATCAGGTGCCATATTCTGCCACTTCTCTCACATATTTCTTAAATTGTCATTTTTCTTCATCCTCCTTTCTTGCCTTAATGCCAGCCTTTATCACTTCTTGCTTAGATTAGAATTCTGTAGGGTTTTTTTTTTTTTTTATTGTTGAGGATTCATAGAGGGTACAAGAAACCAGGTTGCACTGATTGCATTTGTTAGGTAAAATCCTTCATATACTTATGTCTTGCCCCCAAAAGGTGTGTCACACATGGAGACACCCACGCCCCTCCCCGATTCCCTCTCTCTGCTCTTCCTTCTCCCATCTCCTCCCTCCTTCCCACTCTCTGCTCTTCCTTTCCCCCACCCCCTCCCTTATTCTCTCTGCTCTCCCCTTCCCCCATCCCCACCATGTACTAGGTCATTAATTGTCCTCATATGAATATTGAGTACATAGGATTCATGCTCTTCTATTCTTGCGATGCTTTACTAAGAATAATGCTTTACTAATAATGTGTTAATACAAAGGCTGTAAAGTTTCCTTCTTTTGTAATGGCTGAATAGTATTCCATGGTATACATATACTACAGCTTGTTAATCTATTCCTGGGTTGGTGGGCATCAGGCTGTTTCCACATTTTGGCAATTGTAAATTGAGCTGCTATAAACAGTCTAGTGCAAGTGTCCTTACGATAAAAGGGTTTTTTTCCCTTCTGGATAGATGCCCAGTAATCAGATTGCAGGAAAAAATGGGAGGTCTAGGATTTTGTCAAGAATTTTTGCATTGATATTCATGAGTGAAATAGGTCTGAAGTTCTCCTTTTTATTTGGGTCTTTTCCTGGTTTTTGTATCAGGGTGATGTTTGCTTCATAGAACGTTCCTTCCTCCTCAACTTTTGGGAATAATTTCTGCAGTATGGGAATAAGCTTTTCTTTGATGGTTTGATAGAATTCTGGTGTGAAGCCATCCGAACCAGGGCATTTTTTTTGTTGGGAAATTTTTTATTGTTTCTTTGATCTCAGTGCTTGAAATTGGTCTGTTTAGGAGATCTATTTCTTCCTGGATAAGTCTAGGGAAAGGGTGTGAATCCAAATATTGATCCAAGTCCTTCATATTGTCAAATTTCTGGGCATAGAGTTTCTGGTAGTACTCAGAGACTTGTGTCTCTGTGGCATCTGTTATTATTTCTCCTTTATCATTTCTGATTGAGTTACTAGAGATTTTACTTTTCTATTTCTAGTTAGTCTGGCCAAAGGCGTATCTATTTTATTTATTTTTTTAAAAAAATAACTCCTTGTTTCATTAATTTTCTGAATGATTCTTTTGTTTTTAATTTCATTAATCTCTGATTTAATTTTGGCTATTTCTTTTCTTCTGTTGGGTTGTGGCTTAGATTGTTCTTCTTTTTCTAATTGCATAAGATGGCTTGTGAGTTTGTTGATGTCTTTCTGTTTTTCAGATGTAGGCATCTAAAGTGATAAATTTTCATCTCAGACTGCTTTTGCTGTATCCCACAGGTTTTGGTATTTGTGTCTTCATTGTTGTTATGCTCAAGGAAGTTAATGAATTCCTCTTTTATTTCTTCCTGCACTCAACTGTCCTTCAGCATAAGGTTATTTAATTTACATGCCTTCGTGTGGGGTTGAATGTTTTTGTTGAAGTTGAGTTCCACCTTTATTGCCTTGTGATCTGAGAAGATGCAAGGTAAAATTTTAATTCTTTTCTGTTGAGGTTTGTTTTGTGTCCTAGGATATGTTTAATTTTGGAGAATGTTCCATTGGGCGATGAGAAGAATGTATATTCTTTAGCTTTGGGATGGAGTGTTCTATATAAGTCTGTCAAGCACAGCTGTTCTAGGGTCCATTTAAGTTCCTTATATCTTAGTTTAATTTCTATTTAGAGGATCTGTCCAGCCCCATAAGAGGAGTGTTAAAAGCCCCTGTTATTATGGCATTATAGGATATCATATTGCTCAGACTAAGTAAGGTCTGTTTCAAGAATCTGGGAGCATTTTAAGTTGGGTGCATAAATATTTAGAATTGAAATGTCTTCTTGTTGTATTTTTCCCTTAACCAATATGAAGTGACCATCTTTGTCTTTTTTGACTTTACTTGCTTTAAATCCACATGTATCTGAAAGTAAGATTTCTTCTGAATTCTGTTTCCCTGAAAAATTATCTTCCAACCCTTAACTTTGAGTTTTAATTTGTCTTTTGAGGCTAGATGTGTTTCCTGCAGACAGCAGATAGATGGCTTGTGTTTTTTTAATCCATTCAGTCAGTCTATACCTCTTCAGTGGGGACTTCAAGCTGTTAACAGTTTTTGAGAGAATTGATAATTGTGGTAACATTCTATTCATCTTATTTTGTGAGTCCATCACTTAGCTTTATTTTTGCATCTTTGTGGAATTTAGGTTTTGTCCTTTAATTTCTGGGTGCATATTTTGCTGGTGTCCACTGTGATGGTCAGTGTGTAGAACAGGTTGAAGTATTTGTCCTGTAGAGCTTGTCTTCTTGCAGCAAATTTCCTCAATGTTTGCATATCAGTAAAAGATTTGATGTCTCTGTCAATTTTAAAGCTTAGCTTAGCAGGATATAGAATTCAGGGCTGGAAATTGTTCTGTTTAAGTAAATTAAAGGTAGATGACCTTTGTCTTCTGGCTTGAAAAGTTTCATTAGAGAAGTTTGCAGTCACCCTGATAAATTTGCCCCTGTAGGTCAATTGGCACTTACTCCTGACAGCTTGCAAAATCTTTTCTTTTGTCTTGACTTTAAACAGGTTCAATATATAGTGTCTTGGAGAAGCTCTATTTGAATTGAGGTGACTTGGGTTCTGATATCCCTATGCTGTGTGTCAGAATCTTTGGTTTTATTTGGGAAATTTTTATTTATAATATTCTCTAGTATGGCTTCCTTTCTTCTGGGACATTATTCTTTCCCTTCTGGGATACCTATAATTCATATGTTTGAATGCTTCATAAAGTCTCATAATTCTGTCAGTGAATGTTCTGCTTTCTCTCTCTCTTCTTTTCTGCCTCTTTAACTATCTCAGTTATCTCAAGAGCTTTGTCCTCTACCTCTGAGATTCTTTCTTCTGCATGGTCTAATCTGTTGTTGACATTAAGTTCCCTAATTGCTTCAATTCCTTCAGCTCCGCTATATCCTTTCTATATTCTTCATATCGTTCATCTCTTATTTGATTCTGTTTTTGAATTTCCTTTTGATATTTTCCACATTCTCAGCAATTTCCTTGATTGTTTTCATTATCTGTATTTTAAATTCCCCTTCTGTCATTTCTATCATTTCCTTATAGGTGGAGTCCTGTGCAGTAGCTATGTCATGGTCCCTTGGGGGTGGGGGGTTGTTCTGGAGTGGTTTTTCATATTGCCACCATTTTTCTGCTGATTCTTCCTCATGAATGTTTTCTTTATCTGTTTCCTTGCCCTAACTTCCTTTCACTTCCTCTTGCTCTTTAAGTTACCATGCTTCTGGCCTAAGATTTCAATCAGTTCTTTTGGTATAAGACTAAAAGGATGAGAAAACTGAAGAACAAGGAGGGAAAAAAGATTTACAAAAAAGGGGGTGGAGGCAAGGTGGCTGACTGAAGCCAGCTTTCCACAGAAGCTAAGGTCCAGAAGGAGAATTAAAGGACAGAAATTTAGCAAGTAACCTGCCGGATTAGAGCTGCACCAAGAGAGAAGGTTGAAGAATGCACATCAACCCTGCTGAGGTGAGCTGCAACACCAAGGATACAAACAAAAGGTACAAAATCCATCATCAAGCAGACAGGAGTCCCCTACCCCATGAGAACAGCTTAGAGTACCCCATAAACAAACAAGCAGAATTCAAAAGTCCTCCCATTATATCCCATGGGAGAGACCCTCTAAAAACTGGACCTACTTCTCCTACTAGGATGCCATTGTGCTCTCCTGTGAGGCATAAAACTGTATAAAACTGTACAAAACTGTACATGTTCTCTACCTGCAATTCTGAGCTCCCAGCACTCCCTTCCACTCTCACTCTGAGGTCTGGAAGCCTGTCCCCCAGGAGTCCAGATTCTTGGGTATTTTCACAAGAGGTGTAGACAGGCCATGGACTGCTGCTGGTCAGTGCTGATTCTGTAGCACGGGAGTAAGGAGAGGACAGTCAGCTGAGGGGGAAATCACACAGGAATGGTGGTGCCCTGAGCACAGAGTAGCAGCCATTTTTGGCAACAATAGAGCTCACCGCTGGATATTCAGGAGTCACACCCCTTGCCTTACCGGGCAACCAGAGGAGGCTGGACAGCCACTCATGGAACAGATCTGGGACTGAAATGCAGACCCCTGAGTAAAGGGCTTGCCTGAGGCGGTACCTGCCTGGGTGGAGCCCGGGACTAGAAAATCCATGTGCAGAGCCTGCAGATTCCCAAGGAGGGGCTGACCCAGAGGACCACTTTACTGAGGCTAAGATACACCCAGCCCACAGGGGATCAATAGCCTAGACAAAGGAGGGCAGCCAGAGGCTGACACTGACAGCTAACCATGTGTTACTGGAAGACATATGGCACTGAGACCAGGCAGCAGCATAGACAGGCCATGAGGCACAGGTGCTGTGAACTCTAATAGCTTCTCTTCTGCAGGGGAAGATAGCCAGGACAGAAACAAATTCTGCAAAGTTGTTCTGTTCTGTCAGTAACATCAATCAGCGGCGGGGCTGGAAGTGAGTGAACAGCCCAAGCCTCCTTTAAGCACCCAAGGTCGTCAGGCCTCACCTCCCTCTGCCAGATAGTGGCAGAGAGCAGCGGCCTGGCTGAGGGGACATAGATCTCCCTGTGATTCAGGCAGGTGCAACCCTCTGGAATATCTGCTTATTGGAGGCAACTGGGTCACAGCCCTGTGGGGTTTTCAGTGACTGGGTGTGACAGAGGTGCAAGGTGGGGAAGGAGGCATTAAACTTCCCAGACTAATCTATTTTCTGCATGGGTCCTCCTGACCTCACGGAGCACAGGAGCAAGTCATATTTGACTTCTCAGCAGACCCCTGAGATCTAGTTGCCAGAGACCTTTTAAACTCTCCCACCTGAGACAGGTGCTGATTCAGACAATTGATTTGGACCTCTTGAACTGGACCATCACCCAAGGACTATCCAAATGGTACCCTGGGTTTGTGGTTGTAGGAAGGGTTGATTTTCCTTTTCCAATTGTTGCCTGTGGGGGACAGGGTGATTTAATTGCTAGTATGTCTCCACAGCTGAGACTTCAAACCAGAGTAACTGATTCATTAGGGTCAGACAGAGATCATCTGAAAACAAGACAGAGCCAATTATCACCACCACACCAAGTTGGTCCCCAAGTTTCTCAGAACGTAGCACTGTACAGGTCCTTGGCAAAGCTCCAGGGGAAAAGGTACAGACACCAGTCCAAGCTTTGGGGCAAAGGGCTGGTAAATCACTACTCCTTGAGCCCCAAACCCAACTTTTCTTTATCCACTCATCTAGTCAAACTGTATAAAAAATCGTGGGGAAGAATCAGTGGAAAAACTCCGGTAACATGAATAACCAGAGTAGACCAATACCCTCAAGGAAAGATATGGCAGACTTAACTGATGATCCCATTCATAAACAGATGGCCAAGATATCAGAAATTGAATTCAGAATCTGGATTGTAAACAAGGCTAATAGAATGGAGGAAAACTAGGAATTGGAAATTTGAGGAGAAATTCAAAAGTTGTCCTAGGAATTCAAAGAATTTAAAGACAATATCACCAAAGATTTTGACACCTTGAGGCAAGAATTTGCAGCCCTCAAAGATCTGAAAAATACAGTAGAATTCCTCAGTAACAGAGTGTAGCTAGCAGAAGAAAGGATATCTGACATTGAAAATAAAGCTTTTGAACACTCCCAAACTCTCAAAAAGGAGGAGAAATGGAGAGCAAAAATTGATGATTCACTCAGAGAGCTCGGGGATAATTCGAAGAAGGCTAATATTCGCCTCATTGTAATCCTTGAAAGCGAGGAAGTGGCTTTGTAAGGCACAGAGGCTCTTCTCCATGAAATTATGAAAGAAAATTTTCCAGACATGCCAAGAGATTCTGAAATTCAGATAGCAGATAGTTTCAGAACCCAGCACAACTCAACCCAAATAAGACATTCCCCCAGGCACATCATAATTAACTTCACTAAAGTTACTATGAAGGAGAAAATTCTGAAAGCAGCCAGACATAAGAAAACCATAACCTACAAAGAGAAGAATATTAGAATGATTGCAGATCTCTTTGCTGAAACCTTGCAAGCCAGAAGAGAGTGGTCATCGACTTTTAATCTTCTAAAACAAAATAACTTTCAACTCAGGATCCTGTATCCAGCTAAACTTAGTTTCATTTATGATGGAGAAATTAAATACTTCAATGACATTCACATGTTGAAGAAATTTACCATAACTGAACCAGCTCTTCAGGATATTCTCAGACCTATCCTCTATAATGACCAGCATAATCCTCTACCACAAAAGTAAACTCACTCAGAAACTTTTGATCAAACTCCACTTCCACATGGCAAAAGGATTAAAAATGTCCAATGGACTTTCAAAAAACTCAATACCCAAAATTTTACCAGGCTTATCAATATTCTCTAGTAATGTGAATGGCTTAAATTGTCCTCTAAAGTGGCACAGGTTTTCCTACTGGATACAAAAACTCAGTCCAGATATCTGCTGCATACAAGAATCTCATCTTACCTTAAAAGATAAATATAGACTCAGTATGAAAGGATGGTCATCTGTATTTCAGGCAAATCAGATAAAAGCAGGTGTTGCAGTTCCCTGTGCAGATACAATAGGCTTTAAACCAACAAAATTAAGGAAGGATAAGAAAGGACACTTCATACTGTTAAGGGTAATACTAAATATGATGAGATTTCAATTATTAATATTTATGCACCCAACCAGAATGTGCCTCAATTTATAAGAGAAACTCTAAAAGACATGAGCAACTTGATTTCTGCCAGCTCCATAATAGTCGGAGATTTTAACACTCCTTTGGCAGTGTTAGATAGATTCTCCTTTAAGAAGCTGAGCAAAGAAATTTTAGACTTAAACCTAACCTTCCAACATTTGGATTTAACAGACATCTACAGAAAATTTCATCCCAACAAAACTTAATACACATACTTCTCATCATCCCACCAAAAATACTCCAAAATCAATCACATCTTAAGTCACAAGTCTGACCTCAGTAAATTTAAAGCAATAGAAATTATTCCTTGCATCTTCTCGGATCACCATGGAATAAAAGAACAACAGGAATCTGCATACTCATAGAAAAACATGGAAGTTAAATAACCTTATCCTGAATGATAGCTGGGTCATAGATGAGATTAAGAAGGAAATTGCTAAATTTTTGGAACAAAATGACAATGAAGACATGAATTATCAGAACTATGTGATACCTCAAAGGCAGTCCTAAGAGGGAAATTTATAGCACTGCAAGCCTTCCTCAAGAGAACGGAAAGAGAGAAAATTAACAACTTAATGGGACTTCATAAGCAACTGAAAAAGGAAGAATTTCCAAACCCAAACCCAGTAGAAGAAAAAAAATAATTAAACTTAGGGCAAAATTAAATGTAATTGAAAACAAAAAGATTATACAACAGATCAATAAATCAAAAAGTTGGTTTTTTGAAAAGGTCAATAAAATAGATAAACCTTTGCCTAACCTAACCAGGAAATAAAGAGTAAAATCTCTAATTTCATCAATCAGAAATGACAAAGATGAAATAACAACAGACTCATCTGAAATTCAAAAAATTCTTAATATTACAAGAAACTTCATTCTCAGAAATATGAAAATCTGAAGAAAATTGACCAATACTTGGAAGCACATCACCTTCTAGCTTAGCCAGAATCAAGTGGAAATGTTGAATAGGCCTATATTAAGTTCTGAAATAGCATCAACTATACAAAATATCCCTAAAAAGAAAAGCCCAGGACAAGATGGAATTTTACAAATCAGAATTTTATAAAACCTTTAAAGAGGAACAAGTACCTATATTACTCAACCTTTTCCAAAATACATACTACCCAACACATTCTATGAAGGAATGATCCCCAAACCAGGAAAAGACCCAACAAGAAAAGAAAATTACAGACCAATATCACTAATGAATATAGATGCAAAAATATTCAACAAGATCCTAACAAACAGAATCCAGCAACACATCAAACAAATAATACATCCTGACCAAGTGGGGTTTGTCCCAGGGTATCAAGGCTGGTTCACATACATAAATCTATAAATATAATTCAGCACATAAATAAATTAAAAAACAAAGGTCATATGATTCTCTCAATTGATGCAGAAAAAGATTTTGATAATATCCAGCATCCCTTCATGATTACAACACTTAGGAAAATTAGTATAGAAGGGACATTTCTTAAACTAATAGAGGCCATCTACAATAAACCCACAGACAATATCATATTGAATGGAGTTAAATTTAAATAATTTCCACTCAGATCAGGAACCAGGCAAGGTTGCCCATATATTCACTGCTGTTTAACATTGTAATGGAAGTTTTAGCCATCGCAACTAGGCAAGAAAAGGCGATCAATGGTATCCATATAGGGTTAGATGAGATCAAACTTTCACTCGTTGCAGATGACATGATTGTATATCTGGAAAAGTTATACAATCTATACAAAAATCAAAAGTTAAAGAGTTTACTACAAAACTCTTAGAAGTGATCAAGGAATACAGCAATGTCACAGGTTACAAAATCAACATTCTCATATCGGTAGCCTTTATAATACCAACAATAATCAAGGTGAAAATACAGTCAAGGATTCTATTCCGTTCACAGTAGTGCCAAAGAAGATGAAATATTTGGGAATTTATCTAACAAAGGACGTGAAAGATCTCTATAAAGAGAACTATGAAACTCTAAGAAAAGAAATAGCTGAAAATGTTAACAAATGGAAAAACATACCATGCTCATGGCTGGGAAGAATCAACATTTTTAAAATTTCCATACTACCCAAAGAATGTACAATTTTAATGCAATCTCTATTAAAGCTCCACTGTCATACTTAAAGATCTTGAAAAAATAATACTTTGTTTTTTATGGAATCAGAAAAAACCTCGAATAGCCAAAACATTACTCAGAAATAAAACCAAAGCAGGAGGAATCACGCTACCAGACCTCAGACTTTACTACAAATCGATAGTGATCAAAACAGCATGGTATTGGCACAAAAGCAGAGAAGTAGATGTCTGGAACAGAATAGAGAACCAAGAGATGAACCTAGCTACTTACCATTATTTGATCTTTGACAAGCCAATTAAAAACATTCAGTGGGGAAAGGATTCCCTATTTAACAAATGGTGCTGGGTGAATTGGCTGGCAACCTGTAGAAGAATGAAGCTGGACCTACATCTTTCATCATTAAGTAAGATAGACTCTCACTGGATTAAAGATATAAACTTAAGACATGAAACTATAAAAATACTAGAAGAAAGTACAGGGAAAACTCTTGAAGAAATAGATCTGAGCGAATATTTTATGAGGAGGATCCCCCAGGCATTTGAAGCAGTATCAAAAATACACTACTGGGATCTATTCCAACTAAAAAGCTCTGCACAGCCAAGAACACAGTAAGTAAAACAAACAGACAGCTCTCAGAATGGGAGAAGATATTTGTAGCTTATGTCTCCGACAAAGGTTTAATAACTAGAATGCACAGAGAACTCAAATGTATTAACAAGAAAAGAACAAGCGATCCCATCTCAGGCTGGGCAAGGGACTTGAAGAGAAACTTCTCTGAAGAAGACAGGCACATGGCCTACAGATACATGAAAAAATGCTCATCATCCTTTATCATCAGAGAAATGCAAATCAAAACTACTTTGAGATATCATCTAACTCCAGTAAGATTAGCCCATATCACAAAATCCCAAGACCAGAGATGTTGGCGTGGATGTGGAGAAAAGGGAACACTTCAACACTGCTGGTGGGAATGCAAATAATACATTCCTTTTGGAAAGATGTTTGGAGAACACTTAGAGATCTAAAAATAGACCTGCCATTCAATTCTATAATTCCTCTTCTAGGTATATACCCAGAAGACCAAAAATCACATTACAAAAGATATTTGTACCAGAATGTTTATTGCAGCCCAATTCATAATTGCTAAGTCATGGAAAATGCCCAAATGCCCATCGATCCATGAATGGATTAATAAATTGTGGTATATATACATCATGGAATATTATGCAGCCTTAAAGTAAGATGGAGACTTTACCTCTTTCATGTTTACATGGATGGAGCTGGAACATATTCTTCTTAGAAAGTATCTCAAGAATGGAAGAAAAAGTATCCAGTGTAGTCAGCCCTACTGTGAACCTAAATTTTGGCTTTCATATGAAAGCTATAACCCAGTTATAACATAAGAATACGGGAAAGGGGAGAAGGAGGGGAGGGGAAGGGGTAGGATGGGCAGAAGTAGGATGATTGGTGGGATCACACCTATGGTGCATCTTACAAGGGTACATGTGAAACTTAGTAAATGTAGAATATAAATGTCTTAACACAATAACTAAGAAAATGCCAGGAAGGCTACGTTAACCAGTGTGATGAAAAAGTGTCAAACGGTCTATAAAACCAGTGTATGGTGCCCCATGATTGCATTAATGTACACAGCTATGATTTAATAAAAAAAGAGAGAGAGAGAAAGGGAAAGGAGAGGGGTTGAGTAAAAATTAATATTAACAAAAAGAAGAGAGGCACGGAAAGAGGAAGGAAGAAATAATAAAAGTGTATAATAGGGTAATTTGACCTACACTTTAAAAGCCTCCAACCTCTGGAGGTGCTGGATTGGGTGGTTCCCTGGAGGTGAGCAGCTCTTTGCCAGTCTGAGCAGACCCCACCTCCACCAAATAGAGGAAAGACAAAAATAGTATAAGTCAAACCAAAACAAACAGAAAACCTTACAGGATAAAATTGGGGGGAAACCAAATATTATGGGCAGAAATACTAGCAAAAATGAAGTTCTCATTATTAAAGAAGGCAACAATGGAAAATTATATTTACAGTAGAAAAATGAAGAAAGGAAAAAAGAGAGAAAAATCTAGGGGGAAAATGTTGAAATTATAAAACAAACCAAGGAAAGAAAAATTGAAAACCAAAGCAGTGTATATATCTTGCTGAATATTGTATGGGCAACAGGTGATCTCTGGGGTATGAGATGTTAATCACAATGCTGATACAGCTGTATGAGATGGAGACTGGAGGCCTCTGCTGACAACTTTGTCCTCAAATACTGCAGGGTTGAGAACCTGAATCTTTCTTCAGTACACTTAAAAGATACTTTAAACCATTAACCTTGGCTAAGCAGAGGCTTTCCCAGGAAAGCACTTGTTGCTGGGTTGTCTCCTGAAGTAGCTGCCTGCTTATCCAGTGCACCAAAACTGGCCTCACTCTATGCCCCTGAGGGCCAACGCTACAAGGCAGCCCTCCCACTGCCAAACACTGAAAGTTCCGCTCTTCCCTGGTGTCCAGTCTCAGCCTTTGGTGTTGCTCACAGTCACTAGATAACTTGTCCAAGGTCTCCCAGCCACAGTCTCACTCTGAGACCCTGAGGGTGGAGCCTTCAGGGGCAGTTTTCCACAATTTCTGCTCGCACGGCCCAAAGCCTAACAATGTTAGCTTCATTCCAGCCCAGCAGCTCAGTCTCATGCCCTGGACAATGCTTAAAGTCACCCATACTCTTGCCCAAGTTTTCCCAAGGTAATTCAACTGAGTGCCCAACTCCAAACAAACAAAACAACACACAGGGAAAGCTTTCCCTGTCTGCAATCTTGCTGCTGTTGTAGTTACAGCTGCAGTAGCCTGTTCACAACCACTTGTCACTTCTCCACTGCTTTTGTCCTCCTCCTGGGGTCCAAAAATCTCCCACTATCTTCCTGCATCCCAAAGGGATGGTTCTGGGCAGAGCCCACAAGCCAGAGATACCTGGAGTCTTCTCTCCCCAATCTCACTGCTTCTGGTTGCAAAGAAGCTGTTACTTGGCCACCATCTTGCTCTGCCCCTCTGTAGGGTATTCTGCCAAGTGTGGTGTCTGACACCAAATAATCACTTAATAAATGTTTGAAGGAATGAAGGAATGTCTACAACCACCTGTATCATGGAAAATGGTACCACAATCCACTTGGATACCTATGAGTCTTTCTTAATTCCATTTTTTCCTCCACAGCACACATTGAGCCCATGAGTAACTCTGTTACCTTTAACTCCAAAATACCCACACACTCAGAGTGTAAACATTTCTCAAAACCTCCTCTGCTACAGCTCTAGTTCAAGACTGGACTCTTATCTTTCCCCAGACTGTCTTCCTCTTCCCTTTCTATATATCTGTTATACAGTAACTGGGGTGATTAAAGCAGAAACTATGTCTTTTTTTTTTATTAAATCATAACTGTATACATTGATATGATCATGGGGCATCATACACTCGCTTCATAGACCATTTGACACATTTTTATCACGGTGGTTAACATAGCCTTTCCGGCGTTATCTCAGTTACTGTGCCAAAACATTTACATTCTACATTTACAAAGTTTCACAAATACCCCTGTAAGATGCACCACAGGTGTGATCCCACCGATCCCCCTCCCTCTACCTACCTCCCCTTTCCCACTTCCCCCTATTGTTAAGTTGTAACTGGGTTATAGCTTTCATGTGAGAGCCCCAAATTAGTTTCATAGTAGGACTGAGTACATTGGGTACTTTTTCTTCCATTCTTGAGATACTTTACTAAGAAGAATATGTTCCAGCTCCATCCATGTAAACATGAAAGAGGTAAAGTCTCCATCTTTCTTTAAGGCTGCATAGTATTCCATGGTATACATATACCACAATTTATTAATCCATTCGTGGATGGATGGGCACTTGGGCTTTTTCCATGACTTAGCTATTATGAATTGGGCTGCAATAAACATTCTGGTACAAATATCTTTGTTATGTTGTGATTTTTGGTCTTCTGGGTATATGCCCAGCAGAGGAATTACAGGATTGAATGGCAGATCTATTTTTAGATCTCTGAGTGTTCTCCATATATCTTTCCAAAAGGAATGTATTAATTAGAAACTATGTCTTACCACACCTCTGCTTAATAACTTTCTATGGCTTCTCGATAAGTTCTTTGATATCCTCTATAAGGACTCTAAAGTCTCCCATTGACTTCTCCCACGTTATCTCTTTCCTTGCTTATCTTTCCACTTACTTTGGCCACAATGGCCTTTGAATTGTACCTGGAACTGATAAATGTGCACCTTTGCAATTGCTGTCTTCCTGCTTGGAATGCTCTCCCTTTGGGTCTTTGCATAGCTGCATCCATCTTGCCATTCAAGTATCAACTCCCCACACTTATGTCATCATCTGATACACATCTTTTCATCTTATTGTTTATGTCCCTGACCTTACTTTAGAGTATGAGCTAGTTGAGGAAAAATTTATGTTTCATTTATCACTGTCTCTCATAGCCCAGAACACTGCTTAGCATATAGTAGGAACACAATAAATATCTGTCAATAAACATGTATTGAATACTAACTCTGTTCAAAACTAGGCTCTTGGGACACTAGAAGAAGTAAAAATATATTAAAATTAGAGATTAGAAGAAGCAAAAATATATTAGAATAATGAGAATATCAACAAACATAACAATGAGACCCTGAGTGCATCTAGATAAGGATCAGATATAAAATAGCTAATGTGTTAAGATGATAAGATTAGAAAAAAGTCTTAATTATCATTAAAGTGAGGGAGGGAAAATGTCCTAAAATGCCTTATTGTAGAGAAATAAATGAACACTGCTATATGCGTGCTATGGTAAAATGTCCTGCAGAAGGTCTCAGAAGGAAAATGTCTTCTGCGGCCATCATGAAACAGGAAATTTTAGAATTATACAATACACTATTAACATCTTCATGAAACAGAGCATTTAAAATTCTGACTTTCTGATGGGCTGAGCTAAAATAAGATGAGGGTGCCAATTAGCAGATAGGTGGGGAAGATTCTTCTGGTTGGGGCTTCAGGCTGCCCATCACATTGCAAGCAGCAGGGCCACTTACCACAGGCTTCCCATTCCACTTCATCTGTAAACTCTGAGCAAGTTTCTGATTTTTCTTGAGAGTCCCCATACCAAAAACAGCTCTGACGGTAAACTTGGACTGAGAAACAAATCGGTCTGAGAACATTCCCATGTTCCCATTACCAGAAAATGCTGTTGCTTTTAATTATAGCACACATTTCCAGAGTGTTATTTTAAGACAAAAAGGAAAAATCCTCTCTGAGTATTTAACAAAAAAGGAAAGAAGTAAGAGAATGAGCTCACTGTGTTTCAGTACTGCCCTGACCCATGGGGGCTTCAACAGTCTACAAACTCTTAAGTTCTACCTTGGGTCAATGATGATAAAGTATAAGATATACAAAATTACTCTCCAGTAAAAGACCTTATGTTTATATGGCCTAGCCAAACTTAATAAAAACAAAAATCCTGTCAACAGTAATGTAAGGTCAGAGAAATCACCTCCTTCTCATTTCCCTGTATCCAACACTGACAAATTAGAGAACTTAGAAAAATTAGTACTGGTGAATTTGTATTTCTTCCTCCTAAATATCAGCAAAAATAAAATTTCTATTTCTTCAGACTTCAGCATTGATGTTAAAAAGTCTGAAGCTCTGGCTGGCTTTACACTGTTTTGCTAGCTAATGATATCAAATGTTTCCTCTTCTTTTGGGACACCCCAGCATCCTTCATAGGTGGATGTGTTCATGTGACTGAACTTTAGCCAACAGAATGAGAGCAGAGGTGATATATATTCTTTTAGGAGTGTTTCATCAAGCTTCTCTTACATAATTTTCATTGCCTCTGTCCCTTCTGGTTTGTTACTGATGAGCACAGTGACTTGAAAGCAACATGTTGACGTTGTCAGAGCCACAAGATAGAAGAACCTGGGTCTTTGAATCATTTGCTGGAAACCCACTTGTCAATCTCACTTAAGGATTTTCCTTAAGTGAGAAGGAAACTTCTCTCATGGTAAGCATCTCAGACGTAGGGATTTATCTCCTATATTAACTAGCATTACGTGAACAGAAGCAGCTGATTAAACTTCTTGCCTAGAAGTTAAAGGTCCTACTTCTATCACAATCTTTTCATAAAAAGTGATGAGAATTTTAAAAAGTGTCTTTAATCTCACAATCTTACATTTCTCATTATTTAGGTAACTTTCCAACAATAATTTCCAATTAGGAATTTTCTGTTTCTACTTATATTAAGTATTATATAATTTCCCAGAAAGCTAAGAGCTTCCTGACTAAATTTTTCCTAAGTCCTGTGAATTTGTGCACTAATGAGTTTTCAGGTCAGTTAGTTAACAATGAAAGTCAAATGCTTACATAATTCAGAACTGTGGGTATATATTATAAAGGAAATAAAGATAAGGTAAAAATTATATTAATTTTAATAAACCTTAAAATTAAGAAAAATTACAGAAATAAACACCTCTCAAAAAATGATTCTGAAATCAGGTCACAGATCATCATTCTAAGCAGTTTATAAAAATACATTTAAACAACAACAAAAAAAATGATACATGACCAGTCTTCCAAATAGTGATAAGCTTTCATAATCACATAGATTAATGTCTTTAGATATCCAGTAATTAAAGGAAGATACTACATCAAAAAAAGAAGTTCTATTCAGAGATGCAATCATGGGTTACAGTAAAATTCTCAATATAAGAAGTTTTTATTCTTCAATCCTATAATTTTCCTTGTTAAACTAGGACCACATTTGTTCCTGATTCCAAAACAAGATTCTCTTCCTAGGGAGTTAATCAATCATACTTCTAAAATTGTACTGTGCAGATGAGAAAACAAACTGTTCTCTGGTTTACAAATTGAAGGTTAAGGAAATAAATTTCAAGGTGTTGACTCATGCATGCAGTTATATCACTCTATCATAAATATGTGAATATTTATGAACCCCCAGAGGTTTACAAGTAACTTGGATGGGGATTCTTGGTAAAGAAAGGCAGAGAAGGTCTTTTTAGCAAAAACTTGAAGAAGGACTAAACTCTTAAATGCATTAAACAACTTTCTTTGAAACATTATAAAGCTCAGTTCAAAGTATTTTTATAACTACTTCCCTGGTTTAGACACCAACAGATTCATTGTTATCTGTGCTTTCTTTCTGGATTAATTCAGTTACACATATGCCAACCCAGCATTGCTTTTTGAGTATTCCTAACCTTTACAAAATGGGGCCAGACTTCAGAGAACACTGGTAATAAATTACCAGTTGGCATGAGTTCCCACCTGGCTCTCATGGTAAATCCATTTTGCTTCAAATCCCTTCACCTATTCCTGTCTAAGCAGTGCTTTCCTTCCTTTGCCTTATTTTCATCATTCTCTCCTGGTCTTACTCCCCACGAGACCCTCTCACACTAAAACTCTAAGATTTTATGAAGCATCCCATCCAATTCTGCCTGCTACCCTGTCCTCATGCTGTTTTCTCCAACAAAGCTTACCTGGTGGAAGGAACACTGGACTGGAGTCAGATGGCTTCAAAATTTTGATGCTTGTAAGTAGATAACCTTAATTATCTTGGCTTTGAATTTTTTACAATCTGTAAAAGGGACATAAACATACGTATGTTAGAAGGTTAGATATACAGACAAATAATGTTTATAAAATCACCTAGTAGAATTTCTGGCATATAGTAGGTACTCAATAAAAATTAGTGTTTTAGTTTTTGCCACATATAAATCACCCACAAATTTAATAACTAGAAAAAGAATGATCATTATTATTTCCCATGGTTTCTGTGGATCAAGAAGTTAAGAAGTTAAGAAGGGCTCAGATGGGTCAGCCCTGCTTCAAGTCTCTCATTCAGTTGCAGCTATATGTCAACTTGGGCTGCAGTCACCTGAAGGAAGTAGAGGTTCCACATCCAAGATAGTTCATTTGAATGGCTAGCAAGGTGATTAATCCCAGCTATTGGCTGGCAGCCTCAGTTTCTCTCTATGAAGACTTTTCCAGAAAGGTGCTTGAGTATATTTTTGGTATGGTGTATGTTTTTCTCTGATATGTATGAGTAACTCAAGAAACCAAAGTAAAAACTAGCCACCCACCACCATTCCATTCTACAGTCACATAGGGACAACTGTGATTTAATGTGGGTCTACACAAGAGTATGAATACTGAGAAATGTGGCTCATTGGAGGTCATCTTGCTGATGGCTACCATAGTTAGACATTGATTTCCTTACGGGGCTACTTGCCAATTTCACCTTGATATGTTCTCTTTTAGACAAGTTCAGCCCAACCCAGGTCACATGGTCAGAGTGCAGGGGCATGATCATAGCACACAGTAACTGAATTCCTGGGTTTAAGCCATCCTTCTACCTCAGCCTCCCAAGTAGTTGGGACTACAGGCACATACTACCATACCCAGTGAATTTTTAATGTTTCTTAGACACAGGGTCTAGCTGTGTTGCCCAGACAGGTCTTGAACGCCTAACCTCAATTGATCCTCCCATCTCAGCCTTCCAAGTCACTGGGCTTCCTTTATCTTTCTTGTTCCTTCTCACTCACTTTCTCTCCCTTCCTCCCTCCCTCTGACTCCCCCTCTCCCCCACAGATAGAGACACACACACAGAATTAGAGGACTAGCATTCACATGTAAATTTTGCACACACTATTTTTCAAATTGAAATCATTTCTTTTTTAAAAATACAATTCTTTATTTTAAAGTAGTTATGTATTTACACAAAGTTTGTGGAGATAGTACAGAGAGTCTCCATATTCCGCATTTCCAGATTCCCTATTTTTTAAGGTAGTGCCTTAAAAGATAGAAAGGGTGATGATAAGAAGATGAAACAGTGCAAGTACAAGCTCCAAGACCAGGAACTAATCTATTTCAGTGTCTTGTAGGTAACGGAATACTGCAATTAAAAAGAGATGCAGAATGATGTAAACTGAAGAACTAAATGAGTCAGATGACGTTGCTGTTCTACCTATTATGGCTGTGAAGAAACAATTGCTGTTATTGGAGAAATTGCTTTAAGAAAGTAAAGTAATAAAACCAGAAAAGAACAGACAGCCAATCTGGCAACTTCATGGTTCAGAGGAGCCAAGGGTGAACAGCTTATTTCCTAATACAATTAAGGTAGAGTTGAATTAAATGATCTTTACAGTCTCTTTTAGGCCTCTACCAAATGATTAAATAGAAAAACAGTGATTGCAAATCTTAGGTAAAGAAATAATTTGATGGAATGGTGACTAGGTTCTGAGAATCAACACTTCATCTCACGGAAATAATTATTAAATAGAAGGAGACTCTCTTTATGGGAGTAGAAAAGCTTAAGAAGTACAAATGAGAAGATTTTTTCTTACTGTACTTGGTAATAAGTTTTATAATAGAAACACAATTGCAAGTTACATAATCAAGTAGGTCACAGCTATTGATCTGCCCAGTGACAAGACATCCTGAGCAAACTGCATTATTTCAAAAGGCTAGTTCCAAAGCTAATGGTGGCAGAAAGTGTTACTTATGCTCTCTTCCTACATTAGGATTAGGCTCCCTGTTTCTGCACATCAAGAATTTTAGGCTCATGCAACTTTGAGAAGCAATGTGGTATTTGGACACAGCTTTAGGAATCAGGTCAAATATTATCTTTGACTATCTACCGGGCCTTAGAATCACCATGTGGACTTGTGGGGTCTCAGTTCTATCATTTATAGGATTAAAGGATTGGAGTGAGAGGTGTCAGTTCAGGTGTCATTGACTATGGAATGAAATGAAAAATGGGGATGTGATGACCTGGAGATCACGCACCCCAGCTGAAGGAACAGCTGTTGCTCAGATCCTACCAGTGGTTGCCACGCTGACTTTGGATTGTCAGAGCTCTCAGTATGTCCTGAAAACCCAAATATGATATCATGTGAAACCTTCAGATTTGTATGTGCTGATATAATTTTTATGAAAAACACAACTGTAGTCTAAAGAAGGCCTGTGAGCAGAAGGCAGCTCACAGGTTGCAGCTCATCTCCGGATTGTATGAATCTTAAGTGTCCTTCCATTATCCACCCTCTCTAAAATGGCATATGGACACCTCAGTGTTCTTCTGTGGCTGGGATGCCCGTGCATAGTGCTGTTCCTCTCTTTATCCTGCCCTTCTCTTCCAAGGCGCTTATGTACCTTGGCCAGCCCTCAAGAACCTTTCCCTGAGAGAAAATTGTGTGGCAGTTTTGGCACCCACTTTCCTGATGATGCAGCTGTATGTCCCTGAAAACCTAACCATCCCCACTTTGGAGACATTTCTATCACTTACCCTGGTATAGATTACCTGGAAATTGGGCAGGTTCCTATATTCCTCTGCAAACTGGAGCCTTCTGAAACTCCCCCTAACATCTCTGCATCCTCCTTGATCTTTAATTAGGATGGAAATATTGACATCTTTTAGGTCCAAGTTGCACCTTCAACCCTAGAGGGTGCCACTTGAAGTTGGTTAATTATTTCAAGTGAGTGATAGAAAGCTCAATCTAGACATCGGGAAATAATCCAAGAAGAAAGAGTGACAGAAAATGCAAAAAGAATAGATGGCACAAGGCATCAGAAAGGGTGGAGGGGCACAGGAAAGGAGGCCTTGAAAACGAATCTCTTTCTCTGAGATAGATGGGGCAGATGAGAGCTTGTGAAGTCACACTTCAGAAGGAAGCACAGATGGCAGTTTCCCTCAACCTTTCCTGTAAATTAAGGGGCAAGATTTTGTTCAGGAAGTGCATACCAGTAGGATAATTTTTGAGGAGGGAGGAAAAGATTGAACAAGAAAATGCCATAGGTAGATGAATATGGATGGCTGAAACAAATGTCAAGTTGATATATTTAAGATTTTGAAGATTTGAGGTGGCAAGAACAAAGGATCTAGCTTATTACTCTTTCCTAGGAAGGTAATTAGTAACTTTAGGAAAATTGAAGAATGAAAAATCTCCCTTGGATGGAAGAAGGGGCGTTTTTGCTTCTTAGATCCTGGATGCAGAGCTATTTTAAGTGATGCCCAGTTGCAGGATGTGGTCATGCCTGTGAGTGTCTCAGACAGAGCAGAGATGAAGGTCATATGTATTAAGAAGGCCAAGGAACAGTGAGGACCAAAGTAGAAGATGCCAAAATTACTAAGGAACATCGCTGTAAAGGGAGCCATGAATCCCGTGCTAAAGTATCTGGAAAGGTCAGGAAATTTTTCTGGAGCTTAGCAGTGTGAAGAGACAGTGCAGGGAGCAAGTTGCTTATTATCCTGGCTTTAAGAACTTTGACATGGCATAAAGAGTATCTCCAGAGGGGAGCATTGTCAGGAAAATGACATTGTGAGCAAGAAATCGCCGCTTCATTTGGTGAGAAGATAAAAAGAAGTGACCTAATAACGTTGGGAAGGGGTTTCAATGGAAAGGGAGAGCAGAGGATCGTGAAAGTGATGTTGTGGGGCCACTAGGACTAAGCTAAAGCAAAGGAGAAGAAAAACCTGTAGCAAGAAATAGCTTTTAAATCAAACAGGTCTGTTCTTAATTTCTGGCTCTGCTACATACTAGCTACAGGGGTTGATCCAAGTTTAGAAACTTTCCTTTAAGGAAAATAATATAAAATATGAAGCTTAAAAAGTTTTTATTTAGAAAGAAAAGAAATTCCAAACAAAATTTTGTTTTAAATTTCAAATGCCCTGAACACTCAGTATTCAGAAGAGTAGCATATTTTTATCAACTAATTTTTTGACAGTTGTATGTACTGCATGACTTGCCAGAAAAGTGTCTTTGGGATCAGGCATAGTGGCTCATACCTATAATGCCAGCACTTTGGGAGTTCAAGGTAGAAGGATCACTTAAAGCCAGGAGTTTTGGATCAGCCTGGGCAACATTGTGAGACAAAAATTAAAAAATTATCCAGGTGGTGCATATCTATAGTTCTATCTACTAAGGAGGCTGAGGCAGGAGGGTCACTTGAGCCCAGGAGTTGGAGCCTGAAGTGAACTATGATAACACAACTGCAGTCCAGCCTGGATGACAGACTGAGAACTCCTCCTGGAAGGATAGAAGGAAGGAGGGAAGGAAGGAAGGAAGGAAGAAAAGAAGGAAGGAAAGAAGGAAGAGGAAGGAAGGAAAAAGAAAGGAAAAGAAAGCAAAGCAAATCAAAACAAAGCCAAGTCTTTGGGCTCCATAAGTCATTACTGGTAATGCCATATAGAGTTTTAGATTTGGGCACAGTGGCTCATGGCCGTAATCCTAGCACTCTGGGAGACCAAGGTGGGTAGATCACTGGAGCTCATGAGTTAGAGACCAGCCTGAACAAGAGTGAGATCCTGTCTCTACTAAAAATCAAAAACTGAGGCAAGAGGATTGCTTGAGCTCAAGAGTTTGAGGTTGCTATGAGCCATGGGACCACAACACTCTGCCAAGGGTGACAGCTTTGAGACTCTGTCACAAAAAAAAAATTGTTGCCAAATGTGGAAAAATCTGGATTAGACTCCACCCATGGGTGTCAATTGTAAGATTTGGAGATATTTTTCATAGACTGTCTTTTGACTCTACACACTTTAAACCTTGTCTTTCTCTATCACCTGCTAGTCCTATCTGATGTAGGTCAGATTCATTCTGTGATACAACTTCTGGTCTTATGTCATGATGCTCAGTGAGATGGAAGAGTGAATTCCTAGCCTGGAGTGGCTAGTGATAACTCATCCTAACATAAGTGTATCACTAAACCCAAAGTAAATCCCATCTCAACTTGCCCCTAGCCATCTCCCTAAAAGGCCTGTAACCACTCAGATGCATAAGCAAGGGTGTGAGGACGTTGGAATGGGAAGAGAAAGTTTCCTCAAATGACTTCTTTTAAGACATCTTACTTTGCAAATTTACTACAAACACATAACCATGAAAACAGAATCCAAGGGGTCTTAGAAACAGCCCACACTAAGTGAAGCTTTCTGTATTAACTTCACAGTGAATCCACTGCTGATTGGTTGTGTGGTCATGCTGGTTGCATAACCTCTCTAAGTTCCATTTCTCTGTCTGACAGGATAATAGGCAGGTGAACTTCAGGAGTGTTTGTACGGTCCACAATTCCTAGGTTATAGTAAATGATCAGCAAGTGGCAAATGAAAAATATATAATTACTAGATTTTATAAACAAGTAACATCTTGTTTTGTGTACTTGACTCTCAAAGGCTATGAAAGGTTTTTTGTTTTGTGGCTGTTTTTTATTTAAAGAGATATAAGGTACTTTTTATTATCCCTATAGTATTGGGAAGAACTAAGAGTATTATAAGGAAGAGCTGGAATCTCCTGGAGTGGAGAGCAGCTTTAGAGCAGGGCAGGGAGGGTGAAATGGCTCAACTCACAAGGAAATTCTACCTCTGAGAGGATGCCCCTCCTTTACCCTGCTGGCCCTAATGGGTGTGCAGGCTCAGATGTGATCATTCGCCGTATCTTCATAACTTATTAACAAAGGGCAGGAATGAAGATCAAATACATATGAACAGACACACCCACTTATAATTTTATATAAATAAAATTTATTCTGGAATAATAATCCACCTATTATCCTATGTTGGGCAGTGTGGTCCAGGCGTTGTGTTGGAAGGACCCTCTTTTATTTGCCACCTCATTTAAGCTTCACAGCAAGCCTGTGCCCATGAATGTCCTCAATATACAAGTGAAAAAACAAACCTGGAGAGAGATCAGACTTCCCAAACCTCACTTGGAACATTTTGTTCACAGTAGACAAATTCAAGGGGACAGAAGTTCTGCCGGGTCCCCGTGGTTCTCACCTCCACTGCAGGAGCACCTGAACCAGCTGGCCTGCTCAGTCACTGGTGCTGGCCACCTGGGAGGAAGGAGGCCCTGTCCCAAGAAGCCAGTGATTGGGGGCTGTCTGATACCAGCGGCTTTTTGCATCTGGAAAGAAATGTCATCCTTGAAGAGGGATCTGGAGAGTATGTTCCCGAGTCTATCACAGTCTGGAGGAATCTAAAGAGCACGTTCCTGAGTCTGAGAGCACGTTCCTGAGTCTGAGAGCATGTTCCTGAGTCTGAGAACACGTTCACAGTCAGGAGGGGGTTTACTGGGACAAGCTGTGGCTGCCATAACTAAAGCTGGTCTGAGGGCAGCAATCCCCTTGTTCTTAGCCACCAAGCCCTGCTGTTCTCCATTTGGGAAGCATGACCAAAATCCTCATTCCTGAGGGACCCCTGCCTTGTCCAGTCACTAGACAGGGGCAGCCCAGGGAAGAGTATCACCCTAGCACTTGGAGCTGGGCACATTGGGAAAAAGCAGTGAGGAGGGCAGTCTGCTGGCCAAGGCCTTCCTGGAAGGCATATTTAAATAGCACACTTCCATGTCTGCCAAAGGGAATGCTATTTTAAACTTCTCTCACAAAATGGTAAGAAAAATATAATTTATGCTGGAATAATAATCCATCTATTATCCAGTTTTTATATGATTTATTTTTACTTTTAAATGAGACAAATTGTAATTTTTTTTTTAATTTTACTTTAGGTTTCTCTTTAAAACCATATAATTCTGGGTTACTAGGTGGAATAGAACAAGAGGAAATGACCATCTGGCTCTTAAATAAGTGCGAGTTTTTGCTTTAGCAGGTAGTTATTGAGTTAAGGAACACAGGCCCTTTTTGGTGTTTTTCTTGATTTCTTAAGAAAAGAGGTACAAATTCCATAACTGAAGCAGCCTTCTTTGGATGTCCTTCTGATAATAAAAGCTTCAAAGTGAATAATAAATTTCTGGAAAAATAGAATCAGTGGGTTCTAGGAACAGGTACCAAGTCAGAAGAATAAGATGTTAGAGCTGACTGCCAAGCTCCAAGGGATGAAGACCTTTGTCAAAGGGAGGAATGAGTGAGAAATGGCCTTCTTCTCCAATAAATTGGTCTCAGACTCAGAACTGAACAGAGAACTTCATGCCCAAGTGTGTTATCTCATGGGAGCTAAAGTCCTGTGAATCAACAAGTGGGACTGAGCTATAAATTATGTTTATCATTCTCAGCCCAGTGGCTTAAAAACACAGATATGCATACTTTCATGTACATACTTTATATACATATGTCTACAAAGTTCACAGAAAATAATTCTAGTGTGATTCTCAAAAGAACAAACACGTATACATAGAAATCTCCATGCTGTAAAATGAAATGTATCTATTTCTGTTTCTAATTGAAATGTCTATTTCAAATGACTCTTACCAAAATCCTGAAATCAAATCAACTATTAAAAAATTACAATGTCAAAACACTTTGGTAGAGGGTTATTACTGAATTTTCTTTGGGAAGGGACTTTTTGCTACTCCTTATTGGAACTTCTAGAGCAGCGCTTGGTATGTACATGTAATAGTTACATACTACGTGTTTGGTGAATGAAGGATAGATGGATAGTGAATGAATGATATTTGATTAATTATAAGCAGAATAAAAGAACAGTTCTGATTTACCTCACCTGTCCCAAGATTGTTAGAATTGAAACAGAACTTACGCATCATCTAGTTAAAACCTCTCATTTTACCCAGGAGAAAATGTGAAATGACTCACATGAGACTACTCAACTAAACTGTGAGGGACCTGGTCCAGACCTCAGGAATTCTGCTTTTAGTTCACAGGGATCAAATGACTATCAAGAGCTCTTTCATTGGTTCCATGTAGATATATCCTTGGGTCATGCCATAAGTGTGAATGTATGTGTGCACATGTGTTTGGAGGGGTGAGTACACCACATTCCTTGTTCTATTTTCAGATTTCTTCTTGTTTTCTCCTCACAACACCATTTGTACAGGAACAGTCAAGTCAGTATGTACATGCATGTGAAACCCCTGTCTAGTCCCTCTCCCTTTGCCTATTCATCTTTAATATTCTAGAATTGGCTTCATTTTAGATTCTAGTAAACCTGATTTTTGAAAATGGTTTGGGCCCCTGTCTCATGTGCCTATTCTGTTTACAATCTCTGTATAAACGGACATTTCAATTCCCACTAGTACAATTAAAAGGTAGAAGCCACATCATCTCATGCTCTTTGCCATTCACTTTCCATCTCAGGTGCCCTCTGCAACCTTTCAGCAGAGTGCCAGCCATCATCGCTTCCAGGTCCCAAATCTCCATCACAGAAAAATAATCTTAACATCACTGTGCCTGGGGCCGAACCCTCCCACCTCTAGTTACAGATTTGATTTCATCTGTACTGTCACCAGTAACACAGAAGCTGTTAAAAAGCTCCTGTTTTTAATTTTAGTCTTATTTTCCTTCTCCCATTATTTTTCTTTTCCTTCTTAGCCTTTGTTATACCTTGTTTCAGGTCAAGCTCAGTTCAACCTCCACTTTCTTTAACTTCTCAATCCTTTTGAAAGCTCATCCTTATTCTTTGTTAAAGCTGCACTTTACAGAAAGTCCTCAATCTATAATTGTGGTTTGGGTTCATGCTTAGTCAAAGGATTGCTTGATCTCAGGAGTTCCAGACCAGCCTGAGCAAGAGGGAGACCAGTTTATATTAAATAGAAAGAAAAATGCCGGGCATGGTGGCTGATGCCTGTAGTCCCAGCTACCCGGGAGGCTGAGGCAAGAGGATCACTTGAGCCCAAACTTTTGAGGTTGCTGTGAGCTATGAGTGTCGCCAGGGCACTCTATTGAGGGCGACAGTGAGACTCTGTCTCAAAGAAAAGAAAGTAGTACTTTATTACTAATTGTAAAATACTACTTTATTGGGCAGCACCTGTGGCTCAGTGGGTAGGGCGTCAGCCCCATATACTGAGGGTGGCAGGTTCAAACCCAGCTCAAGCCAAACTGCAACAAAAAAATAGCCAGGCACTATGGTGGGTGCCTGTAGTCCCAGCTACTCAGGAGGCTGAGGCAAGAGAATAGCCTAAGCCCAGGAGTTGGAGGTTGCTGTGACCTGTGACACCACGGCACTCTACCGAGGGCAACATAGTGAGACTCTGTTTCTAAAAAAAAAAAAGAAAGAAAGAAAGAAAGAAAATGTACTACTTTATGACTTGAAACAAAACATCCCTGTGCCAAAACTGCTGTAAGATTAAGGGTAGAGCTGCGAGTAAGGTCCCTGCCCATGAAGGAGCTAACATTGGAGAGGGGAGGCAGATTATAGTGCACACTCAGTAGAAGTGAGGCAGTGAATATTCTGTGAGGAAAATTAAGAAATGGGAGGAAACAGAAGAACAGGAGAGGTGAAGGGGCAATACCTCTGGTAGAGCCAGCAGTGCCTTGGAATGATTTGAGACAGGAATAAACTACAGGAGTTGACTCTGCAAAAATCTGGGGGCCTGTGTGCTTCACAGAGGGACTAATGAGCACAGAGGCTGTGAGGTGGATGTGAGCACGGTGACTTCAGAGACAGAGAAGGCCATGGAAGCCTGAGGAATGGAGCGAGAAGGGATTGGGAGAAAAGCTGGCCATGTAGGTGAGGAGCAGCATGCACAGAGCTGTGGAAAGGTTTCAGAAAGCCACTGGAGGAATGAGCAGAACAGCACAGTGAATTCGTGCAGATGAGAACTCGCTGGGGGCTGCATGGAGGTCTGATGTGGGGGGAGAGCAATAGTGGTCATGTGATATAGGATAATATTTAGAAATAAACATATCCTACATCAAGCACACAAAGTGAAACACCAACACGTGGAGAAGACAATTAAAGGCTATTAGAGTAACACACAGGTAGTGTTTGGAGGACAGCAGCAGAGCTTGTCAGAGGGGCTCAAATTCAGAAATATTTTGCTGTCATGTGTTAAAAAGAGAAATTAAGAATGAGTCTTGGGTTTGACGCCTGAGCCAAAGAAGAGTGGAGAAGCCATGGAGCTTTGTAAAAGCCTGGGGAGTGCACATCCTTGGTTGGTTTGCATGGTGGGTAAGAAATTCAAGAGTTCTGATTAGATGTAAATTTCAGAAGGTAGACATGAAAAATGCAAAAGTGTAACAGACATTTTTTAAATCCCAGTATTAGGACTTAATTCAAAGGAAAATCCCGATTAACATTATGTTTTTTCCCTTCTGAATGTGTGTACTTCATATTTTTCATTTAGCTTTAAACCTACTTTATTGAAAATTATTGTGTCCTTTGAACTCATATGCTAAATGACACTGTAACAGATAGTGTTTGCATGTGGAGAGGGAATTTTCTTAAAAGCTTCTCTCTATACAAACTGAAAGTACCTGTGCATGTTTTATGATAAATATGCAAGGCTAAAAAGCTCCCCAAAATCCCAGGCCTTAAAACTTGAAGAGGGTGGCTGGTCTTGGCTCAGTGCAAAGTCAGTTCAGGACCATTGCTAGTAATAAGAATGTGAGCTTGTCTCTGTCCTCCCGGCCACCAGTGTTTAATGTTAATAAGACATGGACCAGGATGAGGTCAGCTTCCTAAGAAGCTCTGTGGTGTTATGAGGAGAAAGTGGTATTGATTTTTAGAAACTAACAGTCTGCAGTGGTTTGCAGTAACAATGCACTGGACTGGGAGTGAAGAGACCTGCCTTTCAGCCCTGACACCATCACTCTACTGCCACGTGGCCTTTAAGTCACAGGACCTCTGTGGAATTCCATTTCCACATGTTTGAAGCAGGACCAAAACTAAGACCCTGGCAGGACAATTTTGAGGATTCCTTAAAATCATATGGAAATACTTTAAGGGTAATGAAACCACACACACACAAACATGCACACACATACGCACAAATTGGAATCAGATTAACATGGCATGTTATCTTGAAAAAAGACAACATTCAGAATTATAGTGAGTACCAGAGGTGCAGAGAAACAATACTAAAAACCCAGAGAAATGGCTGCTAGTTGTTAAAGTAGGAGCTCAAGCTACAGATCTGAAACCTTAATCTATAGGGGGAGGACCTGTTTTCGCATCCCCTCGCCCTGCCCTACTCACGCTGCCTGGCTGCTGCAGGGCACTGGAGGTTGGGGGTGCAGGTGGGAGTGAGGACAGAGTGTCCCTCAAACAGAAGATACTGGTGCATGTAAGAGCTTGTGTATTGTGTCAAAAGCAGGGAAATTAAGTCCTATGTATATGCTGAGTGCTACCTTTCACTTACTTCCAAAATTCTGGAATCCAGAATATTTATCTCCCAGGAATGAGCCAAACTTAAGAGAAAAGCTAAAAGAACTGCTGCTATCACAGATCCTTCAGTAAAACAGCCCAGCCATTTCACTACACAGATGCCCAGTCAACAAGCTTTGTCCATCTGCTCAAAGCTTCCAGGCAACTTTCTAATACAAATAGCCCATGGCCACCAAACAGTACGCAGATAAAAACCAAGTAAACATAAAATTGTGACTTGGATGAAACTTAAAAAAAAAAAAATCAAAATATTCTGAATGATGTGAATATGAATATATGAGATATGAACTATGAGAAGATAATAAACTTTGAGGTGGAGCAACACTTTAAAGAAATACTTTCAAAGGTAAAAGAGAAAAGCTCTTAGATATTAAACTAAAATAGCAGGAACAAAAAAATTAACAGAAAATCTCGGAGATCAAGTTGAAGAAAACTTTGAGAAAATAGAACAAGAAGGTAAAGCTATTGAAAACAAGGAAAGCACAGAATAGGAAAACTAGTAGAACCACCCACAGTAACAGGGAGAATATGGAAAGATAGAAAATGATACATAAATAGTTCAAGAACTTTCTTCAGAACTGAAGCACAGTGTTTCCAGATTGAAATGTCTAACTGTGTGTTGATAATAATGAATGAGGAAAGCTTCATCATGAGACACAGCAGTGTAAAATGTGAGAATACTAAATATAAACTAACACAAATAATAACAATAAACGGTTCCTGTTTTAGTGACAAGATTGGTCAGCAATATGGCAGTAAGGTGGGGAGGTCAAGCACGTGATATAATAAACTCCCAACTCCCCTGGGCTCTAATCCCAGGCAGACTATAATTGCTAGCCCTAGAGCCTTGAAAAAGTTACTCAGCCCTGTGTCACAGCTTCATCCTCTGCACAGTGGGTAAGAAAATAGCACCTACCTAGTGGGTTTGTGCTAAGGATTCAGTGACATAATAAAGATAAATACATATAGAATGTGCCTGACACAGAGAACTGAATGTTCACCTATGTTACTGAGACTTAAATTAGCAGGTCTAGAAGATAGAAAGCAACAAATCAAAGCCTTCAGTTCTGAGGGCACATGTTTTCTAGTCTAGTATTCAATTCTCAGCAAACTATCAATTATGTGTGAGAGTAAAATAATAAAAAATATTCTGAGTATACACAGTCTCCAATGGTTCATCCCCTAAGTAGATTTTCTCAGGAAGTTGTGATCTATCAAACAAAGAGAAAACCCAAGAGAGAAGACACGGAATCCCATTAAAGAAAATCCTACTCAAAATAGGAAAACAGAATCCCCGGGACAATGGTGGAAGGAGACCGCCTAGGCCTTAGCCAATCCTGATGTGGGCAGGTCAGATGACTCCTTGGAAACTGTTAGGATGAAATTGACACCTGATGTGTATTGATGTGTTGAAAGAAGATTTGCACAACTGGGGAAGTGTTTATGAATAAAAGAGCGACAAATATATAGGAAACTAACCATAAACAGCAACACCCCCAAAAAGAAAAACAAATAAGGAAAACCAAAATTTGTTCACAAAAAGAAAAATAGTAATACCCAACACCATGGAGCAATACCTTGTGCTTATATTTTCACAATACTATACACACTACAAGGATATAACCAATATTATAATAAAACTCTGTTGGGAAGAATGGGGGAAAATACAGGTAAGTGTGTATGCTAGCAATAGAGGCAGTGAAAGAAAGCTAAATTATAACTTTCTACAGTAGGAAGACAATAGATAATGCCTAAAACTGAAAAATGAAGGGTGTTTTGCTTATTTCTTTGTTTGGTATTAAAAGTGTGGAAATATGGAGGTAAATATCATAAGAATCAGTTAAAAGACACGTAAATGGCTAACTCTATGGAATAGAAATTATAAAGGAGTACTCATAATTTCATTTTTTATAAAAAGGCTTGTACAATGACAATATGACTTTCCAAATTATGACCATGTATAACTTTGATAACAAAATACTGAATTAAAAATTCATATTACCTAAAAAATTAGAACACATTTAAGTTAAATAAGATCCTTGCTCAAGATTACAGAACTTGAACCTTTAGACAAGATAGCTGACTGGAGCCAGCTTAGAAGCTCCCATCCAGAGGGAAGGACAATGACCAGAAATACTCAATAAAGCTGAAGACTGGGAGCTGAGCTAAGAGAGAAGAGTGATAACTGCATGTCACCTCTGCTGAGGCAAGCTGTAACTCCAAGAAAGCAAATTTCAGCTGAGACTTCAAACCAGAGTCACTGACCCACTAGGATTGGACAAAGACCAGCTGAATACAAGATAGAGCCACCTAACCCCACCACACCAAGCAGGTCCCCAGAATCTCAGACTGCAACACTGCCAGGTTCTTTGCAATGCTGTAGGGGAAAACGCTACAGTCACAAGTCCTAGCTCCTAGGCAAAGGGCTGGTTAACAACTCCAGGAGCCCCCAATCCAACTTCACCTTACCTGCCTATCTAGCCAACCAGTGAAAAATAATCATGGGCAGAATCAGTGGAAAAACTCTTACAACATGAACAATCAGAGTAGATCAACTCCCCCAAGGAATGACAAAGGAGACACACCAGATGATCCCATTCATAAACATATGGCTGAAATATCAGAAATCGAGTTCAGAATTTGGATGGCAAATAAGATTAACAGAATGGAAGTAAGTTAGATGTAGAAATTCTAGGAATAATTCAAAAGCTGTCTCAAGAATTCAACGAATTCAAAGACAAAAATCACCAAAAATTTTGATACTTTGAGAAAAGAATTTGCAGCCCTCAAAGATCTGAGAAATAGAATAGAATCCCTCAGTAACAGAACGGAACGATCAGAAAAAAGATCATTTGACATCGAAGACAAAGCTTTTGAATGTTCCCAAATGCTCAAAAAGGAAGAGAAGTGGAGAGCAAAAACAGATCATTCTCTGATATCTGTGGGACTACTCCAAAAAAGCAAATATTCACCTTATAGGAATCCCTGAAAGGAAAGATGTTCCAAGAGGCACAAAAGCTTTACTATAAGAGATAATCGAGGAGAACTTCCCCAACGCAGCAAGAGATACTGAAATTCAGATAGCAGACAGTTTCAGATCCCCAGCCTGACTTAGTCCAAAAGAAGCATCTCCCAGACACATTATAATTAACTTCGTCAAAATTAATATGAAGGAGAAAATTCTGCAACAGCCAGACATAAGAAAATCATACCCTACAGGGAAAGAATATTAGAATGACTGCAGATCTCTCTGCTGAAAACTTGCAAGCCAGAAGAGCATGGTCATTGACTTTCAACCTTCCAAAACAAAACAACTTTCAACCCAGAATCCTGTATCCAGCTAAACTGAGTTTCATTTACGATGGAGAAATTAAACACTTTAATGACATTTACATGTTGAAGAAATTTGCCATAACTAAATCAGCTCTGCAGGATATTACCAAATCCACCCTTCATAATGACCAGTACAATGCTCTACCACCAAAAGTAAACTCACTCAGAAACTTTTGATCAAATCTCAACTTCCAAAGTGGCAAAAAGTTTAAAATGTCCACTGGAATTTTGAAAAACTCGACACCAAAAATACTACCAGGCTTATCAATACTCTCAATTAACATAAATGGCTTAAACTTCCCTCTAAAGTGGCACAGGTTGGCTGACTGGATACAGAAAATCAGGCCAGATATCCGATGCATCATGAATCTCATCTTACCTTAAAAGATAAATATAGACTCAGGGTGAAGGTATGATCATCTATATTCCAGGCAAATGGAAAGCAGAAAAAATCAGGTGTTGCAATTTTATTTGCAGATACAATAGGCTTTAAACAAATGAAAATAAGGAAAGATAAGAATGGTCACTTCATTTTTGTCAAGGAAAACACTCAATAGGATGAGATTTCAATTATTAACATTTATGCACCTGACCAGAATGCTCCTTAATTTATGAGAGACCCTAACAGACATGAGCAACTTGATTTCCACCAGCACTATAATAGTCTGAGATTTTAACACCCCATTGACAGTGTTGGATAAATCTTCCAGTAAGAAACTAAGGAAAGAAATTCTAGACTTAAACTTAACCATTCAACAATTATATTTAACAGACATCTACAGAACATTTCATCTTAACAAAACTGAATACACATTCTTCTCATCAGCCCATGGAACATACTCCAAAATTGATCACATCTTAGGTCTCAAATCTAACCTCGGCAAATTTTTAAAAAGTAGAAATTATTTCTTGTATCTTCTTGGACCATCATGGAATAAAAGTTGAACTCAGTAACAACAGGAATCTGCATACTCATACAAAAACATGGAAACTAAAGAACCTCTTGTTGAATGATAGCTGGATCATAGATGAGATTAAGAAGGAAATTACCAAATTCTTGGAACAAAATGATAATGAAAACATAAATTGCCAGAACCTCAGGGATACTACAAAGGCAGTCCTAACAGGAAAATTTATAGCATTGCAAGCCTTCCTCAAAAGAACAGAAAGAAAGGAAGTCAACAACTTAATGGGACATCTCAAGCAACTAGAAGAGGAAGAACATTCCAACCCTAAACCCACAGCAGAAGAAAAGAAATGACTGAAATTAGAGCAGAATTAAATGAAATTGGGGGAGGGTGGAGGATTATACAACAGATCTACAAATCAAAAAATTGGTTTTTTGAAAAGGTCAATAAAATAGATAAACCCTAACCTAACCAGAAAAAAAAGACTAAAATCCCTACTTTCATCAATCAGAAATGATAAAGGCCAAATAACAACAGACTCCTCAGAAATTAAAAAAATCCTTAATGAATTTTACAAAAAACTTTACTCTCAGGGGCAGCACCTGTGGCTCAAAGGAGTAGGGTGCTGGCCCCATATGCCAGAGGTGGTGGGTTCAAACCCAGCCCAGGCCAAAAACCGCAAAAAAAAAAAAAAAACTCTACTCTCAGAAGTATGAAAATCTGAAGGAAATAGACCAATGTTTAGAAACATGCCATCTTCCTAGACTTAGCCAGAAAGAAGTGAAAATGTTGAACAGGCCTATATCAAGTTCTGAAATAGCATCAACTATATGAAATCTTCCCTAAAAGAAAAGTCCAGGACCAGATGGCTTCACATCAGAACTCTATCAAACCTTTAAAGAGGAACCAATAGCTATGTTACTTAACCTTTTCCAGAACAGAAAAAGAAAGAATACTTCCCTACACATTCTATGAAGCAAATATCATCCTGATTCTCAAATCAGGAAAAGACCCAACAAGAAAAAAAAAATTATAGAGCAATATCTCTAATGAATATTGATGCAAAAATATTCAACAAGGTCCTAGCAAACAGAATCCAGCAACACATCAAACAAACTATACATCATGACCAAGTGGGTTTTATCCCAAGGTCCCAAGTCTGGTTCAATATATGTAAATCTATAAATATACTACATCACATAAACAAAAGAAAAATTAAAGACCACATGATTCTCTCAATTGATGTAGAAAAAGCTTTTGTTAATATCCAGCATCCTTTCATGATCAGAACACTCAAGAAAATAAGTATAGAAAGAACATTTCTTAAACTTATAGAGACCATCTATAGCAAACCCACAGCCAATATCATAGTGAATGGAGTAAAATTGAAATCATTTCCACTCAGATCAGGAATGAGGCAAGGTTGCCCATTGTCTCCACTACTCTTTAACATTGTAATGGAAGTTTTAGCCATCACAATCAGGCAAGAGAAGGTAATCAAGGGTATCCATATAGGGTCAGAAGAGATCAAACTTTCACTCTTCACAGATGATATGATTATATATCTGGAAAACCCCAGGTACTCAATTACAAAACTCTTAGAAGTGATCAAGGAATACAGCAGTATCTCAGGATACAAAATCAGTACTCACAAATCTGTAGCCTTTATATATACCAACAATAGTCAAGCTGAAAGAAAAAAAAATAAAGAACTCTATTCCCTTTATAATAGTGCCAAAGAAGATGAAATATCTTGAAGTATATCTAACAAAGGACGTGAAAGATCTCTATAAAGAGAACTATGAAACGTTGAGAAAAAAAATAGCTAAAGATGTTAACAAATGGAAAAACATACCATGCTCATGGCTGGGAAGAAGCAACATTGTTAAAATGTCCATACTACCCAAAGCAATCTAAAGATTTAATGCAATCCCTATTAAAGCACCTCCATAATACTTTAAAGATCTGGAAAAACTAGTATTTCATTTTATATGGAAACATAAAAAACCTTGAATAGTCAAGTCATTACTCAGAAATAAAAACAAATCAGGAGGAATCATGCTACCAGACTTCAGACTACACTATAAATCTATAGTGATCAGAACAGCATGACACTGACACAAAAATAGAGAGGTAGATGTATGGAACAGAATTGAAAACCAAGAGATGAAGCCAGACACTGATCGTCATTTGATCTTTAATAAGCCTATTGAAAATATAAATGGGGGGAGAGATTCCCTATGTAGCAAATGGTGTTGGTGACTTATAGAAGACTGAAACTGGACCCATACCTTTCTCCCCTAACAAAATGTCACTGGATGAAAGATTTAAACTTAAGACATGAAATTATAAAAATTCTTGGAGAGAGTGCAGGGGAAACACTTGAAAAAATTGGCTTGGGGAGAATACTTTATGGGGAGGACCCCTCCCCCATCACCAAAGGCAATTGAAACATCACCAAAAATACATTACTGGAATCTGATCAAACTAAAAAGCTTCTGTGCTACCAAAAACACAGTAAGTAAAGCAAGCAGACAGTCCTCAGAATGGCAGAGGATTTTTGCAGGTGTTTCCAACAAAGGTCTTATAACCAAAATCCACAGAGAACTCAAACCTATTAATAAGAAAAGAACAAGTGATCCCATTTCATTGTGGGCAAGAGACATGAACAGAACCTTCTCTGAAGAAGACAGGCACATGGCCTACAGACACATGAAAAACATGCTCACCATCTTTAATCATCAGAGAAATGCAAATCAAAACCACTCTGAGATACCATCTAACTCCAGTAAGAGTAGTCCACGTAACAAAATCCCAAAACTAGGGGAGGGAGACAAGATGGCGGACTGAAGCCAGCTTTCAACAAAGGCTCCCGTCCAGAAGGAGAGTTAAGGGACAGGAATTTAGTAAGTATCCTGGTGGACTTGAGCCTCACCAAGAGAGAAGGCTGAAGAACGCACATCAACACCGCTGAGGCAAGTTGTGATCACAAGGACGCAAACAAAAGGTACAAAATCCACCACCAAGCGGACGGGAGTCCCCCTCCCCCATGAGACCGGCTCTGTAGCCCCACAATTGAACAAGCGGGCAGAAATTAAAGCCCCTCCCACTACACTCCACGGGAGAGACCTTCTAAAAACTGGACCTACCTCCCCTACTGGGGTGCCGTGGCGTTCTCCTGCCGGACATAGGGCTGAATAAAACTTTGGGAATCCTTTGCCGGCAACCCTGAATCCCCGGAGCTTCCCTCCCGCCCACTGAGGTCTGGAGGCCTGTCCCCCAGGACTTCGGATCCTTGGGTGATTTCTCAAGGGGAGTGGACAGTCCCCGAGTTGCGACTGGTCAGCATTGACTCTGAGGCGCGCCGAGTGAGGAGAGGGCACCGGGCTGAGGGGGAGTCACGCCTCGCGGCACTTCCCTGCGGTGCAGTGCACCAACCCTCCCTGGGCATAGGGGACCCAAGACTGAATCAGACTCTGGCCTCCCCGCTGAGAGCTGAGAACCCCTACTCTCACTCGGGGTCTGAGGGCCTATCCCCCAGGAGTTCAGCTCCTTGGGTGATTTCTCGAGGGGAGTGCACAGTGCCTGAGCTGCGTCAGGTCAGCGCTGACTCTGGGATACGTGAGCGAGGAGAGGGCACTCGGCTGAGGGGAAATCAAGCCTTGGCGGCACTTCCCTGCAGTGCAGTGCAGGAGCCCTCCCCGGGCACAAGACTGAATAAGACTCTGGCCTCCCCGCTGAGAGCTGAGAGCCCCTACTCTCACTCGGGGTCTGAGGGCCTATCCCTCCGGAGTTCGGCTCCTTGGGTGATTTCTCGAGGGGAGTGCACAGTGCCTGAGCTGCGTCAGGTCAGCGCTGACTCTGGGATACGTGAGCGAGGAGAGGGCACTCTGCTGAGGGAAAATCAAGCCTTGGCGGCACTTCCCTGCGGTGCAGTGCAGGAGCCCTCCCCGGACCGTAGTATTGCGTGAAACTGAATGAAACTCTAGCTTCCCCCCGCCCCACTCCCAATCCGGGTCTGGGGGCCCACCCCCCAAGAGTTCTGATTCTTGGGGGATCTCTTAAGGGGTGTGGACCCAGCACAAACTGCGGCCGCTCAGTGCTGACTCTGGGGCGCGGGACAGAGGAGAAAAGGGTCGCCTGAGTGCCCACACCAGAGCAGCAGTTCCCTGGAGGTAGATCAACAGCCGTTTTTTCTTTAAGGGCAGAACGCTCACTTCTGGATATTCTGAGGCCACACCCCCTGTCTCCCTGGGCAACCAGAGGAGGCCACCGGTGTCACGGCTCACAAACCCAGAAGCCTCCAGGGCGGGGCCGACCCAGAGAGGTGTTCAGACGCAATTCTCCAGCAGCAAAGACGTTTGAACTCAAAACAGCCCGTCTCCTGTAGGCGACGACAGGAACAGAGACAGAACCTCACAAAGTTGTCTGTTCTGTTCTGTTCTGTTAGCAGCATCCATCAGGGACGGGGCTAAGCCTGAGTGAACACCTCCTTCCCATCACCTGCATCAAACACTCAAAGATGTCAGGCCCCATCACCTCCTGCTAGATAGTGGCAGTCTGCGGGGGCCTGGCAGACTTCCTCGCGATTCAGGCAGGTGCAAACCCCTGGAGTGTCTGTTCACTGCAGGCAACTGGGTTAGCCATCTGCAGAGATACCAGTGACTGGGTCCGACGGAGGGGCAAAGTGGGGAAGGAGACGTCAACCTTCCCAGACTGCTCTGTTTGCGGGGTGGCTCCTCCTGACTCCACGCTGCACTGGGGTGAGCTGTGTCAGAGGAGTCACCAGGCCCCTGTGATCCAGTTCCCAGAGACCTCTTGAACCCTTCCACCTGAGACAAGTGCCGATTGAGACAGTTGATTCGGACCTTTTGAACTGGGCTAATAGACTGAGGACTTTTCAGGTGGTGCCCTGGGTGTGCGATTGTAGGAAGGTTTCATTCTCCTTTTCCAACTGGGGCCAGAGGTGGGCAGGCGGGGGGACTTAATTGCTGATTTTTTCACACAGCTGAGACTTCAAGCCAGAGTAGAAGTTGCAATAGGATCGAACAGAAACCAGCTGAAAACAAGACAGAACCACTTTGCTCCACCACACCAGACAGGGCCCCAGTTTCTCAGGCCACAACACTGTACGGGCCCTCGATAAAACCCCAGGGGAAAAACCAAAGGGAGTAAACCATGGGGCGGAATCAGCGGAAAAACTCTGGTAACATGAATAACCAGAATAGATCAACCCCCCCAAGAAAAGATACGGCAGATGTGATTGAAGATCCCATTCATAAACAACTGGCTGAGATGTCAGAAGTTGAATTCAGAATTTGGTTTGCAGACAAGATTAATAAAATGGAATTAGGAATTCGAGGAGAAATTCAAAAACTGTCTCAAGAATTTAACGAATTTAAAGACAAAACCACCAAAGACTTAGACACACTGAAACAAGAACTTACAGCCCTCAAAGATATGAAAAATACAGTAGAATCCCTCAGTAACAGAATGGAGCAAGCAGAAGAAAGGATTTCTGACATTGAAGATAAAGTCTTCGAACGCTCCCAATCTCTCAAAGAGGAAGAGAAATGGAGAGCAAAAACGGATCACTCACTCAGAGAGCTCTCAGATAATTCGAAAAAAAATAACATAAGGGTTATAGGAATTTCGGAGGCTGATGACGTGGCAGCCAAGGGCACAGAGGCCCTTCTACATGAAATTATGAAAGAAAATTTTCCAGACATGCCTAGAGAATCTGAAATTCAGATAGCAGACAGCTTCAGAACCCCAGCACGATTCAACCCCAAAAAGCCATCTCCCAGACATATCATAATTAGCTTCACTAAAGTTAACATGAAAGAGAAGATTCTCAAAGCAGCCCGGCGAAAGAAAACTATAACGTACAAAGGTAAGAACATTAGAATAACTGCAGATCTCTCTGCTGAAACTTTTCAAGCAAGAAGAGCCTGGTCATCAACTTTTAATCTCCTAAAGCAAAAAAACTTTCAACCCAGGATCTTGTATCCAGCTAAACTGAGTTTCATCTATGATGGAGAAATTAAATACTTCAATGACTTTCATATGTTGAAAAAATTTGCCATAAGTAAACCAGCTCTTCAGGATGTTCTCAGACCTATCCTCCACAATGACCAACCCAATCCTATACCACAAAAGTAAACTCACTCAGAAACTTCGGATCAAACTCCAACTTCCACACTGGCGAAAGTATTAAAAATGTCCACTGGACCTTTGAAAAACTCGGTACCCAAAATTCCACCAGACTTATCCTTACTCTCCATCAATGTGAATGGCTTAAACTGTCCTCTAAAGAGGCATAGGTTAGCTGACTGGATACAAAAACTTAAGCCAGATATTTGTTGCATACAAGAGTCACATCTCAACTTAAAAGACAAATACAGACTCAGGGTGAAAGGATGGTCATCCATATTTCAGGCAAATGGTAATCAGAAAAAAGCAGGTGTTGCAATTTTATTTGCAGATACAGTAGGCTTTAAACCATCAAAAGTAAGGAAGGACAAGAATGGTCACTTCATATTTGTTAAGGGTAATACTCAATATGACGAGATCTCAATTATTAATATCTATGCACCCAACCAGAATGCACCTCAATTTATAAGAGAAACTCTAACAGACATGAGTAACTTGATTTCCTCCAGCTCCATAATCATTGGAGATTTCAACACTCCCTTGGCAGTGTTGGATCGATCCTCCAGAAAGAAGCTGAGCAAAGAAATCTTAGATTTAAACCTAACCATCCAGTATTTAGATTTAGCAGACATCTACAGAACATTTCATCCCAACAAAACTGAATACACATACTTCTCATCAGTCCACGGAACTTACTCTAAAATTGATCACATTTTAGGTCACAAGTCTAACCTCAGTCAATTTAAAGGAATAGAAATTATTCCCTGCATCTTCTCGGACCATCATGGAATAAAACTTGAATTGAGTAACAACAGGAATCTGCATACCCGTACAAAAACATGGAAGTTAAATAACCTTATGCTGAATGATAGCTGGGTCAGAGATGAGATTAAGAAAGAAATCACCAATTTTTTGGAACAAAATGACAATGAAGACACAAGCTATCAGAACCTCTGGGACACTGCAAAGGCAGTTCTAAGAGGGAAATTTATAGCACTGCAAGCCTTCCTCAAGAGAACGGAAAGAGAGGAAGTTAACAACTTAATGGGACATCTCACGCAACTGGAAAAGGAAGAACATTCCAACCCCAAACCCAGTAGAAGAAAAGAAATAACCAAAATTAGAGCAGAATTAAATGAAATTGAAAACAAAAGAATAATACAACAGATCAATAAATCAAAAAGCTGGTTTTTTTGAAAAGGTCAATAAAATAGATAAACCTCTGGCCAACCTAATCAGGAAAAAAAGAGTAAAATCTCTAATATCATCAATCAGAAACAACAAAGACAAAATAACCACAGACTCATCAGAAATCCAAAAAATCCTTAATGAATATTACAAGAAACTTTATTCTCAGAAATATGAAAATCTGAAGGAAATAGACCGATACTTGGAAGCACGCCACCTTCCAAGACTTAACCAGAATCAAGTGGAAATGTTGAACAGACCCATATCAAGTTCAGAAATAGCATCAACTATACAAAACCTCCCTAAAAAGAAAAGCCCGGGACCAGATGGTTTCACGTCAGAATTCTACCAAACCTTTAAAGAGGAATTAGTACCTATATTACTCAACCTGTTCCAAAATGTAGAAAAAGAAGGAAGACTACCCAACACGTTCTATGAAGCAAATATCACCCTGATCCCCAAACCAGGAAAAGACCCAACAAGAAAAGAAAATTATAGACCAATATCACTAATGAATATAGATGCAAAAATATTCAACAAGATCCTAACAAACAGAATCCAGCAACACATCAAACAAATTATACATCATGACCAAGTTGGTTTTATCCCAGGGTCTCAAGGCTGGTTCAATATACGTAAATCTATAAATGTAATTCAGCACATAAACAAATTAAAAAACAAAGACCATATGATTCTCTCAATTGATGCAGAAAAAGCTTTTGATAATATCCAGCATCCCTTCATGATCAGAACACTCAAGAAAATTGGTCTAGAAGGGACTTTTCTTAAACTGATAGAGGCTATCTACAGCAAACCCACAGCCAATATCATATTGAATGGAGTTAAATTGGAATCATTTCCACTCAGATCAGGAACCAGACAAGGCTGCCCATTGTCTCCATTGCTTTTCAACATTGTAATGGAAGTTTTAGCCACTGCAATTAGGGAAGAAAAGGCGATCAAGGGTATCCATATAGGGTCAGAAGAGATCAAACTCTCGCTCTTCGCAGATGATATGATTGTGTATCTGGAAAACACTAGGGACTCTACTACAAAACTCCTAGAAGTGATCAAGGAATACAGCAGCGTCTCAGGTTACAAAATCAACATTCATAAATCGGTAGCCTTTATATACACCAACAACAGTCAAATTGAAAAAGCAGTTAAGGACTCTATCCCATTCACAGTTGTGCCAAAGAAGATGAAATATTTGGGAATTTACCTAACAAAAGACGTGAAAGATCTCTATAAAGAGAACTATGAAACTCTGAGAAAAGAAATAGCTGAAAATGTTAACAAATGGAAAAACATACCATGCTCATGGCTAGGAAGAATCAACATTATCAAAATGTCCATACTACCCAAAGCAATATATACTTTCAACGCACTCCCTATTAAAGCTCCACTGTCATATTTTAAAGATCTTGAAAAAACATTACTTCGTTTTATATGGAATCAGAAAAAACCTCGAATAGCCAAGACATTACTCAGAAATAAAAACAAAACAGGAGGAATCACACTACCAGACCTCAGACTTTACTACAAATCGATAGTGATCAAAACAGCATGGTATTGGCACAAAAACAGAGAAGTAGATATCTGGAATAGAATAGAGAACCAAGAGATGAATCCAGCTACTTACCGCTATTTGATTTTTGACAAGCCAATTAAAAACATTCAGTGGGGAAAAGATTCCCTATTTAACAAATGGTGCTGGGTGAACTGGCTGGCAACCTGCAGAAGACTGAAATTAGACCCACACCTTTCACCATTAACTAAGATAGACTCTCATTGGATTAAAGATTTAAACTTAAGACATGAAACTATAAAAATACTAGAGGAGAATGCAGGGAAAACCCTTGAAGAAATTGGTCTGGGTGAGTATTTCATGAGGAGAACCCCCCGGGCAATTGAAGCAGCTTCAAAAATACACTACTGGGACTTGATCAAACTAAAAAGCTTCTGCACAGCTAAGAACACAGTAAGCAGAGCAAGCAGACAGCCCTCAGAATGGGAGAAGATATTTGCAGGGTATAACTCTGACAAAGGTTTAATAACCAGAATCCACAGAGAACTCAAACGCATCAGCAAGAAAAAAACAAGGGATCCCATCGCAGGCTGGGCAAGGGATTTGAAGAGAAACTTCTCTGAAGAAGACAGGCGCACGGCCTTCAGACATATGAAAAAATGCTCATCATCTTTAATCATCAGAGAAATGCAAATCAAAACTACTTTGAGATATCATCTAACTCCAATGAGACTAGCCTATATCACAAAATCTCAAGACCAGAGATGTTGGCGTGGATGCAGAGAAAAGGGAACACTTCTGCACTGCTGGTGGGAATGCAAATTAATACATTCCTTTTGGAGGGATATATGGAGAACACTCAGAGATCTAAAAATAGATCTGCCATTCAATCCTGTAATTCCTCTGCTGGGCATATACCCAGAAGACCAAAAATCACAACATAACAAAGATATTTGTACCAGAATGTTTATTGCAGCCCAATTCATAATTGCTAAGTCATGGAAAAAGCCGAAGTGCCCATCGATCCACGAATGGATTAATAAATTGTGGTATATGTATACCATGGAATACTATGCAGCCTTAAAGAAAGATGGAGACTTTACCTCTTTCATGTTTACATGGATGGAGCTGGAACATATTCTTCTTAGTAAAGTATCCCAAGAATGGAAGAAAAAATATCCAATGTACACAGCCCTACTATGAAACTAATTTGGGACTCTCACATGAAAGCTATAACCCAACTACAACTTAACAATAGGGGGAAGTGGGAAAGGGGGGGGTGGGTAGAGGGAGGGGAATCGGTGGGATCACACCTGTGGTGCATATTACAGGGGTATTTGCGAAACTTGGTAAATGTAGAATATAAATGTTTTGGCACAGTAACTGAGATAACGCCGGAAAGGCTATGTTAACCACTGGGATAAAAATGTGTCAAATGGTTTATGAAGTGAGTGTATGATGCCCCATAATCATATCATTGTATACACTTATGATTTAATAAAAAAATTAAAAAAAAAAAAAAAATCCCAAAACTACAGATGTTGGCGTGGATGTGGAGAAAAGGGAACACTTCTTCACTGCTGGTTGGAATGCAAGCTAGTACGTTCCTTTTTGAAAGAAGTTTGGAGAACACTCAGGGATCTAAAAGTAGACCCGTCATTTGACCCTGCAATTCCTCCCTAGGTGTATCTCCAAAAGACCAAAATTCGCTTTGCAATAAAGGTATTTGCACCAGATTGTTCATTGCAGCTTAATTCATAATTGCCAAGTCATGGAAGAAGCCTAAGTGCCCATTGACCCATGAATGGATTAATAAATTGTGATATATGTATACTGTGGAATACTATGCAGCATTAAAAAAAATGGAGACTTTACCTCTTTTATGTTTACATGGATTGACCTGGAAAATATTATTCTTAGTAAAGTATCTCAGGAATGGAAAAAAAAAAAAAATCCAATGTACTCAGTACTACTATGAAACCAATTTATAATCACTCACACTTTTATATGAAAGATGAATCACAACTATAGCCCAGGATGAAGGAGGGAAAGGGAGGAGCATGGGAGGGGAGGGGGGTGATTTGATTAGAGGGAGGGTAAACGGTGGGACCACACCTATGGAGCATATTGTAAGGGTACGGATCAAGTCTATCAAGTATAGAACACAAATGTCTTAACACAGTGATTAAGTAAATGAGGTGAAAGCTATGTTGATTAGTTGGATGTAAGCAATTTGTATAAAAAATGAACACATTGAATCCCACAAAGGCATAAATGTATTCATGATCTAGGCATATATAACTTAATAAAAGGAAAAAAAGATTATAGGACTTGAAAGTGAAAAAACTAGGATTTAACATTCAGCCTCTGTGTATGTAGATACCTAATTTTAAAGGGATAAATAATTATTATGTGAATATTTCTTAATTTAGGCAATCTTCTATTATTAATCATTGAATTTGTTTCAAAAGTTTCAGGATTATCAAGCAACCAACATTCTTACATCTACTAATCTCTGAGAATCTCTAATTTAATATGTAGACGTAGAATTCTTTGGCTTAAAAACTGTTTTAGCCTCTGTATACTAAATTCCAAAATTACTTTCTAGAAAAGTTATATCTGAATACTTTCACACCAGTGATGAGGAGAGGTACTCTCTTGACATCCTCTCACCAGCTTTCAGTATTAATTTTCAATCAATTGTGTTATTTACAATAAAGAACATGTAATCTTGAATTATCAAAAAGAAAATTAGCTTTATGTTTATATGAATAGCAAATGAGTGGTCAGCAAATTTCAGGGAGCCCCTGCGGATAGAACCTAGAAGCCTGTCACAAAGGTTCACCTTTAGGGATCTTGCCTTCGATCACGATATTTGGAAGTAAACATGCTTTATCCAAGGTATGGGATCCTGACTTTATTACACTTGTTCTCATAAAAAAAAAAAAAGAAGTTTTAATCTGAGCTGAAGGAAATGAATGAGCATAAACTTTAGATACAGTCTTTATTTTTGTTTTGTTTTGTTTTGTTTTTTACTTTTTTTCTGCCTTTTATTTTAGATACAGTTAGGCATTTTATGACTATCTTAAATTTATACAGTGCTTGAAAGCATTCATTCAATATTCATTTAACATAAATTTACTGAGTATTTACTGTGTTCCAGAATATATCATTTAACATGCATTTAAGTGTTTTAAGCGTCCACGATGCTCCAGGATGTACTAGGTGCTGGGACACTGTGGTAAACAAAACCATCCTTGCCATAAAAGCTTGATCCTGTGTGTGATTTATGTGGTGAATTCAGACAGTCCTAGCAATTGAAAGAAAAATTATTTCTAAAAATGTGTTGCTACAGTATGAGAAATAGGGGTGAAGAACTCAACTTCCTGACTTCCAGCCAGTAGTCAGTCCACTTTAAAATCATCATATATTAGAATATATAAACTCATAATATTGAAGGATATCAAAGGATCACAAGAAAATATATGGTGTGCACGTGTGACTCAGAAACCAAGGGGTCTCTCTTCTGTTTATGAAAAGGGACTGAGAAAAGACTTTTCTACATATTTCAAATGAAACACGTAGAATGCCAACAAACACTGATTTTCTTGTTACTTTCTCTAACTTCATTTTTTTGGTCAGAAGAGAGATTAGATCCTAGTTCAGAAACCACAGTGCTGTCACATGGTCACTTCTGTCTTTGAATTGTGTGTGTCAATGACACTTCAACAAAAAATGGATACAGGGCATGGCACACATGGTTGACAGTGCCAACACTGGATGAATGACATCTCCATGGTTAAGTGCAGGGGAAAAAATCCTCGTGGCCCTCATAAAAGTACAGTCATTTTACAAGACAACTGGTAGGAAAAAGCAGGCCAGAAACCAAACTGTATGATCACAGCAAATCCTCTTCCCACCCCTGGAATGCTTCAAGGCCAGTGTTCCTGAGTAACAACAGAACAGAAACTTTAACTGACGCCCCAGCTGGCAGCCAATTAAGAGAGTAACTCATCTATTTTTCCTGAGTGCATAAATTAGCCCCTCTGCAGAAGGGAAGACTCCCTCTGGCAACTTCCTACCACATTCAACCCTACTGATAAAGGGTAATTAATAAAACCCCCTTGAAACTGAAAGTGGAGCTGACTCCTTCATTAATAAAAGCCCTTTGAACTGCATGGAAGTGGGTCACTCTCCTCTGCTCTTTTTCTCTCTTCTGTCTGCTAATTAAGTCTTTTCAGTCCCTGGACTGGCCTCCTGTCCTTCTTACAGACCCTTCCTCCGGACCCTACCCTTAGTCCCCTCAGTAAGAAGGAAAAACTTCACAGACCTTTCATCTAACAGACACTGACTATCCTCTTGTTCTACTTCTCAGCCTGATTACTGCCACTCAACTGAGACTCTCTTCATGAAACTACGAAATCAGAGCCACTCACAAGTGATCTCCTGGCCCTGAGAGAGTGGATAAAATCACTGTCTTCCTCTCCTCAGAGACCTGGTTACCCTTTCAAAAGATAACATACTGAATAGAGTCAGGGCATATTTGAAAAAAGACAGATAAATATACAGTTCAGCCATGTCAGAACAATATAATGTTGTGAATGTGGAGATTTGTAACTCTAGCCACCGAGCTGGTGAGCACGTTGGGGAACCATTACTAGAATTGTTAGGATGAAAGAAAAGCAAATCTGACTCCATTTTACTGTAACTCTTGCTCCCGAGAATTAGTGGGGAGGCAGAACAGGCCCAACTCCATTTTTGTTGTTTACTCCCTTCTTGTTACAGTTTATTGTCTTGAAAATGAGTTCCACTTGCCTCTCTGCCCATTACATGGTATTTTGAGTACACTTCGATAGGACTGTTAGTAGTTAAAATTGTTAGTGTTGTGCAGGAAAATTTTACTGCCTTTATTGTGTAAGCCCATTAACTTCCCTCATGATTGCGGCCCTCGTGATCATACTCCTATCCCCTGCATTCCCCCCCTCCTTAGTTCCCCTTAGACCCCACACCTGCCCTTTAAAGGAAAGAATTGCGCTAATGGCTCATTTTGCTTCTGTAATACTGTTTGCTTAACTTTTTACACCCTTGCTTCCCAACTTTACCCTATAAAAACCAGAGCCACAAAGAACTCAGGGTTGCTCTCAGAAACCCCACATTGGGACCCTGAGGTCGTCGCAGGCTGGCTCTTCAATAAAGGTCTCTCCTGGGAATTTGGCTGTTCTGTCTGTGTGGTCTCTGGGGAATTCCTGGACACAACAGAATGTCTCAACTCTCCAGGTGCACGCTCCTCAATACACGCCTCAACATGCTTCAACAAAATGACTACTGGATGCATTTTTCTAGCCTTCTAAACCTTTTCTTATTCATATGCTTTTGTTTTTGAAGTTCTGAAAAATAAAATAGTTTTCTAAGTCAGATATATATTTCATGTTAGGGTTGAATTTCACTCTTGCCATCACTAAGTACCAATGTTATCTTGGGCTTAAAATCCTTACACCCAGACTGTTTTCCTGTAACCCAGGAAATCATCTTAAGGAAGCAGAGCATAACTCCCCACTTGGAAGGTGTGCCCTGTACATAGTGACTTCCTTCAGAGATTCCAGTATGGAAAGGGAAAACAAGTGACTTTACCATGAAGAAAACTGATAAACCCTACCCCAAAGTCAACATCAATAGTGATGAGTCACTGATAGCATGTACCCTTCAATCATGTGGCAAGAGAAGTACTTTTCCTCTGCTATCCCATTCCCCAACCCCCCTAACCCCAGTCTTAAGAGAAAACTCCAAAATGTATAAAATACACTAACCAATACTCCTAAGAACGGGAGATACAAATCTCTCCTTTTTGCAAAGATTAAAATAGATACTTAATTACTACACTTTGTTAATTACATATTGTTCCCACTCTGTTGACCTCAGGCTTGGCCTTGTGACTTGCTTTGACAAAGGAAATGGGAACAGAGGTATTCGTGCTCCTTTTTTTGGAAATGATTCTTTCTGATGTTTTCACCCAGAAGCACCCATGAGTGACACAGGTTCAGATAAAATCCTTCTACTCTTCATCTGCCTCAGCCTTCACCCTTTCTACATTGTTGTCCTGATGAAATCAACATTAAAATTAAGATCCAGAAATCATTTGGAGGGGGAGAACAAACCACAAGGGAAAACAAGGGTGTTTTTAAAGAGGGTGGCTGCTGATTATAGACATGTAAGTTTCATACTTTCTTCCCTCTCCCCACCAGCATCAGCTATCTGCTGAATCAATGCCCAGTTGCCAGCTGCAAATACTTACTCCAAAGTGCATCTGGCCAATTCTGCAATTCCTGTAGACTCATCCAATCTTCATATGCAACCAGCACTTAGACATCTAAAAGGGCTTACATGTAGATTTCCTAATCCTAATTATCTGTAGCTGATAATGCACAGGGTGCAGAGGCAGGAAGGACTCCCCTTATGAGGTCCAATTAGAGTTTCATGTGCTTGCAACTTATGTGGGAAAATACTATCATTAGATTCACCCAGGCTTCAAAAAATCAAAATATCCAACCAACCATCCTCGCAGGAAGTGAATGTCCACAGAACAAAACCAGAACAATCTTTGAAGGGGTAGTGCTATCAGCTGATAACAGGAGCCAGTGCACTGAAATCAGACAAACTTCACTTGGGTTTTGAGATCAATTCTTTGGCACAGATAGCAAGATGTTGCTCACAGTCGTCAGCCAAGAACACACACAGATTTCTTTCCTGGTCACTGGTAAATAAGACTGAGGGGCTTGATTTTCCTTCTCAATTTCAATCTTCAAATTTATATTGCCCTCTGAAGAGCTCATTTATCTCTCTCATCTAAGGCATCAGATTGTCTGCCCACAGGGGTTCTTTGGCACATGGGAACAAATTGTGGAGTCAGTTTGCAAAGTAGCTGGCTGTTTAGGAATTTCTTCCATAAAAACATCCTGTTGACACAGCTGTGCTGGGAGTTTAAAGAAGATTGTCCTTTAAATTGCACAGGGATGAGGTGTTATGTTGGGATGAAGAATAATATCACAGTATCTGAAAAATGCAAAAGAATGTTACAATCTTTTTCTTTTCTAGAAAAGAACCTTGAATTGGATACATTTTTCTACCTCAAAAGTGTAATTGTATAGTTCAGAAAGGCAAAAAAATTGTCCAGTTTATTGTACATCAACTGGCAACTAGATAAAATTTGGATAAACCCAATTCTAAATCCCAGTAAGGCCTAATGGTATTTAGGGCTCTACAGTTTCTAAAAAGCTGACTGAGCAATTTTCGCAACGTTTAGGAATCATACAAAATTTTCACTACTGTTCCTTTCCAAGCCAAGAAAGGGGAAAAAGTGGGGTGTGATGGATGGTACAATCCACCTGGAAGACATTTAATTGCCTTACAGGTTTTGTTAATTCAGCAAATTGGTCCTAAATTTTTCTGAGCTCAGTATGGAAATTCTGGGCACATAGGCAAAAAGTATGGAAATTCATCAAATTTCTATTGTTTTTCTATCCCTAACTCAGTTGTTTTGCTTTGTTTTTTAAAGATTATTTTACTATGTACGTTTCTTTAGATGATTTGAGTATGTTTTATATTTTTTAAATACACACAATGATGGACCTGACAAATATGAATATATTTTTATATTAGTAACCTGCAATTTTAAATCTTACTTGTAGTAGTATTTTACTGTATACTTTAAATCTTACTTATAAAGTTTCTTTATGGGAACAAGAACCAATTTGCTATATACTTTTACACCTTTTTGTGTACTAAGTTCACACTGTCTATATAATGACTTCTTAATTTATATTTTGGAACACAACTTCCATCTCCTTGAACACAAAGCAAGAAGGTCATATATTAAAGATTCTGATCACCACATGCAATTGCCAGGAAGAATAAATCAATAGAAACAATTAAAAATGTGTCAAACATAATAAAAAGAACTATTACCATCAAAGAGATGCTTATCAACTTGACAATTTGAGGTAGAGGTTAAGCTCAGAAAGTACATTTGAATTCATGAGAGAAAGAAATGCACTCTTAAAATATCGAAAGGTAGATCCCAATACTTGTCAGAATGCAGGTGCTCCTTGACTTAAAATGGGGTTACATCCTGATAAACCCACAACAACTTGAAAATATCTTAAGTTTTAAATGCATTTAATACACATTATAGCTTAACCTAGACTACCTTAAACATGCTCAGAAAGATTACATTAGCCTACACGTGGGCAAAATCATCTAACACAATGCCTTTTTAATTAAAAGTGTGGAAAAGCTCATGTAATTTATGAAACACCACACTAAAAGTGGAAAGCAAAATGGTCATACGTATACTCAAAGGACGATTTCTAATGAATGCATATTGCTTTCCCACCATCATAAAGGTGAAAAATTATAAGTTGAGCCATCCTAAATCAGAGACTATCTGATCTTAATTGTATCTTATTAGAACTTGACCTAAGGCACTCATGGGGTCTGAAGAAAACATAATCAATTCCTAACATAATGTGTACTTGAGGATAGGTCATTCATGGAAACGTTATCATTTGGAGAACTGCAGTATTGAAATATTATTATATTATTTAAAAGTATGGGGATAGACAAAACACTAATGGCCCAGGAAACATCCTAAGGAAAAAACCATCAAGGTTCAAAGTCTATGGCTAGATAAGATCTTTGAATTAAAGGAGAATAGAATAAAAAGGCTGATATTTGGGGGCTATGGTAAATGTATCCTTTATAGAATGCGCACTCTACACTGCTTATGGATATTATTTATTTTCCTTTATATCATGTAGAAGTCAGTGATTTTCAGCTGGTGTGCCATGAGAGGATCTTAGATATGCTGTGAAAATATGCTGTGATAAAGATCATTAATTAAATTATTTTAGAAAGAAGCTCAAAGCAGTAAGTATATTCTTTTCTTTTTATAATTATTCTTTCTTAGAATCAACATAATTTAAGTGTGCCACAGAAGTTTAACTATAGGTTCAAGTGTGCTGTGAGATTTTTTTTAAAAGGTTGACAAACACTGCTCTAAATGTTGCAGGTATATGATGTTGTTAGATCTGTAACATAATATGCAGATAATAAGAAATAATCACTACTTATATAAATGCATAGAGAAAAAATGTTTTCTGGACATTTTTATTAGATAACTGTGCTCATCGTATCATAGGACTGACATATACATTTGTTTAAATTAAATATAAATCTTTTTGCTAGCAATTTGCCTCAGTGTGGAATCCTTTTCTCCCAAATCCACACTCCTTTCAAAAAAAGAACATTCAGTGCATTCTACCAGTAAGTAGTCCCCAGAAGTACTTACTTTAACATAAATTAAGCAAAGCTTATGGCTCTTAATTCCAAAAGGAAGAGTCTAGCCATTCACCGTGGCCTTGGTGTCCTTCTCTTTTTTTATATATATATATATTCATTCATTTATTTATTTATTTATTTTTTAAATCATAGCTGTGTACATTAATGTGATCATGGGGCACCATACACTGGTTTTATAGACCATTTGACACATTTTCATCACACTGGTTAACATAAACCGTCCTGGCATTTCCTCAGTTATTGTGTTAAGTCATTTACATTCTACATTTACTAAGTTTCACATATACCCTTGTAAGATGCACTGCAGGTATAATCCCACCAATCACCCTCCCTCCGCCCAATGTCCCCCTCCCTTCCCTCTCTTCCCTCCCTTTCCCCCTTACCCCTATTCTTAGGTTATAACCGGGTTATAGCTGTCACATGAAAGCCATAAAATAGTTTCATAGTAGGGCTGAGTACGTTGGATACTTTTTCTTCCATTCTTGAGATACTTTACTAAGAAGAATATGTTCCAGCTCCATCCATGTAAACAAGAAAGAGGTAAAGTCTCCATCTTTCTTTAAGGCTGCATAATGGAATCATGGTGTACATATACCACAATTTATTAATTGGGCTTTTTCCATGACTTAGCAATTATGAATTGGGCTGCAATAAACATTCTGGTACAAATATCTTTGTTATAATGTGATTTTTGGTCTTCTGGATATATGCCTAGTAGAGGAATTATAGGATTGAATGGCAGATCTATTTTTAGATCTCTAAGTGTTCTCCAAACATCTTTCCAAAAGGAATGTATTAATTTGCGTTCCCACCAGCAGTGTAGAAGTGTTCCCTTTTCTCCACATCCATGCCAACATCTCTGGTCTTGGGATTTTGTGATATAGGCTAATCTTACTGGAGTTAGATGATATCTCAAAGTAGTTTGGATTTGCATTTCTCTGATGATTAAAGATGATGAGCATTTGTTCATATTTCTATAGGCTGTGCACCTGTCTTCTTCAGAGAAGTTTCTCTTCATGTCCCTTGCCCAGCCTGAGATGGGATCACTTGTTCTTTTCTTGCTTATACATTTGAGTTCTCTGTGGACTCTGGTTATTAAACTGTTGTCGGAGACATAACCTGCAAATACCTTCTCCCATTCTGAGGGCTGTTTGCTTGCTTTACTTACTGTGTTCTTGGCTGTGCAGAAGCTTTTTAGTTTGACCAAGTTCCAGTAGTGTATTTCTGAAGCAGCTTTAATTGTCCGGGGAATCCTCCTCATTAAATACTCACCTAGACGGATTTCTTCAAGGGTTTTCCCTGCATTCTCTTCTAGTATTTTAATAGTTTCATGTCTTAAGTTTAAATCTTTAATCCAGTGAGAGTCTATCTTAGTTAATGGTGAAAGGTGTGGGTCCAGTTTCAGTCTTCTCCAGGTCGCCAGCCAGTTCACCCCACCATTTGTTAAATAGGGAATCTTTTCCCCACTGAATGTTTTTAATTGGCTTGTCAAACATCACATAATGGTAAGTAGCTGGATTCATCTCTTGGTTCTCTATTTATTCCAGACATCTACCTCTCTGTTTTTGTGCCAGTACCATGCTGTTTTGATCACTATCAATCTGTAGTATAGTCTGAAGTCTGGTAGCATGATTCCTCCTGCTTTGTTTTTATTTCTGAATAATGTCTTGGCTATTCGAGGTTTTTTCTGATTCCATATAAAACGAAGTATTGTTTTTTGAAGATCTTTAAATTATGACAGTGGAGCTTTAATAGGGATTGCATTAAAATTGTATATTGCTTTGGGTAGTATGAACATTTTAACAATGTTGATTCTTCCCAGCCATGAGCATGGTATGTTTCCCCATGTGTTAACATTTTCAGCTATTTCTTTTCTTAGAATTTTATAGTTCTCTTCATAGAGATCTTTCACATCCTTTGTTAGATATACTCCCAAATATTTCATCTTCTTTGGAACTACTGTGAATGGAATAGAGTCCTTAACTGTTTTTTCACCTTGACTATTGTTGGTATATATAAAGGCTACAGATTTATGAATGTTGATTTTGTAACCTGAGACACTGCTGTATTCCTTGATCACTTCTAAGAGTTTTGTAGTAGAATTCCTGGTGTTTTCCAGACATACAATCATATCATCTTGGAAGAGCAAAAGTTTGATCTCTTCTGACCCTATATGGATAACCTTGATTGACTTTTCATCCCTACTTGTGATAGCTAAAACTTCTATTACAATGTTTAAGAGCAATGGAGACAATGGGCAGCCTAGTCTTGTTCCTGATATAAGTGGAAATGATTTCAATTTAACTCCATTCAATACAATATTGGCTGTGGGTTTGCTGTAGATGGACTCTATCAGTTTAAGAAATGTCCCTTCTATACTAATTTTCTTAAGTGTTATGATCAGGAAGGGATGCTGGATATTATCAAAAGCTTTTTCTGCATCAATTGAGAGAATCATATGGTCTTTGTTTTTTAATTTGTTTATGTGCTGAATTATACTTATAGATTTACGGATATTGAACCAGCCTTGAGACCCTGGGATAAAACTGACTTGGTCATGATGTTTGTTTGTTTGATGTGTTGCTGGATTCTATTTGTTAGAATCTTGTTGAATATTTTTGCATCTATATTCATTAGTGATATTGGTCTATAATTTTCTTTTCTTATTGGGTCTTTTCCTGATTGGGGATCAGAGTGATGTTTGCTTCATAGAACGTGTTGGGAAAGTCTTCTTTCTTTTTCTATATTTTGAAACAGGTTGAGTAATATAGGTACTAGTTCCTCTTTAAAGGTTTGATAAAATTCTGACCTGGAACTATCTGGTCCTGGGGGTTTGTTTCTAGGGAGATTTCGTATGGTTGATGCTATTTCAGAACTTGATATGGGCCTGTTCAACATTTCCACTTGATTCTGGCTAAGTATGGAATGTGACGTGCTTCCAAGCATTGGTCAATTTCCTACAGATTTTCATATTTCTGAGAATAAAGTTTCTTGTAATATTTATTAAGGATTTTTTGAATTTCTGAGGAGTCCGTTGTTATTTCGTCTTTGTTGTTTCTGATTGATGAGGTTAGAGATTTACTCTTTTTTTCCTGGTTAGGTTAGCGAAAGGTTTATCTATTTCATTGACCTTTTCAGAAAACAAACCTTTTGATTTATTGATCTGTTGTATAATCCTTTTGTTTTCAATTTCATTTAATTCTGCTCTGATTTTGGTTATTTCTTTTCTTCTTCTGGGTTTGGGGTTGGAAAGTTCTTCCTTTTCCACTTGCTTGAGATGTCCCATTAAGGTGTTAACTTCCTCTCTTTCCGTTCTCTTGAGGAAGGCTTGCCATGCTGTAAATTTCGCTCTTAGGACTGCCTTAGCGGTATCCCAGAGGTTCTGATAATTTGTGTCTTCACTGTCGTTTTGTTCCAAAAATTTGGTAATTTCTTTCTTAATCTTATCTCTCACCAAGCTATCATTCAGCATAAGTTTATTTAACTTCCATGTTTTTATATGAGTATGCAGATTCCTGTTGTTACTGAGCTCAACTTTTATTCCATGTTGGTCCAACAAGATGCAAGGAATAATTTCTATTCCTTTAAATTTACTGAGGTTAGACTTGTGACCTAAGATGTGATTGATTTTAAAGTATGTTCCATGAGCTGTTGAGAAGTATGTGCATTCAGTTTTGTTGGAATGAAATGTTCTGTAGATGTCCGCTAAATCCAAATGTTGGATGGTTAGGTTTAAGTCTAAAATTTCTTTGCTCAGCTTCTTGTTGGAGGATCTATCCAACACTGCCAAAGGAGTGTTGAAATCTCCAACTATTATGGATCTGGAGGAAATCAAGTTGCTCATGTCTGTTAGAGTTTCTCTTATAAATTGAGGTGCATTCTGGTTGGGTGCATAGATATTAATAGTTGAAATCTCATCATCATTACCCTTAACAAATATGAAGTGACCATTCTTATCCTTTCTTACTTTTGTTGGTTTAAAGCCTATTGTATCTACAAATAAAATTGCAACACCTGCTTTTTTTCGTATTACCATTTGCCTGAAATTTGGATGACCATCCTTTCACCCTGAGTCTATATTTGTCCTTTAAGGTAAGATGTGACTCTTGTACGCAGCAAATATCTGGCCTGAGTTTTTGTATCCAGTCAACTAACCTCTTTAGAGGACAGTTTAAGGCATTCACATTGATGGAGAATAATGATAAGTCTGGTAAAATTTTGGGTATCGAAAGTCCAGTGGATATTTTTAATCCTTTCGCCACTGTGGAAGTTGGAGTTTGATCAAAAGTTTCTGAGTGAATTTACTTTTGTGGTAGACAATTGGGATGGTCATTATAGAGGATAGGTCTGAGAATATCTTAAAAAGCTGGTTTGGTTATCGCAAATTTCTTCAACATATGAATGTCCTTAAAGTATTTAATTTCTCCATCATAAATGAAACTCAGTTTAGCTGGACACAGTTTCCTGGGTTGAACATTATTTTGCTTTAGGAGATTAAAAGTCGATGACCACCGTCTTCTGGCTTGTAAGGTTTCAGCAGAGAGATCTGCAGTCATTCTAATATTCTTCCCTTTGTAGGTAATGGATTTCTTATGTCTGGCTGCTTTCAGAATTTTCCCTTCATATTAACTTTAGTGAAGTTAATTATGATATGCCTGGGGGATGTCTTATTCAGATTGAGTCATGCTGGGGTTCTGAAACTGTCTGCTATCTGAATTTCAGAATCTCTTGGCATGTGTGGAAAATTCTCTTTCATAATTTCATGGAGAAGGGCCTCTGTGGCCAGCAAGGCCCCTTCATCACTTTCAGGGATTCCAATGAGGCAGATATTAGCCTTCTTTGTATTATCCCAGAGCTCTCTGAGAGAATTATCCGTTTTTGCTCTCCATTTCTCTTCCTCTTTGAGAGTTTGGGAGCGTTCAAAGGCTTGTCTTCGATGTCAGAAATCCTTTCTTCCACTTGCTCCACTCCGTACTGAGGGATTCTACTGTATTTTTCAGATCTTTTAGGGCTGAAAATTCTTCCTTCAGTGCGTCAAAATCTTTGGTGGTTTTGTCTTGAAATTCATTAAATTCTTCAGACAACTTTTGAATTTCTCCTTGAATTTCTAATTCCATCTTTTGAATTGCTGCTCGAATTTCTAATTCCAAATTTTCTTCCATTTTATTAATCTTGTTTGCAATCCAAATTCTGAATTCGATTTCTGACATCTCGGCCAGCTATTTATGAATGGGATCTTCAGTTACATCTGACATATATTTCCTTGGGGTGGTTGATCTATTCTGGTTATTCATGTTACCAGAGTATTTCCGCTGTTTCCGCCCCATGATTGTTTTATACCATTTGATTTTTCCCCTGGAGCTTTGTTGAGGACCCGTACAGTGCTATGGCCTGAGAAACTGGGGACCTGTTTGGTGTGGTGGGACTAAGTGGTTCTGTCTTGTTTTCAGCTGTTCTCTGTTTGACTCTAGTGAAACAGTTACTCTGGGTTGAAGTGTCAGCTGTGGAGAAATACCAGCAATTAAGTCACCCCGCCCCCCACAGGCAACAATTGGAAAAGGAAAATCAAACCTTCCTACAATCACACACCCAGGGCAACACCTGAATAGTCCTCGGGCAGTTGGCTCAGTGCAAAAGTTCCAAATCAATTGTCTCAGTCAGCATCTGTCTCAGGTGGGTGAGTTTAGAAGGTCTCTGGCAACTGGATCACAGGGGTCTGGTGACTACTCTGATATGGCTTGCTCCAGTGCTGCGTGGAGTCAGGAGGAGCCACCCAGCAAATAGAACAGTCTGGGAAGGTTGATGCCTCCTTCCCCACCTTGCATTTCTGTCACACCCAGTCACTGATAGTCCCACAGGGCTTTGACCCAGTTGCCTGTAGTGAATAGCTACCTCAGGGGGTTTCACCTGCCTGAATCACAAGGAAATCTATTTCTGCTCAGCCAGGCCGCTCTGCTCTGCGTTTATCTAGCAGAGAGAGGAGAGGCCTGACAACCTCAAGTGCTTGATGGAGGTTGGGGGGTATTCAATCAGTTCCAGCCCCTCCCCTGATTGATGTTACTAACAGAACAGAACAGAACAACTTTGTGGGATTTTGTTTCTATCCCTGCTATATTCCCCTGCAGAAGAGAAGCTGTTTTGAGTTCCCAGAGCCTGTGCCTCAGGCCCTGTCGTTGCTCCTGCAGGTTTGTATTCAGTTACCTGTCAGTTCTAGACTCCTGTCTTCCTTTGTCTATCGGCTGACAATCCCCCGAGGGCCGGGTGCTTCTTAGGCTCAGTAAAGCAGTCCTCTGGGTCAGCCCCACCCTGGGAACTTCCTGGGTCTGTGAGTGCATTTCTAGTCCCTGCGCTCCACCCATTCCTGTACCGCCTCAGGCAAACCTTTTACTCATGGGGCCTGCGTTTCTGTCCCAGATCTGTTCCATGGTGGTTGCCACCTGAGTAGATGCCCGGCCTCCTCTGGTTGCCCAGGGAGAGAGGGGGTGTGGCTTTAGAATATCCGGGAGTGAGCTCTATTGTTGCAAAAAGATGGCTGCTGCTCCTGCCTCAGGGCACTGCCGCTCTGTTGTGGTTCCCTCTCAGCCAACCATCCTCTCCTCATTCGGATGCCCCAGAGTCAGCACTGACAAGCTGCAGTTTAGGCACTGTCAACGCCCCTCAAGAAATCACCCAAGAATCTGGGCTCCTAGGGGACAGGCCTCCAGACTTCAGAGTGAGAGTAGAGGGGAGTGCTGGGAGCTCAGAGTTGCAGGTAGAGAATATATACAGTTTTATCCAGTTTTATGCCTGGCAGGAGAATGCCGTGGCACCCTATTAGGGGAGGTAGGTCCTGTTTTTAGAGGGTATCTCCTGTGGAGTGTAGTGGGAGGACCTTTCAACTCTGCTCATTTGTTTGTGGGGCACTCCAAGCTATTATCAAGGGGGAGGGGACTCCCACCCGCTTGGTGATGGATTTTGTGCCTTTTGTTTGTATCTCTGTGGTCACAGCTCGCCTCAGCTGGGTTGATGTGAGTTCTTCAACCTTCTCTCTTGGTACAGCTCAATCCACCAGGTTACTTGCTAAATTTCTGTCCTTTAACTCTCTTTCTGGATGGGATCCTCTGTGGAAAGCGGACTTCAGTCCTCTTGTCACTTTAAGAGCCCTTCCAAGGTCTCCAAAAATATCCTTTCCCTTGTTGAGGTTTTTACTTCTATTTTTTTTTTATTATAATCTTTTTTTTTTTTTTATTGTTGGGGATTCATTGAGGGTACAATAAGCCAGGTTACACTGATTGCAATTGTTAGGTAAAGTCCCTCTTGCAATCATGTCTTGCCCCCATAAAGTGTGACACACACCAAGGCCCCACCCACCTCCCTCCCTCTTTCTGTTTCCCGCCCCATAACCATAATTGTCATTAATTGTCCTCATATCAAAATTGAGTACATAAGATTCATGCTTCTCCATTCTTGTGATGCTTTACTAAGAATAATGTCTTCCACGTCCATCCAGGTTAATACGAAGGATGTAAAGTCTCCATTTTTTTTAATGGCTGAATAGTATTCCATGGTATACATATACCACAGCTTGTTAATCCATTCCCGGGTTGGTGGGCATTTAGGCTGTTTCCACATTTTGGCGATTGTAAATTGAGCTGCAATAAACAGTCTAGTACAAGTGTCCTTATGATAAAAGGATTTTTTTCCTTCTGGGTAGATGCCCAGTAATGGGATTGCAGGATCAAATGGGAGGTCTAGCTTGAGTGCTTTGAGGTTTCTCCATACTTCCTTCCAGAAAGCATGTACTAGTTTGCAGTCCCACCAGCAGTGTAAAAGTGTTCCCTTCTCTCCACATCCACGCCAGCATCTGCAGTTTTGAGATTTTGTGATGTGGGCCATTCTCACTGGGGTTAGATGATATCTCAGGGTTGTTTTGATTTGCATTTCTCTAATATATAGAGATGTTGAACATTTTTTCATGTGTTTGTTAGCCATTCTCTGTCGTCTTTAGAGAAAGTTCTATTCATGTCTCTTGCCCATTGATATAAGGGATTGTTGGCTTTTTTCATGTGGATTAATGTGAGTTCTCTATAGATCCTAGTTATCAAGCTTTTGTCTGATTGAAAATATGCAAATATCCTTTCCCATTGTGTAGGTTGTCTCTTTGCTTTGGTTATTGTCTCCTTAGCTGTACAGAAGCTTTTCAGTTTAATGAAGTCCCATTTGTTTACTTTTGTTGTTGTTGCAATTGCCATGGCAGGCTTCTTCATGAAGTCTTTCCCCAGGCCAATATCTTCCAGTGTTTTTCCTATGCTTTCTTGGAGGATTTTTATTCTTTCATGCCTTAAGTTTAAGTCCTTTATCCATCTTGAATCAATTTTTGTGAGTGGGGAAAGGTGTGGGTCCAGTTTCAGTCTTTTACATGTAGACATCCAGTTCTCCCAACACCATTTATTGAATAGGGAGTCTTTCCCCCAAGGTATGTTCTTGTTTGGTTTATCAAAGATTAGGTGACTGTAAAATGTTAGTTTCATTTCTTGATTTTCTATTCGATTCCAAGTGTCTATGTCTCTGTTTTTGTGCCAGTACCATGCTGTCTTGAGCACTATGGCTTTGTAGTACAGACTAAAATCTGGTATGCTGATGCCCCAGCTTTATTTTTGTTACTAAGAACTGCCTTAGCTATACAGGGTTTTTTCCGGTTCCATACAAAACGCAGAATCATTTTTTCCAAATCTTGAAAGTACGATATTGGTATTTTGATAGGAATAGCATTGAATAGGTAGATTGCTTTGGGAAGTATAGACATTTTAACAATGTTGATTCTTCCCATCCATGAGAATGGTATGTTCTTCCATTTGTTAATATCCTCTGCTATTTCCTTTCTGAGGATTTCATAGTTTTCTTTATAGAGGTCCTTCACCTCCTTTGTTAGGTATATTCCTAGGTATTTCATTTTCTTTGAGACTATGGTGAAGGGAGTTGTGTCCCTTGCCCAGCCTGCGATGGGATCCCTTGTTTTTTTCTTGCTGATGCGTTTGAGTTCTCTGTGGATTCTGGTTATTAAACCTTTGTCAGAGTCAGAGTTATACCCTGCAAATATCTTCTCCCATTCTGAGGGCTGTCTGCTTGCTCTGCTTACTGTGTTCTAGCTTCAAAAATACACTACTGGGACTTGATCAAACTAAAAAGCTTCTCACAGCTAAGAACACATTACTGTATTTTTTGATGACTTCTAGGAGTCTTGTGGTTGAGTCTTTGGGGTTCTCTAAGTATAAGATCATATCATCAGCAAAGAGGGAGAGTTTGACCTCCTCTGCTCCCATTTGGATTCCCTTTATTTCCTTGTCTTGCCTAATTGTATTGGCTAGAACTTCCAGCACTATGTTGAATAGTAAAGGTGACAGAGCACAACCTTGTCTGGTTCCAGTTCTAAGAGGAAAAGCTTTCAGTTTTACTCCATTCAGTAAAATATTGGCTGTGGGTTTGTCATAGATAGCTTCAATCAGTTTCAGAAATGTGCCAACTATGCCTATACTCTTCAGAGTTCTAATTAGAAAAGGATGCTGGATTTTATCAAATGCTTTTTCTGCATCTATTGAGAGGATCATGTGATCTTTATTTTTGCCTCTGTTAATATGGTGGATAACGTTTATAGACTTGCGTATGTTAAACCAGCCTTGCATCCCTGGGATGAAGCCTACTTGATCATGATGAATGACTTTTTTGATGATAGGCTGTAATCTATTGGCTAGGATTTTGTTGAGAATTTTTGCGTCTATGTTCATGAGTGAGATTGGTCTGAAATTCTCCTTTTTGTTTGGGTCTTTTCCTGGTTTTGGTATCAAGGTGATGTTTGCTTCATAGAATGTGTTGGGGAAGATTCCTTCTTCCTCAATTTTTTGGAATAATTTCTGCAGTACAGGAATAAGCTCTTCCTTGAAGGTTTGATAGAATTCTGGAGTGAAGCCATCTGGACCAGGGCATTTTTTGGTTGGAAGCTTTTTTATTGTTTCTTTGATCTCAGTGCTTGAAATTGGTCTGTTCAGGAGCTCTATTTCTTCCTGGCTGAGTCTAGGGAGAGGGTGTGATTCCAAATATTGATCCATTTCCTTCACATTGTCAAATTTCTGGGCATAGAGTTTCTGGTAGTATTCAGAGATGATCTCTTGTATCTCTGTGGGATCAGTTGTTATTTCCCCTTTATCATTTCTGATTGAGGTTACTAGAGATTTTACTTTTCTATTCCTCGTTAGTCTGGCCAATGGTTTATCTATTTTATTTATTTTTTCAAAAAACCAACTCCTTGTTTCATTAATTTTCTGAATGATTCTTTTGTTTTCAATTTCATTGATCTCTGATTTGATTTTGGATATTTCTTTTCTTCTACTGAGTTTAGGCTTAGATTGTTCTTCTTTTTCCAATTCCATAAGATCTCTTGCGAGATTGTTGATGTGCTCTCTTTCTGTTTTTCGAATGTAGGCATCTAAAGCGATGAATTTTCCTCTCAAAACTGCTTTTGCAGTATCCCACATGTTTTGGTAGCTTGTGTCTTCATTGTTGTTATGCTCAAGGAAGTTAATGATTTCATGTTTTATTTCTTCCTGCACCCATCTGTTATTAAACAGAAGATTGTTTAGTTTCCATGCCTTTGGGTGGGGTCGAGCATTTTTGTTAGAGTAGAGTTTCACCTTTAGTGCCTTATGGTCTGAGACGATACAAGGTAAAATTTCAATTCTTTTGATTCTGTTGATATTTGTTTTGTGTCCCAGGATATGATCAATTTTGGAGAATGTTCCATGGGGTGATGAGAAGAATGTATATTCTTTATCTTTGGGATGGAGTGTTCTATATGTGTCTATCAAGCACAGTTGTTCTAGGGTCTCATTTAAGTCTCTTATATCCTTGTTTAATTTCTGTTTAGAGGATCTGTCCAGCTCTGTAAGAGGAGTGTTAAGGTCCCCTGTTATGATGGTGTTATCAGATATCATATCGCTCAGACTGAGTAAGGTCTGTTTCAAGAATCTGGGAGCATTTAAATTGGGTGCATAGATATTTAGAATTGAAATGTCTTCTTGTTGTATGTTTCCCTTGACCAATATAAAGTGACCATCTTTGTCTTTTTTGACTTTAGTTGCTTTAAATCCACATGTATCTGAAAATAAGTTTGCAACTCCTCTTTTCTTCTGAATTCCATTTGCCTGAAAAATTGTCTTCCAACACTTGACTCGGAGCTTTAATTTGTCTTTTGAAGCCAGGTGTGTTTCTTGCAGACAGCAAATGGATGGCTTGTGTTTTTTAATCCAGTCAACCAATCTATGTCTCTTCAGTGGGGAATTCAAGCCATTAACATTTATTGAGATAATTGATAAGTGTGGTAGTATTCTATTCGTCTTATTTTGTGAGAGTCCATTGCTTAGTTTTATCTTTTGCATCAGTGTGGAGGTTTGGTTCTGTCCTTTAATTTCTGAGTTCTTACTTTGCTGCTGATCCATTGTGGTGGTCAGTGTGCAGAACAGGTTGAAGTATTTCCTGTAGAGCTGGTCTTGTTGTGGCAAATTTCCTCAATGTTTGTATATCCCTAAATGACTTGATTTCTCCGTCAATTTTTAAGCTTAGCTTAGCAGGGTACAGAATTCTGGGCTGGAAATTGTTCTGTTTAAGTAGATTAAAGGTAGATGACCATTGTCTTCTTGCTTGGAAAGTTTCATTAGAGAAGTCTGCGGTCACTCTGATGGATTTGCCCCTGTAGGTCAACTGGCGCTTACTCCTAGCAGCTTGCAGAATCTTTTCTTTTGTCTTGACTTTGGACAGGTTCATCACAATGTGTCTTGGAGAAGTTCGGTTAGAGTTGAGGCAACCTGGGGTCCGGTAGCCCTCTGAAAGCAGTGTGTCAGAATCTTTGGTGATATTTGGGAAATTTTCTTTTATAATATTCTCTAGTATGGCTTCCATTCCTCTGGGGCATTCTTCTTCCCCTTCTGGAATTCCTATAACTCGTATGTTGGAACGCTTCATAAAGTCCCATAATTCTGGGAGGGGAGACAAGATGGCGGACTGAAGCCAGCTTTCAACAAAGGCTCCCGTCCAGAAGGAGAGTTAAGGGACAGGAATAGTAAGTATCCTGGTTGACTTGAGCCTCACCAAGAGAGAAGGCTGAAGAACGCACATCAACACCGCTGAGGCAAGTTGTGATCACAAGGACGCAAACAAAAGGTACAAAATCCACCACCAAGCGGACGGGAGTCCCCCTCCCCCATGAGACCGGCTCTGGAGCCCCACAATTGAACAAGCGGGCAGAAATTAAAGGCCCTCCCACTACACTCCACGGGAGAGACCTTCTAAAAACTGGACCTACCTCCCCTACTGGGGTGCCATGGCGTTCTCCTGCCGGACATAGGGCTGAATAAAACTTTGGGAATCCTTTGCCGGCAACCCTGAATCCCCGGCGCTCCTCTCCCGCCCACTGAGGTCTGGAGGCCTGTCCCTCAGGACTTCGGATCCTTGGGTGATTTCTCAAGGGGAGTGGACAGTCCCCGAGTTGCGACTGGTCAGCATTGACTCTGAGGAGCGCGAGTGAGGAGAGGGCACCAGGCTGAGGGGGAGTCACGCCTCGCGGCACTTCCCTGCGGTGCAGTGCACCAACCCTCCCCGGGCACAAGACTGAATAAGACTCTGCCCTCCCCGCTGAGAGCTGAGAACCCCTACTCTCACTCGGGGTCTGAGGGCCTATCCCCCAGGAGTTCGGCTCCTTGGGTGATTTCTCGAGGGGAGTGCATAGTGCCTGAGCTGCGCCAGGTCAGCGCTGACTCTGGGATACGTGAGCGAGGAGAGGGCACTCTGCTGAGGGGAAATCAAGCCTTGGCGACACTTCCCTGCGGTGCAGTGCAGGAGCCCTCCCCGGGCACAAGACTGAATAAGACTCTGGCCTCCCCGCTGAGAGCTGAGAACCCCTACTCTCACTCGGGGTCTGAGGGCCTATCCCCCAGGAGTTCGGCTCCTTGGGTGATTTCTCGAGGGGAGTGCTCAGTGCCTGAGCTGCGTCAGGTCATCGCTGACTCTGGGATACGTGAGTGAGGAGAGGGCACTCTGCTGAGGGGAAATCAAGCCTTGGCGGCACTTCCCTGCGGTGCAGTGCAGGAGCCCTCCCCGGACCGTAGTATTGCGTAAAACTGAATGAAACTCTAGCTTCCCCCCGCCCCACTCCCAATCGGGGTCTGGGGGCCCATCCCCCAAGAGTTCTGATTCTTGGGGGATCTCTTAAGGGGTGTGGACCCAGCACAAACTGCGGCCGCTCAGTGCTGACTCTGGGGCGTGGGACAGAGGAGAAAAGGGTCGCCTGAGTGCCCACACCAGAGCAGCAGTTCCCTGGGAGGTAGATCAACAGCCGTTTTTTTCTTTAACGGCAGAACGCTCACTTCTGGATATTCTGAGGCCACACCCCCTGTCTCCCTGGGCAACCAGAGGAGGCCACCAGTGACGTCTCACAAACCCGGGAAGCTTCCAGGGCGGGGCCGACCCAGAGAGGTGTTCAGACGCAATTCTCCAGCAGCAAAGACATTTGAACTCAAAACAGCCCGTCTTCTGTAGGCGACGACAGGAACAGAGACAGAACCTCACAAAGTTGTCTGTTCTGTTCTGTTCTGTTCTGTTAGCAGCATCCATCAGGGACGGGGCTAAGCCTGAGTGAACACCTCCTTCCCATCACCTGCATCAAACACTCAAAGATGTCAGGCCCCATCTCCTCCTGCTAGATAGCGGCAGTCTGCGGGGGCCTGGCAGACTTCCTTGCGATTCAGGCAGGTGCAAACCCCTGGAGTGTCTGTTCACTGCAGGCAACTGAGTTAGCCATCTGCAGAGATACCAGTGACTGGGTCCGACGGAGGGGCAAAGTGGGGAAGGAGACGTCAACCTTCCCAGACTGCTCTGTTTGCTGGGTGGCTCCTCCTGACTCCACGCTGCACTGGGGTGAGCTGTGTCAGAGGAGTCACCAGGCCCCTGTGATCCAGTTCCCAGAGACCTCTTGAACCCTTCCACCCGAGACAAGTGCCGATTGAGACAGTTGATTCGGACCTTTTGAACTGGGCTAATAGACTGAGGACTTTACAGGCGGTGCCCTGGGTGTGCGATTGTAGGAAGGTTTGATTCTCCTTTTCCAACTGGGGCCAGAGGTGGGCAGGTGGGGTGACTTAATTGCTGATTTTTCCACACAGCTGAGACCTCAAGCCAGAGTAGAAGTTGCAATAGGATCGAACAGAAACCAGCTGAAAGCAAGACAGAACCACTTTGCTCCACCACACCAGACAGGGCCCCAGTTTCTCAGGCCACAACACTGTACGGGCCCTCGATAAAACCCCAGGGGAAAAACCAAAGGGAGTAAACCATGGGGCGGAATCAGCGGAAAAACTCTGGTAACATGAATAACCAGAATAGATCAACCCCCCCAAGAAAAGATACGGCAGATGTGATTGAAGATCCCATTCATAAACAACTGGCTGAGATGTCAGAAGTCGAATTCAGAATTTGGTTTGCAGACAAGATTAATAAAATGGAATTAGGAATTCGAGGAGAAATTCAAAAATTGTCTCAAGAATTTAACGAATTTAAAGACAAAACCATCAAAGACTTAGACACACTGAAACAAGAACTTACAGCCCTCAAAGATATGAAAAATACAGTAGAATCCCTCAGTAACAGAATGGAGCAAGCAGAAGAAAGGATTTCTGACATTGAAGATAAAGTCTTCGAACGCTCCCAATCTCGCAAAGAGGAAGAGAAATGGAGAGCAAAAACGGATCACTCACTCAGAGAACTCTCAGATAATTCGAAAAAAAACAACATAAGGGTTATAGGAATTTCGGAGAATGATGAAGTAGCTGCCAAGGGCACAGAGGCCCTTCTACATGAAATTATGAAAGAAAATTTTCCAGACATGCCTAGAGAATCTGAAATTCAGATAGCAGACAGCTTCAGAACCCCAACACGATTCAACCCCAATAAGCCATCTCCCAGACATATCATAATTAGCTTCACTAAAGTTAACATGAAAGAGAAGATTCTCAAAGCAGTCCGGCGAAAGAAAACTATAACGTACAAAGGTAAGAACATTAGAATAACTGCAAATCTGTCTGCTGAAACTTTTCAAGCAAGAAGAGCCTGGTCATCAACTTTTAATCTCTTAAAGCAAAAAAACTTTCAACCCAGGATCTTGTATCCAGCTAAACTGAGTTTCATCTATGATGGAGAAATTAAATACTTCAATGACATTCATATGTTGAAAAAATTTGCCATAAGTAAACCAGCTCTTCAGGATGTTCTCAGACCTATCCTCCACAATGACCAACCCAATCCTATACCACAAAAGTAAACTCACTCAGAAACTTCGGATCAAACTCCAACTTCCACACTGGCGAAAGGATTAAAAACGTCCACTGGACCTTTGAAAAACTCGATACCCAAAATTCCACCAGACTTATCAATACTCTCCATCAATGTGAATGGCTTAAACTGTCCTCTAAAGAGGCATAGGTTAGCTGACTGGATACAAAAACTCAAGCCAGATATTTGTTGCATACAAGAGTCACATCTCAACTTAAAAGACAAATACAGACTCAGGGTGAAAGGATGGTCATCCATATTTCAGGCAAATGGTAATCAGAAAAAAGCAGGTGTTGCAATTTTATTTGCAGATACAGTAGGCTTTAAACCATCAAAAGTAAGGAAGGACAAGAATGGTCACTTCATATTTGTTAAGGGTAATACTCAATATGACGAGATCTCAATTATTAATATCTATGCACCCAACCAGAATGCACCTCAATTTATAAGAGAAACTCTAACAGACATGAGTAACTTGATTTCCTCCAGCTCCATAATCGTTGGAGATTTCAACACTCCCTTGGCAGTGTTGGATCGATTCTCCAGAAAGAAGCTGAGCAAAGAAATCTTAGATTTAAACCTAACCATCCAGTATTTAGATTTAGCAGACATCTACAGAACATTTCATCCCCAAAAAACTGAATACACATACTTCTCATCAGCCCACGGAACTTACTCCAAAATTGATCACATTTTAGGTCACAAGTCTAACCTCAGTAAATTTAAAGGAATAGAAATTATTCCTTGCATCTTCTCGGACCATCATGGAATAAAACTTGAATTGAGTAACAACAGGAATCTGCATACCCATACAAAAACATGGAAGTTAAATAACCTTATGCTGAATGATAGCTGGGTCAGAGATGAGATTAAGAAAGAAATCACCAATTTTTTGGAACAAAATGACAATGAAGACACAAGCTATCAGAACCTCTGGGACACTGCAAAGGCAGTTCTAAGAGGGAAATTTATAGCACTGCAAGCCTTCCTCAAGAGAACGGAAAGAGAGGAAGTTAACAACTTAATGGGACATCTCACGCAACTGGAAAAGGAAGAACATTCCAACCCCAAACCCAGTAGAAGAAAAGAAATACCCAAAATTAGAGCAGAATTAAATGAAATTGAAAACAAAAAAATAATACAACAGATCAATAAATCAAAAAGCTGGTTTTTTGAAAAGGTCAATAAAATAGATAAACCTCTGGCCAACCTAATCAGGAAAAAAAGAGTAAAATCCCTAATATCATCAATCAGAAACAACAAAGACGAAATAACCACAGACTCATCAGAAATCCAAAAAATCCTTAATGAATATTACAAGAAACTTTATTCTCAGAAATATGAAAATCTGAAGGAAATAGACCGATACTTGGAAGCACGCCACCTTCCAAGACTTAACCAGAATCAAGTGGAAATGTTGAACAGACCCATATCAAGTTCAGAAATAGCATCAACTGTACAAAACCTCCCTAAAAAGAAAAGCCTGGGACCAGATGGTTTCACGTCAGAATTCTACCAAACCTTTAAAGAGGAATTAGTACCTATATTACTCAACCTGTTCCAAAATGTAGAAAAAGAAGGAAGACTACCCAACACGTTCTATGAAGCAAACATCACCCTCATCCCCAAACCAGGAAAAGACCCAACAAGAAAAGAAAATTATAGACCAATATCACTAATGAATATAGATGCAAAAATATTCAACAAGATCCTAACAAACAGAATCCAGCAACACATCAAACAAATTATACATCATGACCAAGTTGGTTTTATCCCAGGGTGTCAAGGCTGGTTCAATATACGTAAATCTATAAATGTAATTCAGCACATAAACAAATTAAAAAACAAAGACCATATGATTCTCTCAATTGATGCAGAAAAAGCTTTTGATAATATCCAGCATCCCTTCATGATCAGAACACTCAAGAAAATTGGTCTAGAAGGGACTTTTCTTAAACTGATAGAGGCTATCTACAGCAAACCCACAGCCAATATCATATTGAATGGAGTTAAATTGGAATCATTTCTACTTAGATCAGGAACCAGACAAGGCTGCCCATTGTCTCCATTGCTTTTCAACATTGTAATGTAAGTTTTAGCCACCGCAATTAGGGAAGAAAAGGCGATCAAGGGTATCCATATAGGGTCAGAAGAGATCAAACTCTCGCTCTTCGCAGATGATATGATTGTGTATCTGGAAAACACTAGGGACTCTACTACAAAACTCCTAGAAGTGATAAAGGAATACAGCAGCGTCTCAGGTTACAAAATCAACTTTCATAAGTCGGTAGCCTTTATATACACCAACAACAGTCAAATTGAAAAAGCAGTTAAGGACTCTATCCCATTCACAGTTGTGCCAAAGAAGATGAAATATTTGGGAATTTACCTAACAAAAGACGTGAAAGATCTCTATAAAGAGAACTATGAAACTCTAAGAAAAGAAATAGCTGAAAATGTTAACAAATGGAAAAACATACCATGCTCATGGCTAGGAAGAATCAACATTATCAAAATGTCCATACTACCCAAAGCAATATATACTTTCAACGCACTCCCTATTAAAGCTCCACTGTCATATTTTAAAGATCTTGAAAAAACATTACTTCGTTTTATATGGAATCAGAAAAAACCTCGAATAGCCAAGACATTACTCAGAAATAAAAACAAAACAGGAGGAATCACACTACCAGACCTCAGACTTTATTACAAATCGATAGTGATCAAAACAGCATGGTATTGGCACAAAAACAGAGAAGTAGATATCTGGAATAGAATAGAGAACCAAGAGATGAATCCAGCTACTTACCGCTATTTGATTTTTGACAAGCCAATTAAAAACATTCAGTGGGGAAAAGATTCCCTATTTAACAAATGGTGCTGGGTGAACTGGCTGGCAACCTGCAGAAGACTGAAATTGGACCCACACCTTTCACCATTAACTAAGATAGACTCTCATTGGATTAAAGATTTAAACTTAAGACATGAAACTATAAAAATACTAGAGGAGAATGCAGGGAAAACCCTTGAAGAAATTGGTCTGGGTGAGTATTTCATGAGGAGAACCCCCCGGGCAATTGAAGCAGCTTCAAAAATACACTACTGGGACTTGATCAAACTAAAAAGCTTCTGCACAGCTAAGAACACAGTAAGCAGAGCAAGCAGACAGCCCTCAGAATGGGAGAAGATATTTGCAGGGTATAACTCTGACAAAGGTTTAATAACCAGAATCCATAGAGAACTCAAACGCATCAGCAAGAAAAAAACAAGGGATCCCATCGCAGGCTGGGCAAGGGATTTGAAGAGAAACTTCTCTGAAGAAGACAGGCACACGGCCTTCAGACATATGAAAAAATGCTCATCATCTTTAATCATCAGAGAAATGCAAATCAAAACTACTTTGAGATATCATCTAACTCCAATGAGACTAGCCTATATCACAAAATCTCAAGACCAGAGATGTTGGCGTGGATGCGGAGAAAAGGGAACACTTCTGCACTGCTGGTGGGAATGCAAATTAATACATTCCTTTTGGAAAGATATATGGAGAACACTCAGAGATCTAAAAATAGATCTGCCATTCAATCCTGTAATTCCTCTGCTGGGCATATACCCAGAAGACCAAAAATCGCAACATAACAAAGATATTTGTACCAGAATGTTTATTGCAGCCCAATTCATAATAGCTAAGTCATGGAAAAAGCCCAAGTGCCCATCGATCCACGAATGGATTAATAAATTGTGGTATATGTATACCATGGAATACTATGCAGCCTTAAAGAAAGATGGAGACTTTACCTCTTTCATGTTTACATGGATGGAGCTGGAACATATTCTTCTTAGTAAAGTATCCCAAGAATGGAAGAAAAAATACCCAATGTACACAGCCCTACTATGAAACTAATTTGGGACTCTCACATGAAAGCTATAACCCAGCTACAACTTAACAATAGGGGGAAGTGGGAAAGGGGGGGGTGGGTAGAGGGAGGGGAATCGGTGGGATCACACCTCTGGTGCATATTACAGGGGTATTTGCGAAACTTGGTAAATGTAGAATGTAAATGTTTTGGCACAGTAACTGAGATAACTCCGGAAAGGCTATGTTAACCACTGTGATAAAAATGTGTCAAATGGTTTATGAAGTGAGTGTATGATGCCCCATAATCATATCATTGTATACAGTTATGATTTAATAAAAAAAATAAAAAATAAAAAAAATAAAATAAAATAAAAAAGTCCCATAATTCTGACAGTGAACGTTCTGCTTTCTCTCTCTTCTTTTCTGCCTCTTTTACTATCTGAGTTATCTCAAAAACTTTGTCTTCTACCTCTGAAATTCTCTCTTCTGCATGGTCTAACCTGTTGCTGATACTTTCCATTGCATCTTTAAGTTCCCTGATTGACTGTTTCATTTCCTTCAGCTCTGCTATATCCTTTTTATATTCTTCATATCGTTCATCTCTGATTTGATTCTGTTTTTGGATTTCCTTTTGGTTATTTTCCACTTTATTAGCAGTTTCCTTCATTGTTTCCATCATTTCTTTCATTGTTTTCAACATGTGTATTCTAAATTCCCTTTCTGTCATTCCTAACATTTCTGTATAGGTGGAGTCCTCTGCAGTAGCTACCTCATGGTCCCTTGGCGGTGTTGTTCTGGACTGGTTCTTCATGTTGCCTGGAGTTTTCTGCTGATTCTTCCTCATGGGTGATTTCTTTTATCTGTTTCCTTGCCCTAATTTTCCTTTCACTTCCTCTTGCTCTTAAGTTCTCGTGCAGTTGCGGGCGAGTTTAGATGGATTGAACATATGCGACCACTTGCTGGTTTTCCACTGTTTTAGTCCTCCTCTTGGGGTCCAGAAGTCTCTCGCTGACTCCCTGTATCCTCTCAGGGTTGATGATAGGCAGATCCCACCAGCCAGAGATGCCTGGAGTCCTATATCCCCAGACTTACGGTGCCCAGATGCAAGGAAGCTATTACTCGGCTGCCATCTTGCTCCGCCTTACAGATCACCTGGTTTAACCATTCTCATTTTGCTCAGATGAATCTGTGAACTGTTTTGATGTCCTTGGACTTGGCACTGAGTTGAACTGCCTTGGGGAAGGCCTGAGCGGGAGTGCGGAGAACTTTGGCCATTGTCTAGGGCCCCAGTCTGAGCCGCTGAGCCAGACGGAGCTGGTTTTTTCTTCTTTAAGAAGTTTTACAGAGTAGGCTTGGCACCTGTGGCTCAAGAGGTTAAGGTGCCAGCAACATACACCTGAGCTGGTGGGTTTGAATCCAGCCCAGGGCTGCCAAACCTTGGTGTCCTTCTCATGAGGGAACAAGTAACTGGCACATGTCTGCCTTGCTTGTGTGTTTCCTCCTCCTGGAATGCCCATGGCTCTAAATTTAGTAATTGCTACTTATCTTTTAAAGTCTAGATCAATGACATCTTTTTCTTGAAGATCATGCTGTAAAGATTAACAGTCAATAATGAGTTTATTTACATTTATTATAATTTTGTGGCCAAATACATAAATCTTTCAAGCAGATTTTTTTTAACAAAATTTATTTCATGTATTTGCTGATTTTAAGCTGATGGTACTAGATCTAAAACTGGTTAAGAGTTTCAAATATTGTTTCTATTGGTTACTAAGAATTCTAGGCTTTTATTTTCTCATGGGTTTAGGGGGTTTGGGGGTCGGTTTCGTTGTTGTTGTTGTTGTTTTCCTACACTAGAAAACAACTTTCTTTTCTTTCCCACTGCTTTGTACGTCCATCAGAATGGCTTATTTTTGCACATATCTTATTTTATTATGGTTATTATTTTCTAAGTATTCAATGCATAATAAACTAATTCATCAGTATATTGTAATCATATATGAGAGTATGCTCTATCCTATGCTACGTTTTTAATGTTCCTTCCAAAACTCCTGCTGCAACTTAATCTTTATTGTAACAGTATTAAGAGGTAGGGCCTTTGCAAGATAATTAGGCTAAGATAAGGTCATCAGTATGAGACTTCCCCATGAAGGAACTGATAGCTTTACAAGGAGAGAAAGAAAGACCTGAGTTAGGACACCTGCTCTGTCACCATGTGATGCACCTTTCTATATTATGACATAGCACAAAGCCCCCACCAGAAGGTGAACAGCTGCTAGCACCAGGCCCTCAGACTTACCAATCTCCAGAACAGTAAGAAATAAACCTCTTTTCTTCATAAATTGCTTTAATATATAGCAAAATATATAGCAAAGAAAACTCCTATATATTAGCTCCTTTTTAACAGTAAAAGAAAGAATTTTACTAAAGGAACTTTTGAGGGATTTTTTAAAGTTTAATTCTTTGAAGGATTTTAATATAATTTTGGACATTACTGCCACTTCTAATATACTTTGAATTTGATAAATAAACTAGCTGAGATGATGACTTTTGCTTCCCAGGGATAATTTATACTTATTTCCTGGCTTGTGTTACAGTCACCAAATAAGTAACCTCAAATTAGCAGAGTATTAGATCATTAACTATAAAACAGGCTTTTTAAAAAGTGTATGTTAGTGGGCAGCAACTTATTTTTTCTTAGAAGGACAAATGTTTTTTATAAGGAAAATGCCTGTGGTGTGCAAGATAAGGACTAAGGGCTATAGTTTGGAAGGAAATAGATGGAAGGTTGAACTCTACTGTTCAGAATAGAAAGTTCTCACATTTGGAGTTTCAAAGGGAAGGAGGTAAATGAAAGAGGGTTTAGTCAGAGAGAAGAAATGGCCACGTAATATGACAGAAGACTAGCAACTGAAAAGAAGTGTGCAAATAATTCCTGGTAACAGGGCTGTTGAAAGAATTTTAAGAAGCGGGGATCATCTAATACAGGATAGCCATAAAGTCTATTTTAAATTGCACACAAACTTTATGGCCACCCTGTATTAATTTTTAAGACATTTTCTACATATTTTTTTTGCTGTAACTTTCATCTTCCATTGCTTAAAACTTCAGAGAAGTCATCTATACAAGTGATTGACATCATTTTGAGAAAATATGAGAAAAGTTTTTGCCCTTGGTTTGTATAAGACAGAACAAAAAGAATAACCATTGGAGGTGAGATAGAAATAAGACTAAACATTCAGTGGGAGTAGGAGGTGAAGACCACTAGTGCCCATGAAAATACTCCTATAACAGCTGTCTCCCAGAGATGGGGAGAGATGAAAAGGAGTGGAATTTTTTACTTCCTGAGAGGGTTGTGTCATTTTTTAAATAGGGATAATTTGACTGAGATGTAGGATATACTTCTAAATAATAAATGGAATTGTTTCAAAAGTTTTAATGGAAGTTGGCACTATCAATGCAAATATGTTTTGTTTGTCATCTGATTATGTCATATATTCTCTTCTACATGTGGGTTAGAAGAAAGTTACTATGTTCATTTTCAAAATGTAGAAACTAGGACATGAAGAAGTTTAGAGACTTTCTGAAAGCCAATCTGTAAGTTAGAAGTGGAATCAATCAGAATCCAGACCCATGACTCAAGTTCACTTTGTGATCTATAAACACTGTGGTGAGAATAGTTAACATTTGGCCCTTTTACTCACTGTTTGGCACTGAACCTGTATCTCAGTATTGCCAAGCCTTTTTTTTTCTCTGTAAAAAAAGCAAATGATAATATTGGGGATTAAATGATATCACATATGCAAAGCATTAAGCACAGTGCATGGAACTGAGTAAGCATCCAGTGAATACTAGAGTTATTCATTTATTTGTCCATTCAATTATTATTTGGAGAATAAAAATTAATATTCATAAAATTATTCACATTCTTTTCAATTCTTATCATTCCAGAAAGCATTGAGATGGATTTCTAGAACAGAATTTTAAAGAATTCTGGTTTTTCAGCTCACGGCAGTTTCAGTATTGTGGACACTACAAATTTGTACTAATTGAATAAGGTCTAAAGGGAAGTCATAAGTCACCCAGGGGCCCAGCGCTCTCAAATCCGCCTGACAGTTGGTTACCACCCTGGGACCTACTCTGCCTTGGTTCAAGCATAATCTTCCATAGATGCCTCACAAACTGATAAATCAATAAGAGAATCTCTAGCAGCTCATGACACAAGAGCCAAAGTCACAGAGTCTACATGTTAAATTATGCTACCACCACAACTTATCCCAGAAAAAATCTAAATTTTCTTTCAACTTCAAGATTTAAGCATTAGGGTTTAGGATTTCCTCTGTTTTCTTGAATATAGCGCATACTGTATATCATAGACTAGAGGTGATGAAAGGGACATTTTATTATGGATGATGACAACTGATATTTGTACCTTCCAAATCTCAGGTCAAAATCCCCAGTGTTGGAGATGGGGCCTGGGGCAGGTGTCTGGGTCATGGCAGCAGATCTCTCATGAAGGGCTTGGTGTGTGTCCTAGTGCAATGGGTGAGCCCTTGCTCTACTAGCTCTGGCGAGAATTGATCATTTAAAAGAAAGCCTTTATGTCTTTTGTATTTACCTGGATGAGGTTAAAGCACATTCTCCTCAGTAAAGTATGACAAGAATGGTACAGCAAGTATCAAATGTATTGAGTACTAATATGAAACCAATAGAACAACAATCACACACCCACATGAGAAAAACAAGTATATTCAAGTGGTAGGGAGGAGGGAGGGGAGAAAGGGGAGAAGAAAGAGGAAAGGGGAGGAGGAAGGAGGAAGTGGGGAGAAGGGAGGAGGACTGGTAAGCTCTCACCTAATGTGCACAATGTAAGGGTACACAGCACACCCCCTGGGTGAAGGGCTGAACTACAACTTGAACCTACCTTAGAAATGCAAACGGTGCAACCTAATCATTTGTACCCGCATATTAATCTGAAATTTTAATAAAAGAGCCTGGCATCTCCTCCTCTCTCTTCTGTCTCCTCTAAAATCTCATGCCCATTTTTTAACTGGGTTGTTGATCTTCATATTACTGGCTTCTAAGAATTCTTTCTACATTTTAGATAAAAGTCTTATGTGAGAAATTGTCTTCTCTAGCACACTGTCAAGAATGTCCACTACGCTGTTGAATAGAAGTAGGGAGATCAGACATTTAAGTCTTTCATTATCAGAGTGATATCCTTTATCAACTCAGGGACGTTCTATTACATTTATCTTGAACAACACTTCTTTCTCCTTGGACAGAATTCCTTTGGTCCCACAGAAAAGAGCTCAGCTATAAGATTTAGCTTTCCCGCAGGAAGAAAACCTCTGTGTATTGGAGACATGTTTAAGAATCAGGCTCTACTGGCTGTGCTGGAATCTAACTTCTGCTTTCAAGATGAATGAAAAGTATTGCTACGTGTGCTTGTATTCTTTTTTTTTTTTTTTTTTTTTTTTTTCAGTTTTTGGCTGGGGCTAGGTTTGAACCTGCCACCTTTGGCATATGGCACTGGCGCCCTACTCCTTTGAGACACAGGCACTGCCCTTGTATTCTTTTTGTTTTATGCTATGGTAGAAATTAACAGTTGATCACAGCATTCTTTCCCAAGGAACCCGAATGCAGACAGAGAAACCAGATCATCACAGGTCTAGGCAGCCACTTAGAATTGGCATATGGGAAATATTTCCCATCCCTGAACTACAACATTTCCACAAAAAAAAAAGAAAAACAGAAAGAAAAACTCTACTTTGTAACAGATTATAGGTATAGTTTTCAAATCACTGGGTACCTGGATGTGATCAGTAATTGACTGTAGAGAATCATCTTTTGAGTTTGAGATGCTTTTCATACCTATTTCTCCAAATAACCTTGAGGATAGGGCAGGGATTCAGAGAAAGAATCATAAAAAATCAGCTAAAAGTAGGGCTGTTGTGACCCTACTCGTCCATCCTTTGAAAGCTCCTGAGATTACTCATTAAAAAAATGCTAAGGCTCATTAAGCAAAATTTCGAAATCACTGATCTTGTCCAATTTTCACTTTATGAATGTTGACGTATAAGAAGTGACGTCTAGTGCCTAAGAGAGTCGAAGACAGATCTCTTGGTCCTGGTGTGATATTTTCTTTGGCATCATGAACATGCAAAGAAGATATTTACATTATATACACAGGAGTCATTAATGATAATAATAATAGAACTGCATAGCCACGTGATACTTTACAAAACATTCTATCACTTTGGCTCCCAAAAGCAGGAAAGTGGGGTTCAAAGAGAAGTAACTAGCCTGAGATCACAGAGTTGGTGTGTCATTAGGCTGGGACTCAAGCACAGCTCTATTTATACTTAGGCTAATGTACCATGCACTCCATGTACCCAAAAATGTAAGGCTCACAGACCTCTACCAAGCTGCTTACTCATGTATCCAACCACTAATGAGCTAGTGCCACCTTGGATGCCCCACAGGTGTTCCCCACTCATGAAAGCCAAGTCACACTGACATTTCTGCACACACATACACACACACCCTTAAACACATACAGGTAAAGTCTGGGCATCTATGTTTCAGAATCTCCCCAGCTGGTAAAAAAAGTGGAGCTAAAATTGTAAACCCCTGGCCTAGAGAATAGAACCCTGCCTTTTTCATACAGCACACAAAGACTGTACCTCTGTGATGATTTCAGGCCCATCCAAAACCTGCCGTTTTCTACTCTGTGCCTGACACTTTGCATTTCAGGATCATAATATTTGGAGTTTTTTGAACTTGGTATATTTTTCTACCCATTTGCATGTCACGTTCATTCTCACTGCCCGTAGACCTAATGAACTCCCATTCATTCTTCAAGAACCTATTGCATCAGTGTGTGGCTTTTGGGTGAGGATTTCCTGTTAGACAGAGTTTATGGCCCACTCTTCTGGTTCCATTTCACCATGTATATTATTTTATTATTGTATTTATAATAATGACTCAATTATCTCCCTTAGTGAACTGTTGGCAGAGCCATGCCTTATTTGTATTTTGCACAATGGGGATGGAGTTTTCCTGTCTACCACCACATCTCATTTTCCCCCTTTTGACTCAGTACAAAATTTCCTGATTTTGTAAGGCCATTCTTTCTCCTATGAAAGCTATGAAAAAATTTTAAGGGCATCTCCTCCATATTATTTGTAACAGAATTGCAGGGATTGGAAGCAAAAGCAAATTAAGTCAGCAATCTAGAGATTGATGCCTACAGCCTGAGTCCTTGTTAGTTAATAAAACAACATGACACACACATTTATTATGTATCTGCTGTAGGCTTAGCATCTCAGCATCACAACAACAGGTAATCTCTACCTGAAGTCACTCACTCTCTAGTTTGCTACATCATATATATGAAGGACCTATGTGAAGGACTAGAGGTATGTATATTTGCAATTTTTCCAAGGAAAAATATCATGAGCTAGTAATCTGTATCCCCAAAATTCTAAAATAAAAATAAATTATATACTATATGATTTGTTTATAAGAATCTTCTTGACCTTACTGTAGGTACCTATAATTCTTCTATTAGAGTCTCAGCTTGTCAGTATAAGATTTTGATCCCTGTTAAAATGCAATAATCTTTAGGGGAAAGCATTAGTTTGTTATTAATTAATAATACCTTCCTCTTAAAGAAATATCTAGAGGTAGGTTTTTAGGAAGACAAAAGGTAAGAGCAAGAGGAGTGTAGAAAAGAGACATTAGCAAGTGGGTAAAGTTAGAGAATTAGACACTACAAAATAAATGATTCCATAGGACTTTTTTTTTTTTTAATTGAGACAGAGTCTCACTTTATCACCCTTGGTAGAGTGCCATAGCGTCACAGCTCACAGCAACCTGAAACTTCTGGGTTTAAGCGATTCTCTTGTCTCAGCCTTTCAAGTAGCTGGGACCACAGGTGCCCAACACAATGCCACAATGCCCAGCTGTTTCCATAGGATTAAGGTCAAATGTCATGAGTTATTGTTTTGGGTGAGCAAAATTAAGGTGAATTTGTTATATAAGAATAAAATAATGTTAAAATTTGAACATTTCTAATTATTTTCAGAAATATCTGTAACTAACTTAAAACATATATATATATATAATTATTATTATTCATCAATACTCTTTTGACTTATTCATTCAAAAGAGTATAGATGAAAAAGAGATTAATGATAAAGCCACTATGTCAGAGACAACCACAATATTCAATGATAGGGATAGTTCAATAAATTATCGGACAATATTTGCTAAGATTAATCTTTTTTTATTTCAAAGTATTATGGGGGCATGAATATTTTGGTTATGTGGGTCACTTTTGTAATGCTCCAGTCCTGGTAATAAGTGTGTCTGTCACTCAGATAGTGTTCATTGTACACATCAGGTGGTTTTTGCTTATTTTGCCACATTAATCCAACTTGAATTAATTTTTATGAGTGGTGAAAGATAATGATTCTGTTTCATTTTTCTGAATATGGCTATTCAATTTTCACAGCACCACTTATTGAATAGGAATTCTTTTTCCTAGTAAATGTTTTTGTCTGCTTTCTCAAAGATCAGTTGGCTATATGTGGATGGTTCTATATGTGAGTTTTCTATTCTATTACATTGGAATATGTCTCTATTTTACTCCCAATACCATGTTGTTTTGGTTATTACAACCTTGTTGTATAGTTTTAAGTCTGGTAATGTGATGTCTCCAGATTAGACTTCTATATAACCATTACAAATAATGTTCTAAAACAACATATATTAATAATTTCTCAGATATATTAATTTCTCAGATATTATAGAATAGAAGAGATGTAGGATATAATGAAGTAAAAATATCAGATTATAAGATAACATATAATACAGGGTCCTATGTGGAAAAATATATATATGCATACACATACATATACCAAAAAAAGATCTAACCCCAGTATTAATAGTGATTGCCTTGCAAGGGTCTGCAAGTAGGGAAACTAAGAATATTTATTATGAGGAAATAAAACTTTTTGCTTATTTATGTTCTTTAAACTTACTTTAAACTGCAATTTTAAAATTATACATTTTAAAGGAAGTCCAAGCAAGTTATAAAATTCTAATGCATTCTGCTACATTACATGAGATTATTAATTATAAAGGAATGTGAAGGAAACAGGTGCACAAGTGAATAACTAAGTGTCCACTGAAGGTGCTACAAAGAAGAGAAGGACCAAAACCGGCTAAAGGATCACTATATGCAAGATACTATTTATCTGACAAAAGCAAACAAACAAACTTAGAGCATCAAACATAATTTGAAAATATTTAAAGTCAAGTAAACGTTTGTGAGATGGACAAATTTCTTCATTCATGGAAATAAACACTGGTGACAAGGATGAAAACTCAGGAACACATAATAGGAAAGAGTACCAAGAGCCAGAAGAGGTGATATATAAATTTGAGAAAGATTCCACATGTACATGAAACCACAGTGCCCTGCATGTTCCCACTCCTACATTGGGATAATTAGTCATCCTGGTCATACTACTAACAGAAACTACAAAAGAAACTCAAAAAAAGATTGCATGGGAACACATATTCATTATCATATGTAGTCAGCTTGTAATGCGGTTCACCATGTCTACCTGTATGTGTCTTATTTTTTTGTCTCCTGGAACTCTGAGGATCCGATTCTAAGAGCCTGTTCATGTTCTTTAGTAATTAATTCAAAGAAACAATAGATTGGAGATTAAAATCTCCTCACACAGTTCTTGAATTCTTGTTTCTTTATTAAGCTTATTGAGTGCCAGTAGCATTATAAAACAAAGTCTAACTTTTCCACCAACTTCCTAAAATGTCTGCTGAATGTAGAATCAAAACTAACAAAAGAAACAACTCAGAAACAATACAAAAATCTCTGCAGCGTGCTAAGGCTAAAAAGAATTTAAATGCCACAAGCAAATATCACATGACATTTACAAAGCACATACCCTGTCAAATTCGTCTGTGAGCTAATGCAATAATTACAGATGTATACTTTCTAACAAAATCACCATGGAGAATATAGTAGCCAGGAAAATTTCAATCACGGGAAAAATCCACAGAGTTACTGAAACTATCATCTACTAAGACATAAAGTTGAATTTGCAATACTGATCCTTTTCTTTATGGGGGCAAGACATGATTGCAAGAGGGACTTTACCTAACAATTGCAATCAGTGTAACCTGGCTTATTGTACCCTCAATGAATCTCCAACAATAAAAAAAAAAAAAAAGAATGAATGTAAACAGTTGGATACCTGTGTAGAATAAATATGCATGTTTATATCTATACATATATGTCTTCGTATCTATATCTTTATCCCTTTGTTTTTGTGTCTGTGTATCTTTATATTTATCTTGTTTGGGTTTCAGTGGGATATATTGGGTACCAACTTTGGGGCATATGAAGTTTATAACCAAAGACCATGCCTTAACAAACAAAATACTTCTCTAAACCAGTTTTATTGAATAGAACAGTCTGTGATAATGAAATATCCTGTATCTGTTCTGTCCAACACACTAGCCACTAGCTACTTGTGACAACTGAGCACAGGAAATGTGATTAGTATAACTGAAGAACTGAGCTTTAAACAAAATTTAATTTTGATAAATTTAAATTAAAATTTAAATGGCCTCTTTATTAAAAAAAGAAATCCAAATAGCCAGATTTGTCCATTTAATGGGAGGTTCAGCTTTAAGTAAAGGACACTTACAAAATGACACTGAAAAAATGCAATCAAAGTAAAGAAGCCGCCTTTTCTTACCAACTGCTTGCATATGGATAAGCTGAGCTTCACTTCCCTTCTACAGAACTCAGCCATTCACATGGATTTATGGCAGGAAAGAAAATGGGTGGGAGATAAGCACAAGCTATTTGAGATGCTCAAAATTGCTTCTTGAAGGTGAAGATGGTGTATTATTCTATTTTCTGCATATAGAATAGAATAGGTGGTCAAGTAATGTTTGTTTTTTAACATGTTGAATAAGGTACATCTGTTTATCAAAATGGGAAACAAATCCAGGCATGTGAATTCGATAAATATACTAAAAACTATAATTGACTCTGTTCTATTCTTGTCCATGATTTTTATTAGACTTTAGCTATTTGTGCAGACCCTGTAAACATTAACATATTAAAAATCACATGTTTATAACTTTATTACTGTTAAAATACATAAGAGTCATTTTATAAAAGTATCTTTACAGTTATTTGATTTAATTTTTGTCTTGATTTCTTCCATACTTATATACAAAATGGCTATATGCAAAAAATATCCCCATATGTATAAAATTCTAAACATATTATTATATTGTTTAATGTGTGTTCTAGGTAAGATTCAAAGTATCTATTTTATCTTACAGTTTAAGTCTAGGAAAAGAAAGTTTACCTCAATAAATTGTCCTGCCTCAAAGGAGAGCTATGTATTTATTAGAAAGAATGTATACTTTTTGGTCTTGGTAGCCAGGAAGCTTTCAGGAAAAAAATAAAAGGAATTGTCATTTGTGGGAGATAATTCCATGGCTCTCTCATGCTTCTGTGTGTTTTCATGTGAGGCACTAATTACTTTCGGTTCAGGATTATCTTTTCTGGATTATCTTTTGTTTTTACAGCAAGCAACTTTGGAAAACAGAGATAATGTCTCTCTAGAGCAAAATACAGCCATGCCTATTGCCTATTATTTTATAATTTGAGTTCTCTGTCTCAAAGTTCTTCTGATGCAAAGTAACCCACTGTCTGTGCAGGTATCACCTGGTTCTCTTTGCATAACCATATGGCATCTGTGACTCAGAGAATCAGTGTAGGAAAATGCTATATAGATATTCTAGCTACTACTATTGCTATGAGTTACAAAGTCTTTTAATACAGGGTTTCTCCGTTCAAGTTTGGACGGGGGCCACATTTTCTAGGCCTGGGTGAGCTCAGAAATCAGTCTCATCATGGACCCCATCTCTAAGCACAAACAGGTCTTTTTCCATGTCTCATTTTCTGGGCTCCAGCAAGGTCATGAAAGAAGCAGCCTGATTGGCATCTCATCTGGACGGTTCCTCCTAGAGAAGGGAGCACACACCTTACTGTCTCACCTGGTGCAAAGACTGCAAGGACTGCACAACCACCTTCCTTTGCTAATTTTGGGATTATTTTCTGCCTACGGGCTCCAGGACAATTGTGACATGTTCCCAACATACATTTTCAAAACCGCCCTGCCTGCAGGATAGGAAAAGCAGTATATTAACCACTAAACAGAAGGCCCATGTGGGCTTCCCACTTGTCCTCCCATTATTGGAGGTTCTGTTCCTCCTCTTTCTTTTATTTATTTCCTTATCTGTTAGTAAACACCTCTCCTTTTGCTTACTTTCATGGTCTGTGGTTTCATTCTTTGAACCCTGAGATCAAGGACCTGACACAGAGAAATTCCAGCTGCACTTTGTCCTTGACACTAGAGTATCATGAATTCTTCCAGGATTCATGAAAATGTGGCAGACTTATTGCTAACTTGCAAGTAGTTTAAACCTCATACCCTTCATAGTTCTAGACACTCTGCTGTAACCCAGGATTTGATATAATCCACTTTCCCTCTAGATTATATAGTTCTTATATTTTCCTTATTTCATATATTTCAAAAATCGGAAGTCTACTCTTTCCCATCATATCACAATTAACATAATAATAATAAATCTAATGACTGAAGCTTTGTACAAATTTTTAAAGATGAAATAAATTCTGAAATAAACCTCAAGGCCTTCATTAACAGATAATCCAATATGAACTCAGACGGGAGGCTGGGGCATTATTATGGAAGCTTCAAATCGTTGTTGCAAAAACTAGAGAATCAATGTGAAGCAAAGATGGCTCATAGTTACAGGGGCAAGGTCTGGAGTCAATACCAGAAACCATGAATTCAGAATGGGTTCAGTCTTGGTAGCAAGACACAACACAAGGTGGGGTACATCAGACACACTCAACCCATTGGCTCAGAGAAGGAAGGTATTTACGAATCATATATTTGATAAGGGGCTTATATCTAGAATTTATAAAGAACTGCCACAACTCAAAGATGACAAAAGTAACTTGATTAAAAAATGGGCAAATGACTTGAGTAGACATGTATCCAAAGGAGACAGAAAATGTACAAAGGACAAATGTGTACATAAAAAGATCTAAAGATGTTCAACTTCACTAATCTTGGGTCAAGTACACATCAAAACCACAAGGAAATGCCACCCAAATCTCACTGGAATGGCTACTATAAAAAAAAAACAAAAACAAGTGTTTATAAGAATGTGGAGAAAATGGAAATTTTATGCACTGTTTGTGGAAATATAATATTGATAGTGTTATGGAGGCTCCTCAAAAAATAAAAATAGAATTACTACATGATATAATAATTTTATATCTAGGTATATATACCCCAAAGAGTTGAAAACAGAACCTAAAGACATCTTTGTACACCCACCTTTGTAGCAGCATTATTCACAATAGTCAAAATGTGGAATCAACAGATTAATGGGCAAACAAAATGTGGCGTATACTACATACAATGGAATATTAGCCTTAAAAAGAAAGAAAATTCTGACACATGCTACAACATGGATAGAGTTTGAGGACATTATGCTAAGTGATATAAGCCAGTCACAGGACAAAGACTATATATAAGGTGCCACATATATAAGGTATGAAGACCAGAGACAGAGGTATAATGGTAGTTGCCAAGGACTGTGGGGGAGGAGAAGTTTTTATTTAATATGTGTAGAGTTTTAGTTTTGCAAGATGGAAACAGTTTTGAAAATTGGGTCTGCACAATAAGGGCAATATACTTAATCTACTGAATTTTATATTAGAAATGGCTAAGATGATACATTTAGGTTATGTATATTTGAACACAAATTTGGAAAGAGCACAAGGCAGAGAAGAATAGAAGTTGATCGAGTTGTTAAAGGGAGTGCATCTCAGGAGTTTACGAATCTTGAATATCAGAGCTAATCCCCATGTAAGTCTGTGAGGCTCTTGCAACCCTCCTAACCACAGCGGGCTCAGAAGAGATGCCCTGGATTTCCCTCCTGTGCAAAATGTGAAGTCTGGATATCAATTAGACTCAATTTGAAAGTATCATGAACACTTTCAGATTAGTTACATCTCAAAAAGAAGGTAATTACTCCCTCTCTTGTTTTAGTCTAAACTGATTGTATTGTTACACAAATAATATAGAAATATATTCCATTGCTAAAATAGTAAAACAACAGGTGAAGGAAAAAGCCTTTGGTGACTGTGGCAAAAGACCTCAGGTGCCTACCACAATAACATCCTCTGTTTCTGACTTAGTAATAAACTGGAGACCTGGCCAGTCATGACAATTACATTTCCCAGACTCTCTTACAACTAGAATTTACCACTTGACTAAATTCAAACCAATAACATGTAAATGAAAATGTTACATGATGACATCTTGGAAATTGCCCTGAAGGATTACTTGAAAATATGCAGTGTTCCTTTTTAATTTTTTTATTCCTCCACCCCAATCTCTGGAACTCAGAAGTGATGACTAGCATTGTTGAACTTATATTGGGCCATGACAATGAGGCCCACAACCTAGGAATGGTGGAGAACACCGGAAAGAAACTCTATTTTCCTTTCTTTCTTCTTTTTTTTTTTTTTTTTTTTTTTTGAGACAGAGTCTTACTCTATTAACCTGGGTAGAGGGCTGTGGTGTCATAGCTCACAGCAACCACAAACTCCTAGGCTCAAGTGATCCTCCTGCCTCAGCCTCATCAGTAGCTGAGACTACAAGAGCCCACCACAATGTTCAGTTAACTTTTATATTTTTAGTAGAGATGGGGCCTCACTATTATTCAGGCTGGTCTGGAACTCCTGAGCTCAAAGGATCCATTCACCTTGGCCTCCCAGAGTGCTAGGATTACAGGCACAAGTCACCAGCTCTGGACGAAACTGTCTATTTTCAAGTAATATTCATATTTGTGCTGTCTACCTCTGTATTTCCCTTATGTAGGAGAATAAGTCACTATTGGCTTACATTTTTTATTGTATACAGCTAAAACTAACTCTGACGACCATTGTCTCTATTGGGATGTTCTCTTTGAGCTTTCCCATCTTCATCTCAAGATAAAAATGTTACCACAGATGAATTTGGTGTGTAATCTTACACACTCACTCCAGGGATTGATGTGCACCGACAGAAAATATATAGTACTGCTTTTTGAAGTTTTTTTTTTTTTTAAATCATAGCTGTGTACATTGATATAATTGTGGGGCATCATTCACTAGCTTCACAGACCATTTACCAAGTTTCACATATACCCTTGTAAGACGCACCGCTGGTGTAATCCCACCAATCCTCTTCCCTCTCCCCACCTCACCCCACCCTCCCCTCCCTTTCCCCCTTCCCCCTATTCTTAGGTTATAACTGGGTTGTAGCTTTCACATGAAAACCCTAAATTAGTTTCATACTAGGGCTGAGTACATTGGGTACTTTTTCTTCCATTCTTGAGATACTTCACTAAGAAAAATATGTTCCAGCTCCATCCATGTAAACATGAAAGAGGTAAAGTCTCCATCTTTAAGGCTGCATAATATTCCATGGTGTACATATACCAGAATTTATTAATCCATTCGTGGATCAATGGGCACTTGGGCTTTTTCCATGACTTAGCAATTATGAATTGGGCTGCAATAAACATTCTGGTACAAATATCTTTGTTATGATGTGATTTTTGGTCTTCTGGGTATATGCCCAGTAGAGGGATTACAGGATTGACTGGCAGATCTATTTTTAGATCTCTAAGTGTTCACCATATCTCTTTCCAAAAGGAATGTATTAATTTGCATTCCCACCAGCAGTGCAGAAGTGTTCCCTTTTCTCCACATCCACGCCAACATCTCTGGTCTTGGGATTTTGTGATATAGGCTAGTCTCACTGCAGTTAGATGGTACCTCAAAGTAGTTTTGATTGCATTTCTCTGATGATTAAAGATGATGAGCATTTTTTCATATGTCTGAAGGCCGTGCGCCTGTCTTCTTCAGAGAATTTTCTCTTCAAATCCCTTGCCCAGCCTGCAATGGGATCCCTGTTCTATTCTTGCTAATGCGTTTGAGTTCTCTGTGGATTCTGGTTATTAAACCTTAGTCGGAGACATAACCTTAGTCGGAGACATGTAAATATCTTCTCCCATTCTGAGGGCTGTTTGCTTGCTTTACTTACTGTGTTCTTGGCTATGCAGAAGCTTTTTAGTTGGACGAAGTCCCAGTAGTGTATTTTTGAAGCTGCTTCAATTGCCCGGGGGGTCCTCCTCATAAAATACTCACCCAGACCAATTTCTTCAAGGGTTTTCCCTGCACTCTCCTCTAGTATTTTTATACTTTCATGTCTTAAGTTTAAATCTTTGATCCAGTGAGAGTCTATCTTAGTTAATGGTGAAAGGTGTGGGTCCAGTTTCAGTCTTCTACAGGTTGCCAGCCAGTTCATCCAGCACCATTTGTTAAATAGGGAATCTTTTCCCCACTGAATGTTTTTAATTGGCTTGTCAAAGATTAAATATTGGTAAGTAGCTGGATTCATCTCTTGGTTCTCTATTCTGTTCCAGACATCTACTTCTCTGCTTTTGTGCTAATACCATGCTGTTTTGATCACTATTGATTTGTAGTATAGTCTGAGGTCTGGTAGCGTAATTCCTCCTGCTTTGTTTTTATTTCTGAGTAATGTCTTGGCTATTCGAGGATTTTTCTGATTCCATATAAAACGAAGTATTGTTTTTTCAAGATCTTTAAAGTATGACAGTGGAGCTTTAATAGGGATTGCACTGAAATTATATATTGCTTTGGATAGTATGGACATTTTAATAATGTTGATTCTTCCCAGCCATGAGCATGGTATGTTTTTCCATTTGTTAATATTTTCAGCTATTTCTTTTGTTAGAGTTTCATAGTTCTCTTTGTAGAGACCTTTCACGTCCTTTGTTAGATAAATTCCCAACTATTTCATCTTCTTTGGCACTACTGTGAATGGGATAGAGTCCTTAACTGTTTTTTCAACTTGACTATTGTTGGTATATATAAAGGCTACCGATTTATGAATGTTGATTTTGTAACCTGAGACGCTGCTGTATTCCTTGATCACTTCTAAGAGTTTTGTAGTAGAGTCCCTAGTGTTTTCCAGATATACTATCATATCATCTGTGAAGAGCGAAAGTTTGATCTCTTCTGACCCTATCCAGATACCCTTAATTGCCTTTTCTTCCCTAATTGCAGTGGCTAAAACTTCCATTACAATGTTAAAAAGCGATGGAGACCATGGGCATCCTTGTCTGGTTCCTGGTCTAAGTGGAAATGATTCCAATTTAACTCCATTCAATATGATATTGGCTGTGGGTTTGCTGTAGATGGTCTCCATCAGTTTAAGAAATGTCCCTTCTATAACTATTTTCTTAAGTGTTCTGATCATGAAGGGATGCTGGATATTATCAAAAGCTTTTACTGCATTATCGAGAGAATCATATGGTCTTTGTTTTTTAATTTGTTTATGTGCTGGATTACATTTATAGATTTATGTATATTGAACCAGCCTTGAGACCCTGGGATAAAAGCAACTTGGTCATGATGTATAATTTGTTTGATGTGTTGCTGGATTCTGTTTGTTAGGATCTTGTTGAGTATTTTTGCATCTGTATTCATTAGTGATATTGGTCTATAATTTTCTTTTCAGGTTGGGTCTTTTCCTGGTTTAGGGATCAGGGTGATGTTTGCTTCATAGAACATGTTAGGTAGTCTTCCTTCTTTTTCTACCTTTTTGAACAGGTTGAGTAATATAGGTACTAATTCCTCCTTAAAAGTTTGGTAGAATTCTGACGTGAAACCATCTGCTCCTGGGCTTTTCTTTTTAGGGAGGTTTTGTATGGTTGATGTTATTTCTGAACTTGATATGGGTCTGTTCAACATTTCCACTTGATTCTGGCTAAGTCTTGGCAGGTGATGTGCTTCCGAGTATCGGTCAATTTCCTTCAGATTTTCATATTTCTGAGAATACAGTTTCTTGTAATATTCATTAAGGATTTTTTTGATTTCTGAGGAGTCTGTGGTTATTTCGTCTTTGTTGTTTCTGATTGATGAGATTAGAGATTTTACTCTTTTTTTTCCTGATTAGGTTGGCCAAAGGTTTATCTATTTTATTGACCTTTTCGAAAAACCAGCTTTTTGATTTATTGATCTGTTGTATTATTCTTTTGTTTTCAATTTCATTTAATTCTGCTCTAATTTTGGTTATTTCTTTTCTTCTACTGGGTTTGGGGTTGGAATGTTCTTCCTTTTCCAGTTGCTTGAGATGTCCCATTAAGTTGTTAACTTCCTGTCTTTCCGTTCTCTTGAGGAAGGCTTGCAGTGCTATAAATTTCCCTCTTAGATCTGCCTTTGCGGTGTCCCAGAGGTTCTGATAGTTCGTGTCTTCATTGTTGTTTTGTTCCAAAAATTTGGTGATTTGTTTCTTGATCTCATCTCTGACCCAGCTATCATTCAGCATAAGGTTATTTAACTTCCATGTTTTTGTATGAGTATGCAGATTCCTGTTGTTACTCAGCTCAAGTTTTATTCCATGGTGGTCCAGGAGGATGCATGGAATAATTTCTATTCCTTTAAATTTACTGAGGTTAGACTTATGACCTAATATGTGATCAATTTTGGAGTAAGTTCCATGGGCTGTTGAGAAGTATGTGTATTCAGTTTTGTTGGGATGAAATGTTCTGTAGATGTCTGCTAAATCCAAATGTTGGATGATTAGGTTTAAGTCTAAGATTTCTTTGCTCAGCTTCTTGTTGGAGGATCAATCCAACACTGCCAAAGGAGTGTTGAAATCTCCGACTATTATGGAGCTGGAGGAAATCAAGTTGCTCATGTCTGTTAGAGTTTCTCTTATAAATTGAGGTACATTCTGGTTGGGTGCATAAATATTAATAATTGATACCTCATCGCTTTGAGTATTACCCTTAACAAATATGAAGTGACCATTCTTGTCCCTCCTTACTTTTGTTGGTTTAAAGCCTATTGTATCTGCAAACAAAATTGCAACACCTGCTTTTTTCTGATTACCATTTGCCTGAAATATGGATGACCATCCTTTCACCCTGAGTCTGTATTTGTCTTTTAAGATGTGACTCTCGTATGCAACAAATATCTGGCCTGAGTTTTTGTATCCAGTCAGCTAACCTATGCCTCTTTAGAGGACAGTTTAAGCCGTTCATATTATTGGAGAATATTGATAAGTCTGGTGAAGTTTTGGGTATCGAGTTTTTCAAAAGTCCAGTGGGCATTTTTAATCCTTTCGCCTGTGTGGAAATTGGAGTTTGATCCAAAGTTTCTGAGCGAGTTTACTTTTGTGGTATAGGATTGGGTTGGTCATTATGGAGGATAGGTCTGAGAATATCCTGAAGAGCTGGTTTGGTTATGGCAAATTTCTTCAACATATGAGTGTCATTAAAGTATTTAATTTCTCCATCATAAATGAAACTCATTTTAGCTGGATATAAGATCCAGGGTTGAAAGTTATTTTGCTTTAGGAGATTAAACGTCGGTGACCACCCTCTTCTGGCTTGAAAAGTTTCAGCAGAGAGATCTGCAGTCATTCTAATATTCTTCCCTTTGAACGTAATGGTTTTCTTTCTCCTGGCAGCTTTGAGGATTTTCTCCTTCATATTAACTTTAGTGAAGTTAATTATGATATGCCTGGGGGATGTCTTATTGGGGTTGAGTCATGGTGGGGTTCTGAAGCTGTCCGCTATCTGAATTTCAGAATCTCTAGGCATGTCTGGAAAATTCTCTTTCATAATTTCATGCAGAAGGGCCTCTGTGCTCAATGAGGCCAATTCATCTGTTTCTGGAACTCCAATGATTCGGATATTGACCTTCTTCGAATTATCCCAGAGCTCTTGGAAAGAATGATCCATTTTTGCTCTCTGTTTCTCTTCCTCTTTGAGAGTTTGGGAGCATTCAAAGGCTTTATCTTCAATGTCAGAAATTCTTTCTTCTGTTTGCTCCATTCTGTTCCTGAGGTTTTTCTACTGTATTTTTCATATCTTTGAGGGCTGCAAATTCTTGCTTCAGTGTGTCTAAGTCTTTGGTGGTTTTGTCTTTAAATTCATTAAATTATTTTCTTTTTTCTTTCTATGGGGAAAGGGCCAAGGAAGGGGAAGTGAGTGAGGAGGTTTTGGTGGAGGGAGGGTAATGGGTGGGGCCACATCTATGGTGCATCTTAGAATGTGTACAGGCGATTGTACTAATGTACACAGCTATGATTTAACAATAAAAAAAAGGAGAGAAAAAAATAAATAAATAAATTCGTTAAATTCTTGACACAAAACTTTTGAATTTCTCCTCGAATTCCTAATTCCACTTTGTTAATCTTGTCTGCAGTCCAAATTCTGAATTCGATTTCTGACATCTCAGGCAGTTGTTTATGAATGGGATCTTCAATTACATCTGCCATATCTTTCCTTAGGGGTGTTGATCTATTCTGATTATTTATGTTACCAGAGTTTTTCCGCTGATTCTGCCCCGTGGTTGTTTTACTCCCTTTGTTTTTTTCCCCTGGGGCTTTGTCGAGGGCCTGTACAGTGTTGTGGCCTGAGAAACTGGGGCCCTGTCTGGTGTGGTGGGGCTAAGTGGTTCTGTCTTGTTTTCAGCTGGTTTCTGTTCCATCCTAGTGAAACAGATACTCTGGATTGAAGTCTCAGCTGTGGAGAAATATCACCAATTAAGTCACCCCACCCCCCACCGGCAAAAGAAAAAATCAAACCTTCCTACCACTGTGCACCCAGGGCACCACCTGGTTTGTCCTCAGGCGATTGGTTCAGTTCAAAAGGTCCAAATCAATTGTCTCAGTCTGCACCTGTCTCAGTTGAGAGAGTTTAAGAGGTCTCTGGGAACTAGATCACAGGGGTCTGGTGACTACTCTGGTGTGGCTTGCTCCAGTGGAGTCAGGAGGAGCCACCCAGCCAATAGATCAGTCTGGGAAGGTTGCTTCCTCCTTCCCCACCTTGCACCACTGTCACACCCAGTCCCTGATAGGCCTGCAGTTGGCTGACCCAGTTGCCTGTAGTGAACCGGTACTCCAGGAGTTTGCACCTGCCTGAATCACAAGGAAGTCTGCCAGGCTGCTGCACTCTGCCTCTCTCTAGCAGGAGGAGGTGAGGCCTGACAACCTTGGGCACTTGATGAAGGTTGGGGGGTTTTCACTCAGGTCCAGTCTCGCCCCTGATTAATGTTACTGACAGAACAGAAAGAACAACTCTGCAGTTCCCCTGCAGAAGAGAAGCTGAATTGAGTTCCAAACAGCTTGTCTTTGTTCTTGTATTGTCTGTAGGCTGACGATCCCCTGAGGGCCAGGTGCGTCTTAGGTTCAGTAAAGAGGACCTCTGGGTCAGCCCCACCCTGGGAGTTTCCCCAGTTTGCAATTGGAGTTGCCTCAGGCAAATCCTATACTCAGAGTCTCTGGTTGCCCAGGGAGACAGGGGGTGTGGCTTCAGAATATTTGGTAGTGAGCCGTATTGCTAGCAAAAGAGGGCTGCTGTTTTATGGCTCAGGCAACCGCCACTCCAGTGTAGCTCCCTTCTGGCCAACCGTCCTCTCTCTGCTCCCGGACCTCAGAGTCTGCACCAATCAGCTGCAGCCCAGCACTGTCTACACCCCTCGAGCAATCGCCCAAGAGTCTGGACGCCTGGGGGACATGCCTCCAGACCTTGGAGCGAGAGCAGAGGGGAGCGTGGAGAGCGCTGGGAGCCTGGGGTTGCGGGCAGAGAACACACACAGCTTTACACAGTTTTATGTCTGGCCGTATTGTCACCAAAAGATGGCTGTCGCACTGTGCCTCAGGGAACTGCCACTCTGGTGCGGTTCCCTCTCCACTGACTGGGACTGGCCTCCAGACCTCAATGTGAGTGAAGGGGAGTGCTGGGAGCTCAGAATTCCAGGTAGAGACTATATACAGTTTATACAGTTTTATGCCTGGCAGGAGAACACTGTGGCACCCTAGTAGGGGAGGTAGGTCCAGTTTTTAGAGGGTTTCTCCCATGGAGTGTAGTGGGAGGACCTTTGAACTCTGCCAGGTTGTTTGTGGGGCACTCTGAGCCATTCTCATGGGGGAAGGGACTCCCGTCCTCTTGGTGATGGATTTTGTACCTTTTGTTTGTATCCTTGTGGTCACAGCTCGCCTCAGCGGGGTTGACGTGCGTTCTTCAACCTTCTCTCTTAGTGCAGCTCAAATCCACCAGGTTACTTGCTGAATTTTTGTCCTTTAACTCTCCTTCTGGATGGGAACCTCTGTGGAAAGCTGGCTTCAGTCAGCCATCTTGTCTCCTCCCCCTGCTTTGTGAAGTTTTATAATTTCATTCTTTTTTCTTTTTTTTAAATGTCACCCCAGTCTATAAAATATATTTATCGTACATATTGTTCTGCTGCAAACAGCTTACTTAATCATGGGTTTAATATATTCTGAAGCATATGCTTTCAGATGTAAAAACACGATATGCAGCCTGAGTTCAGCTCAGAATTTTGCTTCATGGACAACCCCCTTCGCAAAACAGAAGGCATATGACTGCCAAAATAATAATGATAGTAATAATTATAGCTTGCAAACCATGGTCTGGAGAACCATGGCTTTTAATGGTAAAGTAACTTCAGGAAAGTGGTCCTGTTACTCTTTATCTTCAATTTGCTGAACATATCTTAAGAGCTTAGCTTAAAGAGGAAAGTTGAATTTGTTCTATGTAAGTGGAAATCAGGTTGGAAATGGCAAAAGTCTTCCACTGGAAAGAATCTTCAATTCTAGAAATTTAAGTCAAAGGACTTTGCTGCTTCAAAGCAGCTGTTTAAATGTTAGAATAATATGTTAGTGTACTTCATAGGAGACTACAGCAGCAAACATTTTGTGATACATACATTTCCTGTGAGTATCAAGGGGAAGTATATCCTCCTAGAGTTGGTACAGGGAGGTATTTCATCAAAAAAAACTGGTGCGTTGCATTTTAGACCAGACTTGGAAGCAGCTAATCAAACTCTTTTGTGGCAGTTAAAGCCAAACATTGAAATATTTTTCCCCCACAATGCTTCCTATTGGAATTTCTGCAGAATTCCAGTATAATAGAAACTCAGTACTGGGCTACCACAGGGTCTGGTATGTTTAAGGAGGTACCCTCTTAATGCTTTTTGAATGAGTGAAAGAATTAATTAATGATTAATTAATACAGCAAACTAGTGTCTTAAAAGTATTTTTCAATTCTGTAGAACAATGGTATGTTTCCTTCCTTCTCCTTATTTTGAAATAAATGAAATCATACTTTGTAACTCTGAATAATCATGCTTCCCTCACAAGGCACAGGTTCACTGACATCTGCTGTCCCCACATGGAGACTCTGTCGTATTCAAAGAACATCAACAACTCCAGCTCTGAATTGCTCAATCAGGCATTAGTAGAAAGACTCTCTTCTGCTAATAGAACCTCAAAGGCAATTTGCCATTTGTATGGCAAAGAAACAGAGCTTCACTGACAATGAATTAAATTATTCAACAGTTTGCATAACACCCCTAAGCTTATGTTCATGTGTATTTCAAAATGTGGCTCTGACATCGCAAGTCTGCTTCTCTTTGGAGGTCTAGATCAGTTTGCATGCCTTTAGCTGGTTAGGTCCTCACACCTACCTTACTATGCTTCAGGGTCAAGAGACGGTTGCAATGTGCCTTAAAGAATCCTTCCCCTCACCCCCTAGGTTTTAGGACTTTATTGTTTACAAAGTAATTTCCCTACCCCATTCACCACCCCCTAACTACCAAAGAGGAAATGGGGCTTCAAATTACAGTAGTTCTCATTCTTCAGGAGACAAAGTACTAAGAACTATGGCCATCATCTCCTTTATGAGGCTTAACTGACCCAGGCAGAACTTCAACCCCTATAATCGCTTTATAGATTATAAACTTAAGTTAGTTTTAAAATTTCTCTAAGCTACAGTTTACCAAGTGGTAAAAATGAGGGTACAATAGTACAGAACTCAGACTTGCCAGAAAGATGAAAAGATGTAATTCACATAAAGAAAATAACACTGTGTCTGGAACATAGGCAGCCATCCATGAAGGTTAACTATTATTATAATGATCTCCCTTATATACACAGCCAAGAAGTGGTAGAGCCACAGCTCAAATGTGTCTGGCTGAAACCAGAATCTAGTGAAACGCAGTAGTGCTATATTGCTTGAGTGAGAATTAAAGTGACAGGGGCATTGTCAGCCCCTGCCCAGTGCAACAGAGCAAGCACCCAGTAGGCTAAAAGCTGCCCACCCTCTGTCAGAGGTAGTAGTAAACTGCAGGGCAAGAAGGCATTTGCATTTGCTCTGTTAATTTCATCTAGAGAATATAGTGAGCCTTATGGGTTTGTAGTTTCTCAAATCTAAGCCAAATAATATACTTCCTCCCTGCCAACAATCTCTCTCGGGCCTCCTCTTGCCTTAGGGTCTTGGCATCTTGGACCTTTCCTGCCTCCTCAGGAATATGGAAGAGGAACTAGTCCTCTGGTCAGCCAGCCAGATGGGATCTGCCAAATTCATTACAACCCTGAAACAATGCAACCCATTCTGGGGTCCTGTGTGCTCAAGCCCACATCTGCCTGGCTTTAGGGCTTACCTACTCCACCATACTATTTCTAAGGGGTTCCCAGGGAGGGGGACAGGAGCACAAAGCTTGCTCTTAATCATGAAGCTGCCCCAGAAAAACTGGATTCATGACCACTAATTGATGGCTGGGGGAGCCAAGGTGTCATAAGAAGGGGCTTTGAGCACCTTGCAGCTCACAGGTTTCATCCCAAGTGGGAGGTGCTCCCTTTACATAATATTCTGCCTTTCTTGGGAATTGACCCTGTGCATTGATGGAAAAATGATTAAAAGTCCTTTTTAGGATGATTTCGAGTAAAATAAATTGTTCTCATTTGAGATGGTTTGCCTCTTCTGTCTCTGGGTGTCAAAGCCACAGTGGGTTCACATGAGAAAGGCTTTAGGTTATTGAAACTTCTTCACAGTTCAAGGCTACCACTTATTAACCCTGGCATGAAACGGAGTCTCTGAGAAGTTTTCTTGCCAAAGTCACACAGATTATAAAGGGTGGGGGCATCATTTGAACCCAGACCTGTCTCCAGACTTTTCTGTTTTTTCCTTCTTCCCGTCTATTTCCTGTTTAACTGTTGAACTACCCAGCCGTCATCTGCCCTTGAGCATTGCCTACTACTGTTCACAACTGCTGAAGTAGGGATCGTAACCCTGCCTCTAACTAAGCTGGGGTTGCTTTTTTTTCCTTCACTTCCAGCTAATGTGAGGGTTGAAACAACCAAGTTACAATATTTGAAGTTCCTCTTGCAGTTATGTCCTGCACCCCAAAAGTGTGCCATATACCCCTACACTGTGCCCATTCAGTGGGGGCACCACAAACCCCTCTCCTCTTCCCCAGCTTGAATTGAAATGAGTCTTTCTCCTATGTGGACATGAATTAGATTGTCTGCTGGCTTCATATTAGTATTGAATACTTGCTTTTCCATTCTTGTGATACCTTACTGACAAGAATGTGTTTCAACTCCATCCAGGTTAATACAAAAGATGTAAAGTCTCCAATGCAATACCACAGTTTGTTAATCCATTCCTGGATCCATGGGCATTTAGGTTGTTCCCACATCTTGGCGATTATAAATTAAGCTGCAATAAACAGTCTAGTGCAACTGACTGTTTTATCCTTATGATAAAATGATTTTTTTTCTTCTGGGAAGAAGAATGGAATTGTGGGGTCAACTGGAAGGTCTGATTTGAGTTCTTTGAGGATTCTCCATACTTCTTTCCAAAAAGGCTGTATTAGTTTGCAGTCCCACCAGCAGTATAAAAGTGTTCCCCTCTCTCCACATCTGCACCAGCATCTGAAACTTTAGGATTTTGTGATGTGGCCTAATCTTACTGGGATTAGGGGGTATCATAGGATGGTTTTGATTTGTATTTTAGAAAATCCAGGGATTAATCCTATTTTTTTTTTTTTTTTAATGAGGACTTCTCGGCCTTTCCCTGGCCATGGCTTCTGTTTTTGGTAGCTCCCCTTCTCTATCACCTTAGCCCTCTGCAAGCAGGAATCCTGTGTGGTGTAGATGTGCCACACATCATCCCAGGGCCTCCTGGAAACTAAAGCTACCATGGAGGACAGTCAAGAGTCACACTCAGGCTCCCCTAGCCCAGTAGCCCGGCCTCATGGTTGGGGATCTGCGATGGTGCTGTATTCAAGCTGACCTATCAAGGCAAGGCAAAAAAATAACTAGAATGACTATACTTTAACTTATTTTAATTTTTTATTTATTTATTTATTTATTTATTTATTTATTTTATTGTTGGGGATTCATTGAGGGCACAATAATCCAGGTTACACTGATTGCATTTGTTAGGTAAAGTCCCTCTTGCAATCATGTCTTATGTCTTGCCCCTAGAAGGTGTGGCACACACCAAGGCCCCACCCCTCTCCCTTCTTCCCTCTCTCTGCTTTTCCTCCCCCCCATGACCTTAATTGTTATTAATTGTCCTCATATCAAAATTGAGTACATAGGATTCCTGCTTCTCCATTATTGTGATGCTTTACTAAGAATAATGTCTTCCACTTCCATCCAGGTTAATACGAAGGATGTAAAGTCTCCATTTTTTTTTAATGGCTGAATAGTATTCCATGGTATACATATACCACAACTTGTTAATCCATTCCTGGGTTGGTGGGCTTTTAGGCTGTTTCCACATTTTGGCCTTTGGAAATTGAGCTGCAATAAAGTCTAGTACAGGTGTCCTTATGATAAAAGGATTTTTTTCCTTCTGGGTAGATACCCAGTAATGGGATTGCTGGATCAAATGGGAGGTCTAGCTTGAGTGCTTTGAGGTTTCTCCATACTTCCTTCCAGAAAGGTTGTACTAGTTTGCAGACCCACCAGCAGTGTAAAAGTGTTGCCTTCTCCAGCCCAGAATTCTGTACCCTGCTAAGCTAAGCTTTAAAATTGACAGAGAAATCAAATCATTTATGGATATAAAAACATTGAGGAAATTTGCCACAACAAGACCAGCTCTACAGGAAATACTTCAACCTGTTCTACACACTGACCATCACAATGGATCAGCAGCAAAGTACAAACTCAGAAATTAAAGGACAGAACCTAACCTCCACACTGATGCAAAAGATAAAACTAAGCAATGGATTCTCACAAAATAAGATGAATAGAATACTACCACACTTATCAATTATTTCAATAAATGTTAATGGCTTGAATTCCCCACTGAAGAGACATAGATTGACTGACTATGTCAGTCAAAACACAAGCCATCCATTTGCTGTCTGCAAGAAACACACCTGGCTTCAAAAGACGAACTTACTTTAATTTTAAAATAAAGCATTCTTTAATTTTAAATAAGCATTCTTTATAAAATATACAGAGAGTGCCAAAAATGTATGCACAGTTTAAGAAAGGAGAAAACTGTATTAAAATTGTTAATACTCAATAAATACCAATGACAAAGATGAATACAAGTCATATTTTAGCACCTCTTATAATTGCAGAAGTCAAACGTGACTTGAGTATTATAATTTTAATACAATTTTTTCCTTTCTTAGAACATGCATACATTTATTGGCACCCTCTGTATATCATGTTACAATAGTACATGTATAATTTACAAATATACACTTGGATTTTGGAACCTATAATTTTTTTAAAGGATAGGAAAGTAAGGTTTCAGAAAATTTGGGAATTGTTGTGACTGGTGCTTCACAAACATTAATGTGTATATAAATCACCTGGCATGTTTGCTACATATGGAGTCAGTGGGTTGCTGTAGCTGAGATTCTGCATTTCTAACAAATTCCCAGGTGATATTCAGATTTTGGTCTAGGGACCACACCAGCACAGTGCTATGGGGCTGCCATAAGTGTCCAATCAATCAGGGCACAGGCATTGTGAAGCAGGGGGAGTCCCAAGGAAGGGAGGAAAGTCCCCTGAACTCACCGAGTGGCTTCACATGGGAAAGAATTCAAGCATAAACCACCTAGCAACAGAAAATCTATTGAGAGAGACAGACTGTCAATCTTATTCCACAAAGGAGGGAATCCCTTCTCAAGCAGGAAGAGGACTCCTTATGGGGCAATGATAACATTTTTAAATGTTTTTTTTTAAAAAAAAAAACCTGTTCAACAGACATACATGACCAGTGTCATCTTGTGATCAATCCATAAAGGTTAATCATAAACTGCTGTAAGGCTTCCGGCTAAGTCACATCCCAGCCTCAGCTGGCCCCTGGCTGGTGACTTGCTGGTGACTTTCTTGTTCAGGGGAGTTAGGGTCTGGTGTCAGTCAAAAGACCTGCACCCAGGCTCACTGGATCTTCCTTTTCTGCCTATCCCCACATTAACTGGATCCATGAGAACACACAAATCCATATATATGCTCAGGGATTATTTCTTAAATGTTCAAAATGTTTCTTATTTGAAGAAATCTAGTACCTGCATTTGTATTATAACTATTAAAATTAATGTGAGATCAGGTTAGATGTCATTTATTTCCAATCATCTCTGTAACAAATTGTGTTTGGTTTTAGCATTCAGTTAGGGTAATATCCTAAGTCAAGTTCAGCATTTGAGCTCCCGAAATAAGCATCTGAGGCTTTGTCCTCTCTTCCCATGATCTCTGGCACATCTCTGGGGTTTGTGTCCAGCCTAGGCAGGGCCCTTCCTTCTCATGTATTGTGTAAAGGCCACACTATCCTTTCCAAATTCAGCCTTTCCCTGGACTGAGCACTCAGGGAAGTAATGAATCTGCTCATTTATTAGGAACAGCTTCCTTCTAGCTAGTTCCAGGGAACGAATAGAGCTGGAAGCATTAAACATAATTAACACCAAGACTTAGAAGGCAGCCTGAGGGCATGTCAATTATGCTCCAGCCCTGGGAAGGAATGGATGTTAGTGCCCTCTGCACTATGGACACGGTTCCCCACACCTGGGGACATCGTGGTGGCAGGGGACTGCAGGGAAGAAGAGCAAGTGCTTTGTTGGAACAGCAGTAGCTCTTACTAAGGACTTTCTTATTTCACTATCTTCTTTTTAAAGCTTCTTGGTACTTTATTCTTGGGGAAACAATGTGCTGTTTTTAAATGACTATTTCATTCTTAGGCAGGAAAGGAATTCATTTCAGTGAACCTATGAATGGTCGTGTCAATTAGCTAGAGGTATTTTAAGAATCCAGAGATAGATGGTTCAGAGAACAATAATGACAATTTTAATGTTGTTCTTACTCTGAAAGCAATTTATGTGTATTCTGAAAGCAATTTATGTGTATCAGTATACCAATTTATGTGTGTTCTGATTGCATGGGAAAATTAAAAATAAGAGAACCTCTTAGGGAATGACAGATTTGTGGCAAACAGTAAATATCTTCATCAAGTTTTAACCTCTCCTTCCCTACTCCTATTGTGAGTTTTTGCATTGTAGACATTTTTAACAACTTTGAAGGTATCTGTAGATTTTTCTTTCTTAACAGCTCTTAGATCATGTCCTTTATGTTTTAAACTTGTACTCACATTAAATCTGGTCTAATACATTTATACAATACTTTATAAAATGGATTTATATTTTGTTCCGTATTCAATTTTCAATATTAAGCACCTGTTATTTTGACTAATTGGCTTCTCATAGCTTTATTATTCCAGATTCTTTGCAAATTATTTAGGATTCTTTTAACTAATATTTGTTAAGATCTTACAAATGTGCAAAAAACTATCTCCTAGGTTTTGAGATGGACTGTCCCTACCCTCAAGAACTCATGGTTTGTGGCTCAAGTTTTGAAATATAATTAACAATATTAGAAATATTGTTATAATTTCTTTCTCTTAATCATAACATTTTGTTTGTATACTTTATCTATTTTTGCATTTATTTCATTCTGTTAATCTGTCAATTGATGAAAACAACATTAAGAATATTCAGACTCTGGATTGGTGCCAGCCACATACACAGGAGCTGGCAGGTTCAAACCCGGCCAGGGCCTGTCAAACAACAATCACAACTACAACAACAACAAAAAATAGACAGGCATTGTGGCAGGCACCTGTAGTTCCAGCTACTTGGGAGGCTGAGGCAAGAGAATCACTTAAGCCCAGGAGTTTAAGGTCACTGTGAGCTGTGATGACACAGCACTCTACCGAGGGTGATATAGTGAGACTCTCATCTCAAAAAAAAAAAGAATATTCAGACTCATGTTTAGAGAATATTTTTACAATTGTTTCAAAAACTCTATGTCATGGAATGAGCTGTAGCCCTGGGTCCAGATGCTGGTCTCAGCTGGTCACTTCATTTTTGGGGATCAGAATGTACCTCCAATGAAGTCAAGGTTCTGACTTCTATCCCCTGAGGGCCAGTTATCCTCACAGGACTTGTGAAGACCTTACACTCTGATCTAATCAGATGTTCACGAATGTCTCCTATTGGTTGCGAGAGAGGCAATTGAAAGAGTTGAGAGAATTGGCCCATATCCACATCCACTGGTGGGAAAACAACCCAAAACTCAGGTCTTACAGTCAGCAGAATCATTTCATTTAACCAGAGTAACTCTGCACAGGTTTCACAGCACATAGTCAATGTTTTCTGAATGAATAAATGGAGTCGGCCCAGAGCCTATGTCATGGTAGGGTATAAGTGGGTGACAGTCTGGTCCACATGAGAGGGAGGGTAGCCACCAAGCGTGGAAATTACATAGGCAGTCACTTCCAGGGCAGAGGTTAGGAAGCATAGTAGGTTGCTGACACCAGAGAAAACAAGCACCCCTGCCCAACCCCACCCTTCCCCCACCCCTGCATAGGACACAGTACAAAAAAGATAGAAACACAATCCTGCAAGCCCTTTTCATTGTGAGCATTTAGGGCCTGTTGTCACTTTCTCTTTCATCCAAAGCCCCAGACAGGGGACTCTCTTTGGGGGTTACAAGGCTGGGATACTCAAGGAGAGGGTCTATAAAGGAGCCCTGCCTTGTCCCTGCCTGAGAGGTTAAGGACTGAACATGAGAGGTCATTCCAAGACCAAAGGAAGCAGAGTCCAGTTTCTGTGTGGGCAACCTGGCCTTTATTCACTCTGGTGCAAGTAGGCTGAGTTCAAGAAAAAAGTCAGCATATGGGTTAAGATGGGTGGAAATATAAGAGTTGTAGGGGGGCGGGGGGCGGGTAGGGATTGGCACACTCATTCCTTCCTGGGCTGGATCTTCTTCCCGGGGCAGGACAGTTCTATTTGGGCCGCTCCCCACACTCAGCCCTATCACTGCCCTCTGCTTTTCTTTCTCAACCCTTTTCTCACTGTAGTGTTACAGTTGGTCTGTCTGTATATGTCCCATTCTAAATTCAGAGTTAACTTGGGGACAAGAACCCATACATTCAGTATCTGACCTGGTACTTGGGAGGCCCTCAGTAAAGGTCTGTGGACTACATGGATCTTTCTTTCTTTTTTCTTTCTTCCTTCCTTCCTTTCTTTCTTTCTTTTTGAGACAAAGTCTTATTTTCTTGCCCTTGGTAGGGGGCCGTGCTGTCATAGCTTACAGCAACCTCAAACTCCTGGGCTCAAATGATTCTCTTGCCTCAGCCTCCCAAGTAGCTGGGACTACAAGTGCCCACCACAACACCCAGCTATTTTCAGAGACAGGGTCTTGCTCTTGGTCAGGCTGGTCTGGAACCTGCAAGCTCAGACAATCCACCTGCCTCAGCCTAATTGCATGGATGTTAAACAGGGAACCTGGAAAGTAAGGCCTCAGCTGGCTGGAGGTAAACAGAGCCAGAAGTGTTGATGACAGCTGGAGAGGGCCTCAAGGAAGCCTGAGAAAAGGTGAAATCAGCAGCAATGAGGGATGGCATGGGGAAGGGCTGGGACAGAGAGGTGGCAGCCACAATGCTGAGAGGAGTTCTGGCCTATATATCATGAGGTATGGGCTTCTGAAATGGTTTGGGGGATTGGAGTCAGCTCCAAGTGGACTAAGGACCGCAGAAAGCCACGTGGCAAGAGCTCAAGGAACAGAAACTAGAGTGGCAATACAAGTTTGAGATAGCCAAGGCCCAGTGGAATTATTCCACAGGAATAGGTGGAGTTCACAGTGCCCACACACTAACTGAAAGAATCCTTGTCCTAGAGACTTTCACAAATAGAATCTCAGTCAATACTTCAAACAATTCAATATGGCAGTACTGTTACACCCACTATACAAAGGAAGAAACTGAGGTTTAGGAACCTGCCCAAGTAGGGAGTATCAAGACTCAGATTTAAACTCAGATCCTGTGACTCCAGTTCACTGCAACACATCTTCCTGGGCCAACCCACCAGAGCCACGTCAGTTGGAGCAGAAGGTGGGTGCCTCGTCTCAGGGAGCAGGGGCTTTGCTTCTTTGCTCTAGAGAACCTGAGTGGTATCTTAGGGGTGACAGAAACCACTTCCTCTCTGTGTCCAGTGAGTAGTGTCCCCAGGGCTCCAGGTAGGGGCTCATTATAAAAGAACACAATTTTGTCACCCATTGTCTTGTCCCAAAGAACACATCTTTATATGCATGTATTCTTCTTGCAGGGGAATTTTATTGTATTTACTGTAATCTAAATTTTCTATCAATTTTACATTTTATTATTTTTGTTAGTTTGTCATCAGTTGACATTCTTTCCTTTTGAATGTTATGAATTAGGGTTTAGACTGCTCCGTCTTCTACACTTATAACTTCAGTTTCCTTCTCAATATCTGCCCCTTCAGCAGAGAACAAAACCCACTTTTGTTTAATAACTGAAATAGTCCCCATGTTCATTTCAAAATCTCCTGAGCACCCACTGCCATACAAAGATTCATGGCTTAGAGATACAAATAAGAAGTAAGTCTCTGTCTCCAAAGAGTTTACATGCAAGCACCTCAATCAGAATTAAACACTTGCTACTCAGAGCTATAAATAACATGGCCATGGCAGATCCAGGAAACAATGTATTCTGACAGCACCCTGAGAATCATGGTAGTCATAATGACTCCCATGTCAGTGGGGTCTTGAGCCTTTAAAATGAGAAAGACTGAAAAGTTTAGAAAGACTAGACAAACTGATTAACCATTTCTTCCCTGCAAGGCCTCTTGTTACTCTTTAGGCTCTATAGCTTAGTGGTTAAAGAGTACAGACTCTAGTCAGAGTCTATCACAGCAGTTCTCAACCCGTGGGTCATGGCCTACGGGAACTGTATTAAAGGGCTGTGGCATTAGGAAGGTGGGGAACCACTGGTCTATCACTTACCTTCAGCTAGTCACTGAGCTCTTCATGTTTCATTTTCTCATCGTCAAGATGGAGATAATAGTACTCGACTTTTTAATATTGTGTGGGGAATTAATTCTCTCTACATATGCAAAAAATATTTGAAACATTGCCTAACATATACTGTTATGCTAATGCTACAATTATTCTCCTTTGTTTCCTCATACACGTATCCCAAAGAGATCACAGGACTAACTCCACAGATTTGTTATTTGGATTAAATGAGATCACTTATGTTGAGTACCTGGCACATAGTCCACACTAAACACTAGTTCTCTTCCTATTTAAAAATGCATTTTCTTAGTTTAAAATAAGATAATAACATGCACACAAAAATGATAGCTTAAGGATTGCCTTTTACAAAATTGCCATGGTAAAGCTTCAGAAATTTGTGAACTTGCCAGTAAAAGTTTTGGCTCAAGTTTTGCTGGGAAATGTATGATTTATGCCCAAAGTCCAAAGGTTATCAACTTTCACAAATTGGCATGGCAATTTCTATGATACATTCAATGGAGCTTTTGAAAAGGCTTATTTATGTCATTTCAGAATAAAGTAATCCTATCGGTGCCTATAAAGCTTTGCAACACTCATTTCTTATACCCACTCTAAAGGTTTTTAAGTCTGTGAGCTTGTCAAGAAACTGTTGTTTTTCATTTCACTTTGGAACTCTTCAAGATAATAAATGAGAAGCCCTACATTAAAGGGCATTTATAATAACAGTAATAAAACACTCATGCATTTGGAGATAAACCAGCTTTAAAAATGAATTTTGGCTGTAAACTTATTCTTCTGCTTTAGCATATATTTTGAACAGGGGCCTTTACAAAGGCATGCAAATGTTTGAGTGTGGGCAGTAGCATTTTTTTTTTTACTAGACTATTCTTTAGAGCAGTTTTATATTCATACCAAAAGTTGAGCAGAAAGTAGAGATATTTTTCCATATGCCTCTTGCCCCCACACATACACTGCCTCTGCCATTATCAGCATCTTTATCAAAGTGATGCATTTGTTAAAAGTTGATGAGCCTACATTGACACATTATTATCACTCAAAGTCCACACGTTACATTAGGGCTCACTCTTGGTGTTACATTGTTACATATTCCGTAGGTTTGAATAAATTTATAGTGACATATATCCACCATTAAAGGATCATACAGAATAGTTTTACTGCTCTAAAAATCCTCCATGATCTGTCTATCTATAACCCTGGAAACCACTGATCTTTTTTACTGTCACCTTAGCCTGCCTTTTCTAGAATGTCATATAGCTGGACTTATACAGCATGTAACCTTTTCAGATTGACTTCTTTCACTTAGTAATATGCATTTTAGGTTCCTCTATGTCTATTCAAAGCTTTGTAACTTATTTCTTTTTAACACTGAATAATATTCTCTTATATAGATGTACCACAGTTTATTTATCCTTTCACCTACTGAAGACCATTTTGGTTGCTTTCAAGTTTTGGTATTTTATTAATATAGTTGCTTCAAACATCCATGAATGTAAGCTTTTGGTTCCTTTGGGTACCTAGCAAGGAGAATAATTGCCAAAACATGGTAAAAGTATGTTTAGTTTTGTAACACTCTGCTAAATAGTCTTCCAAAGTTGCTATACCATTGTGCCTTTCCAGCAGCAAATGAATGAGAATCTCTGCTACTTTGCATTCTCACCAGCATTTGGTGCTATCAGTATTCTGGATTTTGGCCCTTCTAAAAGCAATATAATTTAAAAAAACAGACCAAGAACTTATTATACCAAAGAACATATAAAAATGGCAAATAAACATGTGAAAAGATGCTCTATGTCATCAGGAAAATGTAAATTAAAAGGGGGAAAGGGAGGGGAGGGGGGGAGGTAAGTGGAGGAAGGGGGATTAATGGGATTACACCTGCAGTGCATCTTACAAGGGTATAGGTGAATCCTAGTAAATGTGGAATGTAAAGGTCTTAGCAAAATAACTAAGAAAATGCTATAAGAGCTATGCTAACTAGTGTGATGAAAATGTGTCAAACGATCTATGAACCAAGTGTATGGTGCCCCATGATCATATTAATGTACACAGCTATGATTTAATAAAAATTAAAAAAAGAAGAAAAAAAATATTCATTCTTGGTCTGTTTTTTAAATTATATTGCTTTTTTCCCCCTTATTGTTGATTTTTTTTAGTATGTTCAGGCTTTCTGTTTCTTTATGATTCAGTCTTAAAATGAATGTTCCTAGGAAATTATCCATTACCTTTAGGTTATCCAATTTTTTGGCATATGATTGTTTATTAGTTTCTTATAATCCTTTTTATTTCAGAGGTTTTTATTTAATGTCTCAACTTTAATTTATGATTTTAGTTATTTGAGTCTTCTTAGTTTTTTTGTTTAAGCTAAGGGTTTGAGATTTTTGTTCATCTTTTCAAAAAAACAAACTGTTCTGCTGACTTTTACTATAGTTTTCTAGTCTCTATTTGATTTATTTCTGGTCTGATCTATACTATTTTCTTCTGCTAACTTTGGGTTTAGGTTTTTCTTTTTCTAACTCATTGAGGTGAAATATTACATCATTTATTTGAGATCTTTCTTCATTTTAAATGTAGGCACCTATCTCTACAAACTTCCTTGTTAGAACTGCTTTTGCTGCATATCATTAGTTTTGGCATGTTGTATTTCCATTTTTTGATCTCAATTTTTTTTTAATTCCTCTTTGATTTCTTTGATCCATTGTTTGGTCAAGAGTATTTATGTAAAGTTATATGTGTTATTTCATTTCTAGATTGTGTGAATTTTCTAGTTTTTCCTCCTGTTATTGATTTCTAGTTTCATACTGTTGTGGTCAGAAAAAATACTTGATATACTTTTAGTCTTTTTAAATATTTTAAGACTTTTTCCCTAATATATGATCTATCTCAGAAAAATTTGTATGCACACTTAAGAACAATATGTATTCTAACACTATGGGGTGGTAAGTCCTGTATACATCTAAGTCTGTATGGTCTATAGTGTAGTTCAAGTTTGTTTCCTTACTAATTTTCTGTCTGCATTATCTATCCATTGTTGAAAGAGGGTCGTTGAATTCCCTTATATTATTGTGTTTCTGTCTATTTCTCCCTTTGAATCTGTTTGAAGTAGTAATTAAATACATTTTAAAGTTTTAAAATCTAGGACCAGATGGCTTCACAGTAGAATTCTAACAAACATTCAAAGAAAAATTAATACTAATCCTTCTTAGACACTTCCAAACTATAAAAGCAAAGGGAATGCTTCCAAACTAATTTTGTGAGGCCAGAATCACCCATATACCAAAGCCAGGCAAAGGTGCCATAAGAAGAAAAAAAAAAAAAACTACAGAACAATGTCTCTGATGAACATATGTGGGAGGTAGTCTGATTTCTCTGCAGGCACTCTAGTTCGTGGTAAGGCATGGAAAGCAAGACATCCCTGCCTGAGGCTTCTTATCAAAAATACTGAAGGCTAAAGGAGCCTGGAGGCAGCTCAGACAGGGAAATGTCTTTAAGACTATCCCTGTATGGAGAAGCAGCAGGTCGGCAGGCTAAGTCTTTTCAACTCCTGATTGGCAGTTAGATTAGGGAAGCTGGTTTGTCTGCCATGCAGAGATGAAAAGTGTTTTCCCATCCCCCTTTCTAAATGTGTTATCAGGCAGTTTGTTGTCAATTTATTACCCTATGCTCTTCTACCCAACCTTGAGGATTGGGCTTGGGATTCTTTTTTTCCTATATTTGAATTTTGACCCTTCATAGTTTTTCAGGAATGGTTTGTGTTAGAGATCAATAAAAGGTTTCTGAGGAACTGGGGTGTGATGCATTGCCTCAATCTGCCACTTGGTGCATGAGAAAATGTATGCCTCTCCAGGCTTCTCAGACTTTGTGCATTAAGTTGGTGTGAAGTTCCCCTCAGAATCCTGACTAATACAGATGCAAAAATTCTCAATAAAATACTAACAAACTGAATTCAACAATATAGCAAAAAGATTATACACCATGACCAAGTGGGATTTAATCTCTGGGATGCAAGATTAGTTAAATATAGGCAAATCAATGTTGTACACATTAACAGGAAGAAAGATAAAAAATGCACAAACATCTCAATAGATGTGGAAAAGCACTTGACAAAATTCAGTACTCATTCATGATTTATACTCTGAATGACTTAGGTATAGGAGAAGAGCTTTTTCAACATAATAAATGTCAAGAAAATGGAAAGCTTTTCTTATACAAGTCAGTAAAAGTCACCACTTCTATTCAGCATAGTATTTGATTTATAGCAGCAGCAATCAGACAAGAAAAAGAAATAATAAGCTATCCAATTGAAAACAAGGAAGTGAAACTTTCCTTCTTTGCAGATGACGTGATCCTCTAAGTAGAAAATCCTAAAGGATGCACAATAAACCCTGTTAGAACTAGTAAATTAATACAGAAAATTGAAAGATACAAATCAACATAAATATTTTTTGTATGCATTTCTTTATACCAGTAATAATCTATCTGAAAAAGAAATCAAGAAACAATCCCATTTATAATTGCATCAAAAAGAATAAAGTGCTCAGGAATAAACTTAATCAAGGAAGTAAAAGATCATATGTTGAAAACCATAAAACATCAATAAAAGAAATTAAAGACACAGATAAATGGAAAATATGCTATGGTCATGAATTGGGAGAATCACTGTTGTTAAAATGTCCATACAACCCAAAAGAATATACAGATTCATTGTAATCTCTGTTAAGATGCCAATAGTGTTTTTCACAGAAATAGAAAAACCAATTCTAAAAACTGGTGAATAGCCAGAGCAATATTTTCAAAGAAAAAAAATTGGAGACATCAAACATCCTGATTTCAGTGTGGTTTTAATTTACATTTCTCTAATAATTAGGGATGATGAGCATTTTTTCATGTGTTTGCTAGCCATTTGTCTGTCTTCTTTAAAGAAGGTTCTGTTCGTCTCTCTTTCCCATTGCTGTGTGGGATTGTTGTTTTTTTTTCTTGTGGATTAATTTAAGTTCTGTATAGATCCTACTTATTAAGCCTTTGTCTGATTCAAATATGCAAATATCCTTTCCCATTGGGTAGGTTATCTATTTGCTTTGTTTGTTGTCTCCTTGGCTGTACAGAAGCTCTTCAGTTTAATTAAATCCCATTTGTTTATTATTGCTGTTGTTGCTATTGCCATGGCAGTCTTCTTCATAAAGTCTTTCCCCAGGCCAATATCTTCCAGTGTTTTTCCTATTCTTTCTTTGAGGATTTTTTATAATTTCATGCCTTAAATTTAAGTCCTTTATCCATCTTGAATCAATTTTTGTGAGTGGAGAAAGGTGCAGGTCCAGTTTCAGTCTTTTACATGTGGATATTCAATTCTCCCAGCATCATTTATTGAGTAGGGAGTCTTTCCCCCAGTGGACGTCCTTGTTTGATTTATCGAAGATTAGGTGCTTGTAAATTGTTGGTTTCATTTCCCAGTTTTCTATTCAATTCCAAATGTCTATGTCTCTATTTTTGTGCCAGTACTATACTCTCTTGACCACTATGGCTTTCTAGTACAGCCTAAAATCCGATATGGTGATACCCCCAGCTTTGTTTTTATTACTAATAACTGCCTTAGCTGTATGGGGTTTTTTCTGGTTCCATACAAAATGCAGAATCATTTTTTCCAAGTCTTGAAAATAGGATGTTGGCATTTTAATAGGAATGGCATTGAATTGGTAGATTGCTCTGGGAAGTATAGACATTTTAACAATGTTGATTCTTCCCAGCCATGGTATGTTCTTCCATTTGTTAAAGTCCTATGCTATTTCCCTTATTAGGGTCTCATAATTTTCTTTATAGAGGTCCTTCACCTCTTTTGTTAGGTATATTCCTAAGTATTTCATTTTGGGGGGGGCTATGGTGAAGGAGTTATGTCCTTAATTAACCTCCCATCTTGGCTGTTGTTGGCGTATAGAAAGGCAACTGACTTGTGGACACCGATTTTATATCCTGAGACATTGCTGTATTTTTTGATGACTTCCAAGAGTCTGTGGTTGAGTCTTTAGGGTTCTCTAAGTGTAAGATCATATCATCAGCAAAGAGGGATTGTTTGACTTTCTCTGCTCCCATTTGGATTCCCTTTATTTCCTTGTCTTGCCTAAGTGTATTGGCTAGAACTTCCAGCACTATGTTGAATAGTAATGGTGACAGAGGACAACCTTGTCTGGTTCCAATAAGAGGAAAAGCTTTCAGTTTTACTCCATTCAGTAAAATATTAGCTGTGGGTTTGTCATAGATAGCTTCGATCAGTTTCAGAAATGTGCCACCTATGCCTATACTCCTCAGTGTTCTAATTAGAAAAGGATGCTGGATTTTATCAAATGCTTTTTCTGCATCTATTGAGAGGATCATATAGTCTTTGTTTTTGCTTTTGTTGATATGGTGAATAACATATCTAACCCCAGTGAAAATGGCCTATATCACAAAATCTCCAAACTACAGATGCTGGCGTGGATGTGGAGAGAAAGGAACACTTTTACACTACTGGCAGGACTGCAAACAAATACAACCTTTTTGGAAAGAAGTATGGAGAAACCTCAAAGAACTCAACTAGACCTCCCTATTTGATCCTGCAATCCCATTACTGAGAATCTATCCAGAAGCTGGGGGGAACCTTTTATTATAAAGAAACTTGTACTAGACTGTTTATCGCAGCTCAATTTACAATCGCTAAAATGTGGAAAAAGCGTAAATGCCCTTCAACCAGGAATGGATTAGCAAGCTGTGGCATATGTATACCATGGAATACTATTCAGCCATTAAAAAAAAAATGGAGGGTGGCGCCTGTGGCTCAGTGAGTAGGGTGCCGGCCCCATATGCCGAGGGTGGCGGGTTCAAACCCAGCCCCGGCCAAACTGCAACAACAACAAAAAAAAAAAAAATGGAGATTTTGCAGCATTTGTATTAACCTGGATGGAGGTGGAAGACATTGTTCTTAGTGAAGCATCACAGAAATGGAGAAATATGATTCCTATGTATTCAACTTTGATATGAAGACAATTAATGACACAATGGGGCATGGGGGAAGGGGAGAGCAAACTGAGAAGGAGGGAGGGGGGTGATGGAAAGGAAAAGAAAAAAATAGAAAAGAAAACAAAATAGTGACTAATTCTCACATAGACTGGATTTAATTTTGACCAGAGTACATTATTTGAACATTAATTTTTAATTCAACTTGTTAAGATGTTGTTTAGGATATTGCATCCTTATTTATTTATTTATTTATTTATTTATTTTTGTGGGTTTTGGCCGGGGCTGGGTTTGAACCCGCCACCTCTGGCATATGGGACCAGTGCCCTACTCCTTGAGCCACAGGCGCCGCCCTGCATCCTCATTTATAAGTGAAACATGTTTGTAATTTCCCCTTTATAATAATATATTTTTTCCAATTTTAATATCAGGTGTATCCAGATGAAGTAGAATGATTTTTGAAGTATTTCTTCTTTTTCTATTGTCTATAAGATTTGGAATGATATTTTTTTTTGAAATTATCTTTTATGTTTTATTTAGAAATATTAGTTGTTGGGCAGCACCTGTGGCTCAAAGGGGTAGGGCGCTGGTCCCATATACTGAAGGTGGTGGGTTCAAACCCAACCCTGGCCAAAAACCACAAAAAAAAAGAAAGAAAGAAAAGAAAAGAAATATTAGTTGTCTATTTTTTGAGACTTTGGGAAAAAATAATAAGAAGAAGTTAATGGATGACTTTATACTGAACCTCGGAGTCAAAGCATTTTATGGTAGACATATTCTTATTTGGAAAAGTGAATGTTACTTTTGTTACATTATTATTGTTATTGTTTCTCAATAAAAAATAATGAATAAAGCTTCTATTAACACTTGTGTGCATATTTTGCATGTACATAAGTTTTTAAACTCATTTTTGGAAAAAAAAATACTGATTTCAAATTAGAGTATAAACCCATAGTAATCAAACAATAGGGTGCTGGCATAGAAGTAAGCGTGTAAGCCAATGAATGGAACAGAATAGAAAGTCCATAAATAAACACAAGCATATATAGTCAACTAATTTTTTACAAAAGTAAGAAGACATTAAGGATAGTCTTCAATATATGATCTTGGCAAAACTACGTACCCACATAGAAAATAATGTAATTAGACCTTAATTTACACCATATGCAAAAAAAATTCACCTCAAAATGGATTAAAGACTTAAATGTAAGCCCTGACACCATAACATTCTGAGAAAAAGCTTGACAGTGCTCTTGTCAATGACATTTGGGTATCATACCAAAAACTCATGTAATAAATAAACAAAAATAAACAAACAGGACTACATTAAACTAAAAAGCTTCTGCAAAGGGAAGCAAACAATTGATAGAAAAATAGAGAATATTGTGAAGTATAAATCATATTGTCAAGTTTTAAAATTCTTTTACATTTTGTATAATTGTCCTTTATTGGATATGTCTTTACAAATATTTCATCCCCATCTGTGGCTTTTCTTTCTAGTCTCTCAACAGTGTCTTTTGCAGAGCAGAAAATTGTACTTTTCATGAAATCCAGTTTATCATTTTTTTCATGAATTGTATCTTTGGTATTATATCTAGAAAGTCATCATTGAACCCAAAGGTCATCTAGAAATTTCTCCTGTGTTATCTTCTAATTGTTTTATACTTCTACATTTTGAATTATAAGACCATGATCCACTTTGAGTTAATTTTTGTGGAGGGTGTAATATCTATGTCTAAATTATTTTGTGTGTGTATGTTTACCGGTTCTAGTACCATTTGTTGAAAGGATTATCTTTTTTTCTGTTGTATTGCCATTGATCCTTTATCAAAAATAAGTGGACTATATTCACATGTGTCTATTTTTGGCTCTCCATTCTGTTCCATTGAACTATTTTTCTCTTTTTGTGTCAACACATCACTGTCTTGATTACCATAGTTTTATAATAAGGCTTAAAGTTGGATAATTTCAGAACTTTATTCTTTTTATTTATTTACTTATTGTTAAACCATAGCTGTGTACATTAATGCAATCATGGGGCACCATACACTGGTTTCTCTTGCAATATTATAGAAGAAATTTTGAGTCTTTTGCCTCACCATATAAACTTTAAAATCAGCTTGTCAGTATTTACAAGGTAACTTGCTGGAATTTTGATTGAGATTGTATTGAATCTGTAGAACAAATTGAGAACAACTGACCTCTTAACAATATTGAGTCATCCTATCCATGACAATGGAATATCTCTCCAATTATTTAGTTCTTCTTTGATTTGTTTCATTAGCATTTGTAGCTTTTTTTTTACATAGACCTCATAGATATTTTGTTAGCTCTACACCTAAGAATTTCATTTTTGGAATACTAAATGTTAATACATTTAAATTTTCAGTTTCCATTTGTTTACTCCTAGTATATAGAAACTTTTGTATATTAACCCTATATCTTGCCGTCTTAAGTATAATTGCTTATTAGTTACAGGAGGGCATTTTGTCAGTTCTTTTGGATTTTTTATATGTGTAACCACGGCATCTGAAAATGGATGAAATGTGACACTTTCATTTTTCTTCTCAATTTAGATCTTTAATTTCCTTTTCTTGTCTTATTGCCTTAGTCAGGACTTCCAGTATGATGTTGAATGTAGTGGTTACAGGAGACATCTTGTCCTGTTTACTTACATTAGTGGGAAAGCTTCTAATTTCTCATTAATAACTATGATACTATCTGTTCATTGTAAGTTCTACCAAACAACTGTAGAAAGAAATTATACTGTTTCTTCAGTCTCTTTCAGAAGATGGAGATTGAGAGAACACTTCCTAAGTTATTTCATGAAGACAGTATAATATACAAGGACTTTATAAGAAAAAAAATACTATAAACCAGTATCTCTCATGAACAATGATCCAAATCCTCAACAAAATATGAGCAAATCAGATCCAACAACATATAAAAAGAATTATGCGCCATGACCAATGAGATTTGCCCAAGGTATGCAAGGCTGGTTCAAGATTTGAAAATCAAACAATGTAATCCATCACATCAGTAGGCTAAAGAAGAAAGCTATATGACCATATAGTAGATGCACAAATATCATTTTGCAAACTGAAAAATAGCATTTTACAAAACCTAACACCCATTTGTGATCATAAGTCTCAGAAAACTAGAAATAAAGGGGAATCTTCTCAACTCCATATTCTTTAACAGTTGGTGCTTTCTGTTTTGGAAGGCTGTTAATTTTCTCAGTCAATTCAGGCTGCTATAACACATTGACAGGGTGTAGTCTTATAATATTCTTGGATGTCTTACAATCAACATAAGTGTATTTCTCACAATGTGAGGGATGGAAGTCCCAGATCAAGATATTACATGGTCGTGTTCCAGAAAAAGCTCTTTTCTAGGTTGCAGACTGCTGCATTCTTGTTGTCAGGGCATAAAGGTGGAAGAGAGCTCTTGGAGTTGTCGTGTTTTTATTTTTGTTTGTTTGTTTGTTTTGTTTTTTTTGCAGTTTCTGGCTGAGGCTGGGTTTGAACCCACCACCTCTGGCCTATGGGGCTGGCACCCCACCCCTTTGAGCCACAGGCACCACCCTAGAGTTCTTTTTTATAAGGGCACTAATCCCATTCTGGAGGACTCCAGCCTCATGATCTAATCCCTGCCAATAGGCCTCACCTCCAAATACCCTCACACTGAAGGTTAGGATTTTTTTACTTTCAATGAATTGGGGGACGTAAATACTCAGCCCATAACATTAACTATTGATTCAGTTTCTTTATAGATACAGTCTTATTCAAATTATCTATTTAGGCTCACATGAGCTAGGTTATCAAATTTGTGGACACAAAGCTATTTATAGTGTTTCTTTATTATCCTTTTAATGTCCACAGAATCTATAGTGATGTTTTCTCTTTCACTTATGATATTGGTAATTTGTGGCCTCTTGTTTTTCTTAGTTAGCCTGGTTAGATGCTTATTTACTTTATTAATCTTTCAATAACCAGTTTTAAGTTTCATTCATCTTCTCTATTGATTTGTTTTCAATTTTATTATTTTTTGCTTTAATTTTTATTACTTCTCCTCCGCTTACTTCAGATTTAATTTGCTTTTCTTTCTCTAGATTCCCAAGGTGGAAACTGATACATTCATTTTATAACTTTCTCCTTTTCTAATATATGCATTTAATACTATAAATTTGATGCGCTTCTTTCATTGCATCTCACAATTTTGATAAGTTGTGTTTTCATTTTCTTAGCCATTACTACCCTTATAACTAATCATTTCTATTGCCTTTATTCTTTTTTTTTTTGTCTTTCTTTTTTTATCCTTTGTGGTTTTAATTGAGTATTTTTATGCTTTTATTTTCTCCCCTTTATTAACAGACTGGTTATGATTTCTTAAAAGAAATTATTTTAGTGCTTGCCTTTGAGTTTGAGATATGCATTTACAGCTAATTCAAGTCTTCTTTCAAAATAATAATATGTTACTTCACCAATAGTTGTATCTTATACTAAAAACGCAATTCTAATTCTTTCCTTCCATCCCTTATATGGTTGCTGTCATTTATTTTGCTTATACATAAGCATATATATAATGTGTGACAGCAATGATAGGCATATATATTTGAATATATTGTTGCACAAAACTATGTTAGATCAATTAAGAATAAAAAATGAAAGTTTTTCATTTATCGTTCCTTCTTCCTTTTCTGATGCTTTTCCATTTTATTTTTTTTATATTGATCCAAGTTTCTTTCTGGCATCACTTTCCATCTCTCTGAATAACTTCTTTTAACATTTCAGAAATATTTGTGTTAGAGAAAGCTTTATTTTCCTTTTAATATTTCAGAAATATTTGTGCTAGAGAAAGCTTTATTTTCCTCTTACTTTTGAAGAATGATTTTTTAGGGTAAAAAATTCTAGATTGGTGATTTTTTTCTTTCGTCATTTTAAATATTTCACTCCCCTGTATGCTTGTGTGCAAGGTTTCTGAGAAGAAATTACGTGTCATTTTTAATCTTTGCTTCTCTGACAAAAAAAAAATCTTTGTTTTTATTCTTCTGAAACATTTTTTACCATTCTTTCACCATTTTTGTCTGTGATTTTATTCAATTTAAACATAATATGCCTAAGTGTAGTTTTTTAAGCATTGATCCTGCTTGGCATTCCCTAAGCTTCCTGAATCTGTAGTTTGATGTCTGACATTAATTTGGGGAACATTGAAATATTTTTTCTGTTAATTTCTCTCTTCTCCTGGTATTCTATCACATGTTGTCTCACAGGTCTTAAATATTTTGTTTCTGTTTTCTTTTCAGCTTTTTCTTTCTTTTTTTTTTTTCTTTTTTTGGTTTTTGGCCAGGGCTGGGTTTGAACCCACCACCTCTGGCATATGGGGCCGACACCCTACTCCTTTGAGCCACAGGTGCCACCCTCAGCTTTTCCTTTCTAAGTTTGCTTTTCAGTTTTGGTAGTTTCTGTTGGGATTGCCCTCAAGCTTGGAGATTTCTTTAGCCATATTAAGTCTATTAGTAAACCCATCAAAGGCATTTTTTATTTCTATTACAATGTATTTGATCTCTAGTATTTCTTTTTAACATTTTCTTGAAATGTCTATCTCTCTGCTTATATCACCCATCTGTTCTTCATGCTGTCCTTTTCATCCATTAGAGCCTTTAGCATAGTAATCATAGTCATTTTAAATTCCTGATCTGATAGTTCCATGATCCCTGTCATGCTGATGCTTGCTATGTCTTCCCTAACTGTGTTTTTGTTTTTTGTATGTTTTGCCTTTTAATATGCCTTGTATTTTTTTTGTTTGTAATCAGGCAGAATTACTGGCTAAAAGGAACTGATATAAATAGGCCTTTCATGATATTGATGTAAGGTGTGGAGAAAAGAAAAGTGTGTTATAGCTCTATGGTTAGGTATCAGCCTTTTAGTTAGTTAGATCTTCACTTTATTACACCTTTGAGTAAAATATGATGGCTATAGCAGCTATAATTGGACATTTTCCTTCTCCCAGGTGGAAGGTTAGAGCAACTGGTGTTAGGTAATTTCTTCCCCCTAGGTCAGTTGAACTCTGATCAAACAAATCCCAGGTCAGGCTCTGCTTAAATAGCTTCTCCGAGGACAGACCTTATTAAGAAAAAAATGCTCCAGCATATCTCAAAATGGTTACTTTTCACCATTCCTCAAGGGGACTTCTCTTCTATATTCACTGTGCAATTCTGATCAGTCTCTGAGAGGCAAAACTCCTAAGAATGACTGGGTCCCTCTGGAGTTTTGACACTCAGACTTATTTGTTAATTAGATGATAGGTTTTCCTACCCACTACATATTCCTGTAGAAATTTCTGGTCAGAATTTTCTGCTCTGGTAAGTTGTAATTCTCAGTATCCACCTGCCCATCTCTCCAATTTTGAGGCAGCAGTTTTTCCTATGACCTCATCTCTCTTAAGGATTTAAATGCTATTGATTTTTCACTTTCTTGAGGTCTTTGCTTGTTAGGACATGGTGGCCACTTCCAATATCTTACATGCCAGATAAGAAACAAGAAGTCGAGGCAGAGACAAGATGACTGACTGAAGCCAGCTTTCCACAGAGGCTCCCGTCCAGAAGGAGAGTTAAAGGACAGAAATTTAGCAAGTAACCTGGTGGATTAGAGCTGTACCAAGAGAGAAGGTTGAGGAATGCACATCAACCCCACTGAAGTGAGCTGCAACCCCAAGCATACAAACAAAAGGTACAAAATCCATCACCAAGCAGATGGGAGTGCCCTCCTCCATGAGAACGGCTTGGAGTGCCCCACAAACAAACGAGCAGAGTTCAAAGGTCCTCCCACTATACTCCACAGGAGAGACCGTCTAAAAACTGGACCTACCTCCCATACTAGGGTGCCATGGTGCTCTCCTGCTCTCATAAAACTGTATAAAACTGTATATATTCACTACCTGCAATTCTGAGCTCCCAGCACTCCCCTCCACTCTCACTCTGAGGTCTGGAGGCCTGTCCCCCAGGAGTCCATATTCTTGGGTGATTTCTCAAGGGGTGTGGACAGGGCCTGGACTGCAGCTGGTCAGTCCTGATTCTGCAGCATGGGAGTGAGGAGAGGACGGTCAGCTAAGAGGGAACCATGCTGGAGCGGCGATGCCCCAAGGTGCAGAGCAGCAGCCGTTTTTGGCAACAATAGGGCTCACCCCCAGATATTCTGAAGTCACACCCCCTGTCTCTCTGGGCAACAGAGGAGGCTGGACATCTTCTCTGGTGGCAACCACCATGGAACAGATCTGGGATGGACATGCAGGCCCCGTGAGTAAAGGGTTTGCCTGAGATGGTACCAGCCTGGGTGGAGTGCGGAGACTACAAAACACATGCTCAGAACCGGGGGGTTCAGAGGGCAGGGTTGAACCAGAAGACTGCTTCACTGAGCCTAAGATGCACCTGGCCCCCAGGGCACCATCAGCTTAAACAAAGGAAGGCAGGCAGAGGCTGGATCTGACAGGTAACTGTGCTGTGAATACAAACAGCTGAGACCGTACAGCAGTACAGACAGGGCCTGAGGCACAAAAACACTCAAAACAGCTTCTCTTCTGCAGGGTAATTTAGCAGGGACAGAAACAAATTCCTGCAAAGTTGTTCTAGTCTATCAGTAACATCAATTAGGGGTGGGGCTGGAACTGAGTGAACACCCCGCAGCCTCCATCAAGCGCCCGAGATTGTCAGGCCTCACATCCCCCTGCTGGATAGAGGCAAAGAGCAGCAGCCTGGCTGAGCAGACATGGATTTCCTTGTGATATAGGCAGGTGTAAACCCATGGAGTATCTGCTCATTGGAGGCAACTGGTTCACAGTCCTGCAGGGTTACCAGTGACTGGGTGTGACAGAGGTGCAAGGTGGGGAAGGAGGCATCAAACTCCTCAGATTAATCTATTTGGTGGGTGGGTCCTCCTGACCCCATGGAGTAATGGTGCAAGTCATATTTGAGTTGAGTTGCCAGCAGACCCCTGTGATCTAGTTGCCAGAGATCTTTTAAACTCTCCCACCAGAGACAGGTGCTGCATGGGACAATTGAGTTGGACCTTTTGAACTGAGCCAATCACCCGAAGACTATCCAAGTGGTGCCCTGGGTGTGTGGATGTAGGAAGGTTTGATTTTCCTTTTCCAATTGTTACCTGTGGGGGGCGAGGTGACTTAATTGCTGGTATTTCTCCACAGCTGAGATTTCAACCCAGAGTAACTGTTTCACTAGGGTCGAACAGAGACCAGCTGAAAATAAGACAGAACCACTTAGCCACACCAAACCAAACAGGTCCCCAGTTTTTCAGGCCATAGCACTGTATGGATCCTCGACAAAGCTCCAGAGGGAAAGTCAAACGATGTTAAATAACCATAGGATGTATTCAGCAGAAAAACTCTCGTAACGTGAATAACCAGAATAGATCAACCCCACACCCCCAAAGAAAGACATGGCAGATGTAACTGAAGATTTCATTCATAAACAGCTGACTGAGATGTCAGAAATCAAATTCAGAATTTGGATTGCAAAGAAGGTTAATAGAATGGAGGAAAATTTGGAATTACAAATTTGAAGAGCAATTCAAAAGTCGGAATTAGAAATTCGAGGAGAAAATCAAAAGTTGTCTCAAGAATTCAATGAATTTAAAGACAAACGCAACAAAGATTTTAACACACTGAAGTAAGAATTTGCAGCCCTCAAAGATGTGAAAAATACAGTAGAATCCCTCAGTAACAGAGTGAAACAAGCAGAAGGAAAAATTTCTGCGGGGGGAGAGACAAGATGGCAGACTGAAGCCAGCTTTCAACAGAGGCTCCCGTCCAGAAGGAGAGTTAAGGGACAGGAATTTAGTAAGTATCCTGGTGGACTTGAGCCACAACAAGAGAGAAGGTTGAAGAACGCACATCAACACCGCTGAGGCAAGCTGTGATCACAAGGACGCAAACAAAAGGTACAAAATCCACCACCAATCGGACGGGAGTCCCCCTCCCCCATGAGACCGGCTCAAGAGCTCCACAATTAAACAAACGGGCAGAAATTAAAGGCCCTCCCACTACACTCCACAGGAGAGACCTCTAAAAACTGGACCTACCTCCCCTACTGGGGTGCCGTGGCATTCTCCTGCCGGGCATAAAACTGAATAAAACTCTAGCTTCCCCACTGAGCACCCAGAACTCCCCCCCACTCTCACTCGGGGTCTGGAGGCCTGTACCCCAGGAGTTTGGATCCTTGGGTGATTTCTCGAGGGGAGTGCAAAGTGCCCGAGCTGCGTCAGGTCAGCGCTGACTCTGAGACACGTAAGTGAGGAGAGGGCACTCTGCTGAGGGGGAGTCAAGCCTTGGTGGCACTTCCCTGCGGTGCGGTGCAGCAGCCCTCCCCGGGCAACAATACGGCCGGGCACAAAACTGAACAAAACTCTAGCTTCCCTGCCGAGCACCCAGCACTCCCCCCCCACTCTCAGTCAGGGTCTGGAGGCCTATCCCCCAGGAGTTCGGATCCTTGGGTGATTTCTCGAGGGGAGTGCACAGTGCCCAAGCTGCATTAGGTCAGCGCTGACTCTGAGACACGTGAGCGAGGAGAGGGCACTCTGCTGAGGGGGAATCAAGCCTTGGCCGCACTTCCCTGCGGTGTGGTGCAGCAGCCATCCCGGGCAACAATACGGCTGGGCATAAAACTGAATGAAACTCTAGCTTCCCCCCCACTGCCACTCGGGGTCTGGGGGCCTGTCTCCCAAGAGTTTGGATTCTTGGGGGATCTCTCGAGGGGTGTGGACCCAGCACAAACTGCGGCCACTCAGTGCTGACTCTGGGGTGCGAGACAGAGGAGAAAAGGGTCAGCTGAGTGCCCACACCAGAGCGGCAGTTCCCTGGAGGCAGATCAACAGCCGTTTTTTCTTTAACGGCAGAATGGCTCACTTATGGATATTCTGAGGCCACACCCCCTGTCTCCCTGGGAAACCAGAGGAGGCCACCAGTGAGCGGGGGATTTCCTGACACTGCTCACAAAACTGGGAAGCTTCCAGGGTGGGCTGACCCAGAGAGGCGATCGGATGCAAACCTCCAGCAGCAGAGAGGACACAAACCTCCAGCAGCAAAGACGTTTGAACTCAGAACAGCCCGTCTTCTGTAGGCGATTTCGGCAGGAACAGAGACAGAACCCCGTAAAGTTGTCTGTTCTGTTCTGTTCTTTTCTGTTAGCAGCATCAATCAGGGACGGGGCTAAGCCTGAGTGAACACCTCCTTCCCATCACCTGCATCAAGCACTCAAAGATGTCAGGCCCCATCTCCTCCTGCTAGATAGCGGCAGACTGCGGGAGTCTGGCAGACTTCCTTGCGATTCAGGCAGGTACAAACCCCTGGAGTGTCTGTTCACTGCGGGCAACTGGGTTAGCCATCTGCAGAGATACCAGTGACTGGGTCCGACTGAGGGGCAAAGTCGGGAAGGAGACGTAAACCTTCCCAGACTGCTCTGTTTGCTGGGTGGCTCCTCCTGACTCCACACTGCACTGGGGTGAGCTGTGTCAGAGGAGTCACCAGGCCCCTGTGATCCAGTTCCCAGAGACCTCTTGAACTCTCCCACCCGAGACAGGTGCCGATTGAGACAGTTGATTTGGACATTTTGAACTGGGCTAATAGACTGAGGACTGTTCAAGTGGTGCCCTGGGTGTGCGGTTGTAGGAAGGTTTGATTCTCCTTTTCCAACTGGTGCCAGAGGTGGGCGGGCAGGGTGACTTAATTGTTGATTTTTCCACACAGCCGAGACTTCAAGCCAGAGTAGATGTTGCAATAGAATCGAACAGAAACCAGCTAAAAACAAGACAGAACCACTTAGCCCCACCACACAAGACAGGGCCCCAGTTCCTCAGGCCACAACACTGTACTGGTCCTTGATAAAGCCCCAGGGGAAAAATCAAAGGGAGTAAAATAACCATGGGGCGGAATCAGCGGAAAAACTCTGGTAACATGAATAACCAGAATAGATCAACCCCCCCAAGAAAAGATACGGCAGATGTGATTGTAGATCCCATTCATAAACAACTGGCTGAGATGTCAGAAATCGAATTCAGAATTTGGATTGCAGACAAGATTAATAAAATGGAATTAGTAATTCGAGGAGAAATTCAAAAGTTGTCTCAAGAATTTAACGAATTTAAAGACAAAACCACCAAAGACATAGACACACTGAAGCAAGAATTTGCAGCCCTCAAAGACATGAAAAATACAGTAGAATCCCTCAGCAACAGAATGGAGCAAGCAGAAGAAAGGATTTCTGACATTGAAGATAAAGTCTTTGAACGCTCCCAATTTCTCAAAGAGGAAGAGAAATGGAGAGCAAAAACGGATCACTCACTCAGAGAACTCTCAGATAATTCGGAAAAAAGCAATATACAAATTATTGGGATTTCTGAGAATGATGAAGTGGCCTCGAAGGGCACAGAGGCCCTTCTGCATGAAATTATGAAAGAAAATTTTCCAGACATGCCTAGAGAATCTGAAATTCAGATAGCAGACAGCTTCAGAACCCCAGCACGATTCAACCCCAATAAGTCATCCCCCAGACATATCATAATTAGCTTCACTAAAGATAACATGAAAGAGAAGATTCTCAAAGCAGCCCGGCGAAAGAAAACTATTACGTACAAAGGAAAGAATATTAGAATAACTGCAGATCTCTCTGCTGCAACTTTTCAAGCCAGAAGAGGCTGGTCATCAACTTTTAATCTCCTAAAGCAAAATAACTTTCAACACAGGATCTTGTATCCAGCTAAACTGAGTTTCATCTATGATGGAGAAATTAAATACTTTAATGACATTCACATGTTGAAAAAATTTGCCATAAGTAAACCAGCTCTTCAGGATATTCTCAGACCTATCCTCCACAATGACCAACCCAATCCTATACCACAAAAGTAAACTCACTCAGATACTTCGGATCAAACTCCAACTTCCACACTGGCGAAAGGATTAAAAATGTCCACTGGACCTTTGAAAAACTCGATACCCAAAATTCCACCAGACTTATCAATACTCTCCATCAATGTGAATGGCTTAAACTGTTCTCTAAAGGGGCATAGGTTAGCTGACTGGATACAAAAACTCAGGCCAGATATTTGTTGCATACAAGAGTCACATCTTAACTTAAAATACAAATACAGACTCAGGGTGAATGGATGGTCATCCATACTTCAGGCAAATGGTAATCAGAAAAAAGCAGGTGTTGCAATTTTATTTGCAGATACAATAGGCTTTAAACCATCAAAAGTAAGGAAGGACAAGAATGGTCACTTCATATTTGTTAAGGGTAATACTCAATATGATGAGATCTCAATTATTAATATCTATGCACCCAACGAGAATGCACCTCAATTTATAAGAGAAACTCTAACAGACATGAGTAACTTGATTTCCTCCAGCTCCATAATCGTCGGAGATTTCAACACTCCTTTGGCAGTGTTGGATCGATCCTCCAGCACGAAGCTGAGCAGAGATATCTTAGATTTAAACCTAACCATCCAATATTTAGATTTAGCAGACATCTACAGAACATTTCATCCCAACAAAACTGAATACACATACTTCTCATCAGCCCACGGAACTTACTCCAAAATTGACCACATTTTAGGTCACAAGTATAACTTCAGTAAATTTAAAGGAATAGAAATTATTCCTTGCATCTTCTCGGACCATCATGGAATAAAACTTGAATTGACTAACAACAGGAATCTGAGTACTCATACAAATCATGGAAGTTAAATAACCTTATGCTGAATGATAGCTCGGTCAGAGATGAGAGTAAGAAAGAAATCGAAAATTTTTTGGAACAAAACGACAATGAAGACACAAACTATCAGAACCTCTGGGACACCGCAAAGGCAGTTCTAAGAGGGAAATTTATAGCACTGCAAGCCTTCCTCAAGAGAACGGAAACAGAGGAAGTTAACAACTTAATGGGACATCTCAAGCAAATGGAAAATGAAGAACATTCCAACCCCAAACCCAGTAGAAGAAAAGAAATAACAAAATTAGAGCAGAATTAAATGAAATTGAAAACAAAAGAATTATACAACAGATCAATAAATCAAAAAGCTGGTTTTTTGAAAAGGTCAATAGAATAGATAAACCTCTGGCCAACCTAATCAGAAAAAAAAGATAAAATCTCTAATATCATCAGTCAGAAACAACAAAGACGAAATAACAACAGACTCATCAGAAATCCAAAAAATCCTTAATGAATAGTACAAGAAACTTTATTCTCAGAAATATGAAAATCTGAAGGAAATTGACCAATACTTGAAAGCACGCGACCTTCCAAGACTTAACCAGAATCAAGTGCAAATGTTGAACAGGCCCATATCAAGTTCAGAAATAGCATCAACTATACAAAACCTCCCTAAAAAGAAAAGCCCGGGACCAGATGGTTTCACGTCAGAATTCTACCAAACCTTTAAAGAGGAATTAGTACCTATATTACTCAACCTGTTCCAAAAGGTAGAAAAAGAAGGAAGACTACCCAACACGTTCTGTGAAGCAAACATCACCCTGATCCCCAAACCAGGAAAAGACCCAACAAGAAAAGAAAATTATAGACCAATATCACTAATAAATATAGATGCAAAAATATTCAACAAGATCCTAACAAACAGAATCCAGCAACACATCAAACAAATTATACATCCTGACCAAGTTGGTTTTATCCCAGGGTCTCAAAGCTGGTTCAATATACGTAAATCTATAAATGTAATTCAGCACATAAACAAATTAAAAAACAAAGACCATATGATTCTCTCAATCGATGCAGAAAAAGCTTTTGATAATATCCAGCATCCCTTCATCATCAGAACACTCAAGAAAATTGGTCTAGAAGGGACTTTTCTTAAACTGATAGAGGCCATCTACAGCAAACCCACAGCCAATATCATATTGAACGGAGTTAAATTGGAATCATTTCCACTCAGATCAGGAACCAGACAAGGCTGCCCATTGTCTCCATCGCTTTTCAACATTGTAATGGAAGTTTTAGCCACCGCAATTAGGGAAGAAAAGGCGATCAAGGGTATCCATATAGGGTCAGAAGAGATCAAACTTTCGCTCTTCGCAGATGATATGATTGTTTATCTGGAAAACACTAGGGACTGTACTACAAAACTCCTAGAAGTGATCAAGGAATACAGCAGCGTCTCATGTCACAAAATCAATATCCATAAATCGGTAGCCTTTATATACACCAACAACAGTCAAGTTGAAAAAGCAGTTAAGGACTCTATCCCATTCACAGTAGTGCCAAAGAAGATGAAATATTTGGGAATTTACCTAACAAAACATGTGAAAGATCTCTATAAAGAGAACTATGAAACTCTAAGAAAAGAAATAGCTGAAAATGTTAACAAATGGAAAAACATACCATGCTCATGGCTGGGAAGACTCAACATTATCAAAATGTCCATACTACCCAAAGCAATATATAATTTCAACGCACTCCCTATTAAAGCTCCACTGTCATATTTTAAAGATCTTGGAAAAACAATACCTCGTTTTATATGGAATCAGAAAAAACCTCGAATAGCCAAGACATTACTCAGAAATAAAAACAAAACAGGAGGAATCACACTACCAGACCTCAGACTTTACTACAAATCGATAGTGATCAAAACAGCATGGTATTGGCACAAAAACAGAGAAGTAGATATCTGGAACAGAATAGAGAACCAAGAGATGAATCCAGCTACTTACCACTATTTGATTTTTGACAAGCCAATTAAAAACATTCAGTGGGGAAAAGACTCCCTATTTAACAAATGGTGCTGGGTGAACTGGCTGGCAACCTGCAGAAGACTGAAATTGGACCCACACCTTTCACCATTAACTAAGATAGACTCTCATTGGATTATAGATTTGAACTTAAGACATAAAACTATAAAAATCCTAGAGGAGAGTGCAGGGAAAACCCTTGAAGAAATTGGTCTGGGTGAGTATTTCATGAGGAGAACCCCCCGGGCAATTGAAGCAGGTTCAAAAATACACTACTGGGACTGGATCAAACTAAAAAGCTTCTGCACAGCTGAGAACACTGTAAGTAAAGCAAACAAACAGCCCTCAGAATGGGAGAAGATATTTGCAGGGTATATCTCTGACAAAGGTTTAATAACCAGAATCCACAGAGAACTCAAACGCATCAGCAAGAAAAAAACAAGGGATCCCATCGCAGGCTGGGCAAGGGATTTGAAGAGAAACTTCTCTGAAGAAGACAGGCGCACGGCCTTCAGACATATGAAAAAATGCTCATTATCTTTAATCATCAGAGAAATGCAAATCAAAACTACTTTGAGATATCATCTAACTCCAATGAGACTAGCCTATATCACAAAATCTCAAGACCAGAGATGTTGGCGTGGATGTGGAGAAAAGGGAACACTTCTGCACTGCTCGTGGGAATGCAAATTAATACATTCCTTTTGGAAAGATATATGGAGAATACTCAGAGATCTAAAAATATATCTGCCATTCAATCCTGTAATTCCTCTGCTGGGCATATACCCAGAAGACCAAAAATCACAACATAACAAAGATATTTGTACCAGAATGTTTATTGCAGCCCAATTCATAATTGCTAAGTCATGGAAAAAAGCCCAAGTGCCCATCGATCCACGAATGGACTAATAAATTGTGGTATATGTACACCATGGAATTCTATGCAGCCTTAAAGAAAGATGGAGACTTTACCTTTTTCATGTTTACATGGATGGAGCTGGAACATATTCTTCTTAAAGTATCTCAAGAATGGAAGATAAAGTACCCAATGTACTCAGCCCTACTATGTAACTAATTTGGGGCTCTCACATGAAAGCTATAACCCAGTTACAACCTAACAATAGGGGAAGTGGGAAAGGGAGGGGTGGGGTAGGTGGTAGGTAGAGGGAGGGGGATCGGTGGAATCATACCTGTGGTGCATCTTACAGGGGTATTTGCGAAACTTGGTAAATGTAGAATGTAAATGTTTTGGCACAGTAAGTGAGATAACGCTGGAAATTCTATGTTAACCATTGTGATAAAAATGTGTCAAATGGTCTATGAAGCGAGTGTATGATGCCCCATCATCATATCAATGTATACAGTTATGATTAAATAAAACAAAAAAAGAACAGAAAAATTTCTGGCATTGAAAACAAAGCTTTTGAATGCTCACAAACTCTCAAAGAGGAAGAGAAATGGAGAGAAACGGATCATTCTCTCAGAGAGCTCTGGGATAATTCGAAGAAGGATAATATGCACCTCATTGGAATCCCTGAAAGTGATGAAGTGGCCTCGCAAGACACAGAGTACGTTCTCCATGAAATTATGAAAGAGAATTTTCCAGACATGCCATGAGATCCTGAAATTCAGATAGCAGACAGTTTCAAAACCCCAGCATGACTCAATCCGAATAAGACATCCCCCAGGCATATCGTAATCAACTTCACTAAAGTTAATATGAAGTAGAAAATTCTGAAAGCAGACAGACGTAAGAAATCCATTGCCTACAAAGGGAAGAATATTACAATGACTGCAAATCTCTCTGCTGAAACTATTCAAGCCAGAAGAGGGTGGTCATCGACTTTTAATCTCCTAAAACAAAATTAATTTCAGCCCAGGATCCTGTATCCAGCTAACCTGAGTTTCATTTATGATGGAGAAATTAAATACATTAATGACATTCATATGCTGAAGAAATTTGCCATAACCAAATCAGCTCTAAAGGATATTCTCAGACCTGTCCTCCATAATGACCAGCATAATCCTATACCACAAAAGTAAACTCACTCAGAAACTTTTGATCAAACTCCAACTTCCACAGTGGCAAAAGGATTAAAAATGTGCACTGGACTTTTGAAAAACTTGATACCCAAAATTTTACTGGACTTATCAAAATTCTCCATTAATGTGAATGGCTTAAACTATCCTCTAAAGAGGCACAGGTTAGCTGACTGGATACAAAAACTCAGGCCAGATATTTGCTGCATACAAGAGTCACATCATACCTTAAAAGATAAATATAGACTCAGAGGGAAAGGATGGTCATCCATATTTCAGGCATATGGTAATCAAAAAAAGCAGGCATTGCAATTCTATTTGCAGACACAATAGGCTTTAAACCAACAAACATAAGGAAGGATAAGAATGGTCACTTCATATTTGTTAAGGGTAATACTCAATATGATGAGATTTCAATTATTAATATTTATGCACCCAACCAGAATGCACCTCAATTTATAAGAGAAACTTTAACAGACATGAGCAACTTGATTTCCTCCAGCTCCATAACAGTCGGAGATTTAAACACTCCTTTGGCAGTGTTGGATAGATCCTCCACTAAGAAGCTGAGCTAAGAAATTTTAAATTTAAACCTAATCATCCAACATTTGGATTTAGCAGACATCTACAGAACATTTCATCCCAACAAAACTGAATACACATACTTCTCATCAGCCCACGGAATATACTTCAAACTGATCACATCTTAGCTCACAAGTCTAACCTCAGTAAATTTAAAAGTAATAGAAATCATTCCTTGCATCTTCTCGGACCACCATGGAATAAAAGTTGAACTCAGTAGCAACATAACCTGCATACTCACACAAAAACATGGAAGTTAAATAACCATAGGCTTAATAATAGCTGGTTCATAGATGAGATTAAGAAGAAAACTGACATTTTTGGAACAAAATGACAATGAAGACATGAATTACCAGAACCTCTAGGATACCGTAAAGGAATTCCTAAGAGGGAAATTTATAGAACTGCAAGACTTAATCAAGAGAACAGAAAGAGATGAATTAACAACTTAATGGGACATCTCAAGCAACTGGAAAAGGAGGAACATTCCAACCCCAAACCCAGTAGAAGAAAAGAAATAACCGAAATTAGAGCAAAATTTAATGAAATTGAAAACAAAAGAATTATGTAACAGATGAATAAATCAAAAAGTTGTTTTTTAAAAAAGATCAATAAAATAGATAAACCTTTCACTAACCTAACCAGGAAAAGAAGAGTAAAATCTCTAATTTTATCAATCAGAAACAAATAACACCAGACTCCTCAGAAATTCAAGAAATCCTTAATGAATATTACAAGAAACTTTATTCTTAGAAATATGAAAATCTGAAGGAAATTGACTAATACTTGGAAGCACGTCACCTTCCAAAACTTAGCCAGAATCAAGTGGAAATGTTGAACAGGCCAATATCAAGTTCTGAAATAGCATCAACCATACGAAATCTCCCTAGAAACAAAACCCCAGGACCAGATAGCTCCATGTCAGAATTTTATCAAACCTTTAAAAGGAACTAGTACCTATATTACTCAACCTGTTTCAAAATATAGAAAAAGAAAGAAGACTACCCAATACGTTCTATAAAGCAAACATCACCCTGATCCCCAATCAGGAAAAGACCCAACAAGAAAAGAAAATTATAGACCAATATCACTAATGAATACAGATGCAAAAATATTCAACAAGATCCTAACAAACAGAATCCAGCAACACATCAAACAAATTATACATCATGACCAAGTGGGTTTTATCCCAGGGTCTCAAGGCTGGTTCAATACTTATAAATCTATAAGCATAATTCAGCATGTAAACAAATTAAAAAACAAAGACCATATGATTCTCTCAATTGATTCAGAAAAAGCCTTTGATAATAACCAGCATCCCTTCATGATCACAACACTTAAGAAAATTTGTACAGAAGGGACGTTTCTTAAACTGATACAGGCCATCTACAGCAAACTCACAGCATGTATCATATTGAATGGAGTTAAATTGAAATCATTTCCACTTAGATCAGGAACCAGACAAGGCTGCCCATTGTCTCCACTGTTCTTTAACATCGTAATGGAAGTTTTAGCCATTGCAATAAGGGAAGAAAAGGCGATCAAGAATATCCATATAGGGTCAGAAGAGATCAAACTTTCATTCTTCACAGATGATGTGATCATATATATGGAAAACACCAGAGATTCTACTTCAAAACTCTTAGAAGTGATCAAGGAATACAGCACTGTCTCAGGTTACAAAATCAACATTCATAAATTGGTAGCCTTTATATATACCAACAATATTCAAGCTGAAAAAACAGTTAAGGACTCTATTCCATTCACAGTAGTGTCAAAGAAGATGAAATATTTGGGAGTTTATATAACAACAAACATGAAAGATCTCTATAAAGAGAACTATGAAACTCTAAGAAACGAAATAGTTGAAAATGTGAACAAATGGAAAAACATACCATGCTCATGGCTGGGAAGAATCAGCATTGTTAAAATGTCTATACTACCCAAAGCAATATACAATTTTAATGCAATCCTTATTAAAGCTCCACTGTCATACTTTAAAGATCTTGAAAAAATCTTCGTTTTATATGGAATCAGAAAAAACCTCAAATAGCCAAGACATTACTCAAAAATAAAAACAAAGCAGGAGGAAACACGCTACCATACCTCAGACTCTATTACAAATCAATAGTGATCAAAACAACATGGCACTGGCACAAAAACAGAGAAGTAGATGTCTGGAACAGAATAGAGAACTAAGAGATGAATCCAACTACTTACCATTATTTGATCTTTGATAAGCCATCAAAGAATTAAAAACATTCAGTGGGGAAAAGATTCTCTATTTAACAAATGGTGCTGTGTGAACTGGCTGGCAACCTGTAGAAGACTGAAACTGGACCCACACCTTTCACCATTAACTAAGATAAACTCTCACTGGATTAAAGATTTAAACTTAAGACATGAAACTATAAATATACTAAATGAGAGTTCAGGGAAAACCCTTGAAGAAATCGGTCTGGGTGAGTATTTTATGAGGAGGACCCCCCGGGCAATTGAAGCAGCTTCAAAAATACACCTCTGTGACCTGATCAAACTAAAAAGCTTCTGCACAGCCAAGAACACAGTAAGTAAAGCAAGCAGACAGCCCTCAGAATGGGAGAAGATATTTGCAGGTTATGTCTCCAACAAAGGTTTAATAATCAGAATCCACAGAGAACTCAAACATATAAGCAAGAAAAGAACAAGTGATCCCATCTCAGGCTGGACAAGGGACTTGAAGAGAAACTTCTCTGAAGAAAACAGGCGCATGGCCTACAGACATATGATAAAATGCTCATCATCCTTAATCATCAGAGAAATGCAAATCAAAACTACTAACTCCAGTAAGATATCACCTAACTCCAGTAAGATTAACCCATATCACAAAATCCCAAGACCAGAGATGTTGGTGTGGATGTGGAGAAAAGGGAACACTTCTACACTGCTGGTGGGAATGCAAATTAATACATTCCTTTTGGAAAGATGTTTGAAGAACACTTAGAGATCAAAAAATAGACCTGCCATTCAATCCTATAATTCCTCTACTAGGTATATACCCAGAAGACCAAAAATCACATTATAACAAAGATATTTGTACCAGAATGTTTATTGCAGCCCAATTCATAATTGCTAAGTCATGGAAAAAGCCCAAGTGCCCATCAATCCACGAATGGATTAATAAATTGTGGTATATGTACACCAGGGAATATTATGCAGCCTTAAAGATAGATGGAGACTTTACCTCTTTCATGTTTACATGAATGGAGCTGGAACATATTCTTCTTAGTAAAGTATCTCAAGAATGGAAGAAAAAGTATCCAATGTACTCAGCACTACTATGAAACTAATGTATGGCTTTCATATGAAAGCTATAACCCAGTTATAACCTAAGAATATGGGGAAGGGGGACAGTGAGGGGAGTGTGGTGGGAGGATGGGCAGAGGGAGGGTGATTGGTGGGATTACACCTGTGGTGCATCTTGCAAGGTTACTTGTGAAACTTACTAAATGTAGAATATGAATGTCTTAACACAATAACTAAGAAAATGCCAGGAAGGCTACGTTAACAAGTGTGATGAAAATGTGTTAAACGGTCTATAAAACCAGTGTATTGTGCCCCATGATTACATTAATGTACACAGCTATGATTTAATAAAAAAAAAAAAGAAAAGAAACGAGAAGTCAGTGGTAGTATTGTAAATTTTAAATCTATTCTACGTATTTTTCTCATTTTATCTATCATGTTTTCTCCTTTGAAATAGAATATAAATACTCTTTGTTTGGGGGATTTACAGAAATTTGTTCGTCTTCACCTTTTAATATCAAACGTCTACCCACTGCAAGAATTCTATATCTTTTTGCCTACTTCTCATTGTCCTTGTGAAAACATTTCTTAGTAAAGACTCTTATATCAGGTGTTCAATAACAAGACCAGTTACCATCAGAGCTAGGAAGGACCTGAAATTTCCTTAGGGGAACCACACTCCTGATATTTGAAGCTTTTCTACAACATCCCTGACAGTCTCTCACCACCTATTTGTACATGCTAGTGGTGAAGAACTCACCAGATGTGCCCACCATGTTGAAAGAGACTGCCCATGAAATGTAATCAAAACACAACTTTTTTTACTTACCATTGCTATGTATTTGGTGGGGCAAGATATCTATAGCCTCCACGTAGAAACTCTAGCAGAATGCATAGTGTTTCTGGTCAATTGTAGGCAATGCACAATGCTACAGTCTTTTTAAGTCACTAAAGAACATCCTAAATTCTATAATTAAGTATATAATTCAATATACAAATCAACATTTCAATCTTTACACAAAGGCAAGAATCTCTTCCCATTCTATATTACACCAGCAAAGCCTTTTAGTGGGGTAAGCTGCTGCTTCTTTCCTGGTCCACCTTGCTAACCTTGGTCTCAGATCCTTCTGGAGTTGGTGTAGAGCAGCGGTACTCAACCTGTGGGTTGAGACCTACAGGAACTGTATTAAAGGGCCACGGCATTAGGAAGATTGGGAACCACTGAGGGAAATGGAGCAGAAAATTCCTACTCTCTGGACTTACAGAATAGCTACTGAGATCAAACTGTAGAGCTCTTCATTTGCAAAGACTCCTTCTAAGGCCTTCTAGCTTGTCATGCTTTATTCTTTTTCTTCAAGAGAACCTCTCAAATCTTATGAGCTTAAAATCTCACAAAGACTAGATCTATGCACATATCACAAACATTGCATTAAGCTGGCTCCAAAGTCCATGGTTCCAGCTAATAACTAAAATTGGCAGTTCCCAAGTGGACAGAGTTGGTGGGTTCTTCAGAGGCCCTCCTGCTGGGGACCTCTGAGATGACTCCCAAATATCAGCAGTCCCACAGGGAGGTGACTTACTTTATTTTCCAGCAGAATCCCTCTTCAGTAGCAACTTACTACCGATTCATCATATCTTCTCAGGGCTTCATGAACCCTTTACTTACCGTTGTAGAAAGGACAGTTTCACCCAACACTAGGCATCTCTTTTTGCCCACTAAAACCAAGAGCCACAGCCTGTAGCTGTGTGTGTCACATACCAGCCCAAGGCTCCTCTGTAATTTTAAAGTGGTCTCTTTGAAGCCCACTCCTTCTAGTCTGGATATGAAGGAGAGAACACCCTCACCACAGAGAGATGGTTGAAGTTCCCTCCAAGAAAGTCTTTTCAGAAATCCTCCTCCTTTAATCTGTATACCCCTTATGTTCTCCTTCTGGGGCCATTTTCTCTGGAAATCTATGATGCTGCCTCACAATTCAGTTTTCAGTGTTGTGTTGTGGTGCCATACGTAACCATTCCAATTTAACATCTTCTCACTGATCCAAGGAAGTCCTCTCTAATTTGGGGAAGTGCTGATGATCTAAATTACTTCTTTTCCAATTTCAAAAACCCATCTAGCCATGGATAGTTACCTCCAGGGCCACACAAAGGTAAATTCCTCTTCTATCTGCTACCCCTTTCTGCTGGGCTGAATAATGCCCCACCAAAAAAGAAAATCTACATTCTAATTTCCAAAACCTGTGAATGCTGCCTTTTATGGCAAAATTTGCAGATTTAATTTGGATTCTTGAGGCTATTTATCTTGGATTCTCCAAATGGGCCCTAAATATAGTCACATTGTCCTCCCTTAGAGGGAGATTTGACTACAGACTGGATAAAGGTGATTTGATGATGAAAGCAGAGGTAGGACTGATGTGCTTTGATGATGGTGGAGGAAGCCACAGGCCAATGAATACTGGTGACCACTAGAAATTGGAAAAGGAAAGTTAATGGATCCTCCCTTCAGACCTACCTTGCTGATACTGGACCTTAGTCCACTGAACCTGATCTCAGACTTATGACCTCCAGAATTCTTTTTTTTTTTTCGAGACAGGGCCTAACTCTGTGTCCTGGTTTGAGTACTGTAGTGTCATAGTTCACAGCAACCTCAAACTCTTGGGCTGGAGCAATCCTCTTGCTTCAGCCTCCTAGGTAACTGGAACTATAGATATCTGCCATGAAGCCCAGCTAGTTTTTCTATTTTTAGTAGAATGGGGTCTCACTATTGCTCAAGCTGGTCTTAAACTCCTGAGCTCAAGCAATCCATCCACCTCAGCCTTCCACAGTGTTAGGATTACAGGTGTCAGCCACTGTGCCCAGCCCAACCTCCAGAATTCTAAGAGAACAAATTTATGTTGTTTTAAGCCACCAAGTTTGTGGTAATTTTCCACAATTGCATAGGATGCTACCACATCCTTCACACAGTTGAAGAACATTATAGCTTCTTGAGACTCGGTGAGAACTCATGTCTTCTGGAAGGACTGGGACTCCCAGTAACAATATTCAAGCAAAAAGTGAGGTTTTTTTCTGTCACCCCCGCATCACTCAACTTAAATAAGCATCCCTATTCTAAAATAGTTGCTGACAGGATTTGTCTTGCTTTTGCTTTGTTTTCTTGGGATGAGTTTTCCCAACTAAGCCTACCAATTAGTTTTATTAAGTTAAATTTCTACCCTGCCTAGTAGTTGAGTCTTTCTCCAGCTCTGAGAAAATGGAAATGAATAGAAACAAAAGTAGTGTAGGTGCCAGTACATGGCTCCACTGCTATAGACTGTTGCAAAGTTCTGTTTAAATGTAACTGAACTTCTTTTGTTCTGAGAAGTTCCACAGGATGCATTACTGCCTTCTGCCGAACGGCTTTAAATAATCTCTGTCCAACAACACTATTTTTGGTAACCAGGACAATAGATTATTACAGGCAAAAGAAAAAATTCAGGGCAGTGCTCCAAAAATAGGACATCTCATTTTGAAATGAATTATGTCTTACTTGGTCCCAAGGTATCTCGCAGGGCCAAAATATTCTCCTGGGGAGCAATGCAAAGACTTTGATGGCATTTTGGGACAGCAAGTTTGAGTTGATCCTATTTTGTTCATGCCTTACATTTGGTCAATTTCCTGAGTCAGTTTACACAACTCTATATCTTACCAAGTTCCCCCCATAACTGGGTACTCTGGGAATTTCAATTTAGCACTCATAAGGTGACTCTTATTCTCTTACGCCAGAATGCAAGAAAATCTCAAGCAACAGCACCTATGTTTTCTGCCTTGCTACAGGGATTATATTCTTGTGTGCTTTAACAGACGTGTGAATTTGTATACATATGATGCCATTTGCAGACAGAGATACAGAAAGGATATAACTTCCAAGTAACCAGTGTTATATTAAATGCTTTTTTTTTTTTTTGGTATGAAATTACATTACTCTCACTCTTTACTTTCTTTCAACTCAGTTTAAGTCAACCTACATTTATGGAGTCTGTACAGTGTCCTGCCAGATGACATGCTGGACAGTGGTTATAAAAGGAGCATCATGTGTATGCCTTCTTAAGGAGCCCACAGGCAGGAAAGGGACACAGACATGAGATAGGCAATTATTCAAAAAGATGTGAATTTAACATAAGTACGAATGCAAAGAAGACACATCTAGGGGAGCAATTCTTTCTGTTTGGGAGCGTATTTTGCCTTGGTTGTACCTGTTAGGTGTGAAGATACAAGTCTTCACACTTGTTTGCTTGCTTGCCATTGAGTTATACTGCCATTTGTGCACATGGGGGTTCATCAATTAGTTCCAGTTTAATAGTTTCCATTGTATCTGGGGCACATCAGGAGGTACATCTTGGCTGGGTTGTCAAGGAGCTTTCCCATCACTTAAACTGAAATCCACATGATCATAAGTGAAGACTTTTTTTATTAATAAATTATATGAAAGTTTATACTACTAAGTTTTTATGTCAGTACGTTCTAAATAGTTTTCAGTCTCAATTTTATGCAGTTTTTTTTTTTTTTTGGTCTGGGGCTGGGTTTGAATCCGCCACCTCAGGTATATGGGGTCAGCGCCCTACTCTTTTGAGTCACAGGCACCACCCATTCTCGATTTTAAAGAATTCAACTAAGTTGAGAAAATTTATTCTCTAATACCAGTAATGGCAATAGCCAGAGGTAAATGCTGAAAACATAAATGATTCCATGAATATCTGTTAAATGCCATTATCTGCCAGTCACTGTGCTTAGTTTAAAGGCATGAGATAAATTTAATATCCTAGTAGTGCTAATGTATTGGACACATTTAATTCATTATGCCACTAGTTCCTAAAACAGCCCTCTAAGATGGAAAAAATTTATCCATATTTTATAGATGAAGGAACTAGGGTTAACAGAGTTTAGGTAACTCGCCCAGCAGCATGAGTTCACAAGTGCCGGGATCTGAGTTCTCATTTTTTCACATTACATTATTTTGCCTCAGAGTCTCAAACTTTAGTGCCTTACAGTTTAGCAAGATACATATGTTGTTTACATCTATGTAAACCAATAGTCTTTTGGGGATGGAAAGAAAATTGAAATATAGAAAGGAAGAATAATAATTTACACTCTTCCAAATGCCAAATGAATGTAGTATCCTCACACACAGCCAGCAACAAAAGCTACATTGAAAATGGAAACATCAGAAGAGTCCTATTGCCTTATTTGGAAAGGAAGTCCAGGGTTGAAAGAGGTAGAGATGATTTGGAAGGTATTCGATGCAGAGAAATGGGAACTTGTGAAGGAATAGAAGCCTAGAGGGGAGAAGTCAGGAATGATGAGCTGCCCGTTATGGTAAGAGCAGAGAGTATGTGTTGATAAGCATACTTATCAGGGATGAGG